>NW_026783310.1:0-300000 GCF_949774975.1 Lagenorhynchus albirostris | reverse complement strand
AGGGTTAGGGTTCGGGCTAGGGTTAGGGTTAGGGGACGGGGACGGTTTAGGATCCAGGTGAGGGTACGACAACGCTTTAGGGGGAGCGTACGTGAGGGCACGGGTTAGTGTTAGCGTACAGGCTAGGAATAGGGGACGGGTGAGGGTCAGGCTTCGGGGAAGTGTTAGGGATAGGGTTCGGGCTAGGGTTAGGGTTAGGGGAACGGGACGGTTTAGGGTCCATGTGAGGGTACGACAACGGTTTAGGGGGAGGGTCCGTGTCAGAGCGAGGGTTAGTGTTAGCGTACGGGCTAGGATTAGGGGACGGGTGAGGGTCGGGCTTCGGGGAAGGTTTAGGGTTAGGGTTCGGGCTAGGGTTAGGGTTAGGGGACGGGGATGGTTTAGGGTGCAGGTGAGGGTATGACAACGCTTTAGGGGGAGCGTAAGTGTGAGGGCGCGGGTTAGTGTAAGCGTACGGGTTAGGATTAGGGGACGGGTGAGGGTAAGGCTTCGGGGAAGGGTTAGGGTTAGGGTTCGGGCTAGGGACAGGGTTAGGGGACGGGGACGGTTTAGGGTCCAGGTGAGGGTACGACAACGCTTTAGGGGGAGCGTACGTGTGAGGGCGAGTGTTAGTGTTAGCGTACGGGTTAGGATTAGGGGACGGGTGAGGGTCAGGCTTCGGGGAAGGGTTAGGGTTAGGGTTCGGGCTAGGGTTAGGGGTAGGGGACGGGGACGGTTTAGGGTGCAGGTGAGGGTATGACAACGCTTTAGGGGGAGCGTAAGTGTGAGGGGGCGGGTTAGTGTAAGCGTACGGGTTAGGATTAGGGGACGGGTGAGGGTAAGGCTTCGGGAAGGGGTTAGTGTTAGGGTTCGGGCTAGGGATAGGGTTAGGGGACGGGGACGGTTTAGGGTCCAGGTGAGGGTACGACAACGCTTTAGGGGGAGCGCATGTGTGAGGGCGCGGGTTAGTGTTAGCGTACGGGTTAGGATTAGGGGACGGGTGAGGGTCAGGCTTCGGGGAAGTGTTAAGTTTAGGGTTCGGGACAGGGTTACGGTTAGGGGACGGGGACGGTTTAGGGTCCAGGTGAGGGTACGACAACGCTTTAGGGGGAGCGTACGTGTGAGGTCGCGGGTTAGTGTTAGCGTACGGGTTAGGATTAGGGGACGGGTGAGGGTCAGGCTTCGGGGAAGTGTTAGGGTTAGGGTTCGGGCTAGGGTTAGGGTTAGGGGACGGGGATGGTTTAGGGTCCAGGTGAGGGTACGACAACGCTTTAGGGGGAGCGTACATGTGAGGGCGCGGGTTAGTGTTAGCGTACCGGTTAGGATTAGGGGACGGGTGAGGGTCAGGCTTCGGGGAAGGGTTAGGGTTAGGGTTCGGGCTAGGGTTAGGGTTAGGGGACGGGGACGGTTTAGGGTCCAGGTGAGGGTACGACAACGCTTTAGGGGGAGCGTACGTGTGACGGCGAGGGTTAGTGTTAGCGTACGGGTTAGGATTAGGGGACGGGTGAGGGTCAGGCTTCGGGGAAGGGTTAGGGTTAGGGTTCGGGCTAGGGTTAGGGTTAGGGGACGGGGACGGTTTAGGGTCCAGGTGAGGGTACGACAACGCTTTAGGGGGAGCGTACGTGTGAGGGCGAGGGTTAGTGTTAGCGTACGGGTTAGGATTAGGGGACGGGTGAGGGTCAGGCTTCGGGGAAGGGTTAGGGTTAGGGTTCGGGCTAGGATTAGGGTTAGGGGACGGGGACGGTTTAGGGTCCAGGTGAGGGTACGACAACGCTTTAGGGGGAGCGTACGTGTGAGCGCGCGGGTTAGTGTTAGCGTATGGTTTAGATTTAGGGGACGGGTGAGGGTCAGGCTTCGGGGAAGGGTTAGGGTTACGGTTTGGTCTAGGGTTAGGGTTAGGGGACGGGAACGTTTGAGGGTCCAGGTGAGGGTACGACAACGCTTTAGGGGGAGCGTACGTGTGAGGGCGCGGGTTAGTGTTAACGTACGGGTTAGGATTAGGGGACGGGTGAGGGTCAGGCTTCTGGGAAGGGTTAGGGTTAGGGTTCGGGCTAGGGTTAGGGTTAGGGGACAGGGACGGTTTAGGGTCCAGGTGAGGGTACGACAACGCTTTAGGGGGAGCGTACGTGTGAGGGCGCGGGTTAGTGTTAGCGTACGGGTTAGGATTAGGGAACGGGTGAGGGTCAGGCTTCGGGGAAGGGTTAGGGTTAGGGTTCGGGCTAGGGTTAGGGTTAGGGGACGGGGACGGTTTAGGGTCCAGGTGAGGGTACGACAACGCTTTAGGGGGAGCGTACGTGAGGGCGCGGGTTAGTGTTAGGGTACGGGGTAGGAATAGGGGACGGGTGAGGGTCAGGCTTCGGGGAAGTGTTAGGGATAGGGTTCGGGCTAGGGTTAGGGTTAGGGGAATGGGACGGTTTAGGGTCCATGTGAGGGTACGACAACGGTTTAGGGGGAGGGTACGTGTCAGAGCGAGGATTAGTGTTAGCGTACGGGCTAGGATTAGGGGACGGGTGAGGGTCGGGCTTCGGGGAAGGTTTAGGGTTAGGGTTCGGGCTAGGGTTAGGGTTAGGGGACTGGGACGGTTTAGGGTGCAGGTGAGGGTATGACAACGCTTTAGGGGGAGCGTAAGTGTGAGGGCGCGGTTTAGTGTAAGCGTACGTGTTAGGATTAGGGGACGGGTGAGGGTAAGGCTTCGGGGAAGGGTTAGGGTTAGGGTTCGGGCTAGGGATAGGGTTAGGGGACGGGGACGGTTTAGGGTCCACGTGAGGGTACGACAACGCTTTAGGGGGAGCGCACGTGTGAGCGCGCGGGTTAGTGTTAGCGTATGGTTTAGATTTAGGGGACGGGTGAGGGTCAGGCTTCGGGGAAGAGTTAGGCTTAGGGTTTGGTCTAGGGTTAGGGTTAGGGGACGGGGACGTTTGAGGGTACAGGTGAGGGTACGACAACGCTTTAGGGGGAGCGTACATGTGAGGGTGCGGGTTAGTGTTAACGTACGGGTTAGGATTAGGGGACGGGTGAGGGTCAGGCTTCGGGGAAGGGTTAGTGTTAGGGTTCGGGCTAGGGTTAGGGTTAGGGGACGGGGACGGTTTAGGGTCCAGGTGAGGGTACGACAACGCTTTAGGGGGAGCGTACGTGTGAGGGCGCGGGTTAGTGTTAGCGTACGGGTTAGGATTAGGGAACGGGTGAGTGTCAGGCTTCGGGGAAGTGTTAGGGTTAGGGTTCGGGGTAGGGTTAGGGTTAGGGGACGGGGACGGTTTAGGGTCCAGGTGAGGGTACGACAACGCTTTAGGGGGAGCGTACGTGAGGGCACGTGTTAGTGTTAGCGTACGGGCTAGGAATAGTGGACGGGTGAGGGTCAGGCTTCAGGGAAGTGTTAGGGATAGGGTTCGGGCTAGGGTTAGGGTTAGGGGAATGGGACAGTTTAGGGTCCATGTGAGGGTACGACAACGGTTTAGGGGGAGGGTACGTGTCAGAGCGAGGGTTAGTGTTAGCGTACGGGCTAGTATTAGGGGACGGGTGAGGGTCGGGCTTCGGGAAAGGTTTAGGGTTAGGGTTCGGGCTAGGGTTAGGGTTAGGGGACGGGGACGGTTTAGGGTGCAGGTGAGGGTATGACAACGCTTTAGGGGGAGCGTAAGTGTGAGGGCGCGGGTTAGTGTAAGCGTACCTGTTAGGATTAGGGGACGGGTGAGGGTAAGGCTTCGGGGAAGGGTTAGGGTTAGGGTTCGGGCTAGGGATAGGGTTAGGGGACGGGCACAGTTTAGGGTCCAGGTGAGGGTACGACAACGCTTTAGGGGGAGCTTACGTGTGAGGGCGCGGGATAGTGTTAGCGTATGGGTTAGGATTAGGGAACGGGTGAGGGTCAGGCTTCAGGGAAGGGTTAGGGTTAGGGTTCTGGCTAGGGACAGGGTTAGGGGACGGGGACGGTTTAGGGTCCAGGTGAGGGTACGACAACGCTTTAGGGGGAGCGTACGTGTGAGGGCGAGTGTTAGTGTTAGCGTACGGGTTAGGATTAGGGGACGGGTGAAGGTCAGGCTTCGGGGAAGGGTTAGGGTTAGGGTTCGGGCTAGGGTTAGGGTTAGGGGACGGGGACGGTTTAGGGTGCAGGTGAGGGTATGACAACGCTTTAGGGGGAGCGTAAGTGTGAGGGGGCGGGTTAGTGTAAGCGTACGGGTTAGGATTAGGGGACGGGTGAGGGTAAGGCTTCGGGAAGGGGTTAGTGTTAGGGTTCGGGCTAGGGATAGGGTTAGGGGACGGGGACGGTTTAGGGTCCAGGTGAGGGTACGACAACGCTTTAGGGGGAACGCATGTGTGAGGGCGCGAGTTAGTGTTAGCGTACGGGTTAGGATTAGGGGACTGGTGAGGGTCAGGCTTCGGGGAACTGTTAGGTTTAGGGTTCGGGCCAGGGTTACGGTTAGGGGACGGGGACGGTTTAGGGTCCAGGTGAGGGTACGACAACGCTTTAGGGGGAGCGTACGTGTGAGGTCGCGGGTTAGTGTTAGCGTACGGGTTAGGATTAGGGGACGGGTGAGGGTCAGGCTTCGGGGAAGTGTTAGGTTTAGGGTTCGGGCTAGGGTTAGGGTTAGGGGACGGGGATGGTTTAGGGTCCAGGTGAGGGTACGACAACGCATTAGGGGGAGCGTACATGTGAGGGCGCGGGTTAGTGTTAGCGTACGGGTTAGGATTAGGGGACGGGTGAGGGTCAGGCTTCGGTTAAGTGTTATGGTTAGGGTTCGGGCTAGGGTTAGGTTTAGGGGACGGGGACGGTTTAGGGTCCAGGTGAGGGTACGACAACGATTTAGGGGGAGCGTACGTGTGAGGGCGCGGGTTAGTGTTAGCGTACGGGTTAGGATTAGGGGACGGGTGAGGGTCAGGCTTCGGGGAAGGGTTAGGGTTAGGGTTCGGGCTAGGGTTAGGGTTAGGGGACGGGGACGGTTTAGGGTCCAGGTGAGGGTACGACAACGCTTTAGGGGGAGCGTACGTGTGAGGGCGAGGGTTAGTGTTAGCGTACGGGTTAGGATTAGGGGACGGGTGAGGGTCAGGCTTCGGGGAAGGGTTAGTGTTAGGGTTCGGGCTAGGGTTAGGGTTAGGGGACGGGGACGGTTTAGGGTCCAGGTGAGGGTACGACAACGCTTTAGGGGGAGCGTACGTGTGAGCGCGCGGGTTAGTGTTAGCGTATGGTTTAGATTTAGGGGACGGGTGAGGGTCAGGCTTCGGGGAAGGGTTAGGCTTAGGGTTTGGTCTAGGGTTAGGGTTAGGGGACGGGGACGTTTGAGGGTCCAGGTGAGGGTACGACAACGCTTTAGGGGGAGCGTACGTGTGAGGGCGTGGGTTAGTGTTAGCGTTCGGGTTAGGATTAGGGGACAGGTGAATGTCAGGCTTCGGGGAAGGGTTAGTGTTAGGGTTCGGGCTAGGGACAGGGTTAGGGGATGGGGACGGTTTAGGGTCCAGGTGAGGGTACGACAACGCTTTAGGGGGAGCGCACGTGTGAGGGTGCGGGTTAGTGTTAGCGTACGGGTAAGGATTAGGGGACGGTTGAGGGTCAGGCTTCGGGGAAGGGTTAGGGTTAGGGTTCGGGCTAGGGTTAGGGTTAGGGGACGGGGACGGTTTAGGGTCCAGGTGAGGGTACGACAACGCTTTAGGGGGAGCACACGTGTGAGGGCGCGGGTTAGTGTTAGCGTACGGGTTAGGATTAGGGGACGGGTGAGGGTCAGGCTTCGGGGAAGGGTTAGGGTTAGGGTTCGGGCTAGGGTTAGGGTTAGGGGACGGGGACGGTTTAGGGTCCAGGTGAGGGTACGACAACGCTGTAGGGGGAGCGTACGTGTGAGGGCGCGGGTTAGTGTTAGCGTACGGGTTAGGATTAGGGGACGGGTGAGGGTCAGGCTTCGGGGAAAGGTTAGGGTTAGGGTTCGGACTAGGGTTAGGGTTAGGGAATGGGGACGGTTTAGGGTCCAGGTGAGGGTACGACAACGCTTTAGGGGGAGCGCATGTGTGAGGGCGCAGGTTAGTGTTAGTGTTCGGGTTAGGATTAGGGGACGGGTGAGGGTCAGGCTTCGGGGAAGGGTTAGGGTTAGTGTTCCGGCTAGAGTTAGGGTTAGGGGACGGGGACGGTTTAGGGTCCAGGTGAGGGTACGACAACGCTTTAGGAGGAGCGTACGTGTGAGCACGCGGGTTAGTGTTAGCGTATGGATTAGATTTAGGGGACGGGTGAGGGTCAGGCTTCGGGGAAGGTTTAGGGTTAGGGTTCGGGCTAGGGTTAGGGTTAGGGGACGGGGACGGTTTAGGGTCCAGGTGAGGGTACGACAACGCTTTAGGGGAAGCGTACGTGTGAGGGCGCGGGTTAGTGTTAGCGTACGGGTTAGGATTAGGGGACGGGTGAGTGTAAGGCTTCGGGGAAGGGTTAGGGTTAGGGTTCGGGCTAGGGTTAGTGTTAGGGGACGGCGACGGTTTAGGGTCCAGGTGAGGGTACGACAACGCCTTAGGGGGAGCGTACGTGTGAGGGCGCGTGTTAGTGTTAGCGTACTGGCTAGGAATAGGGGACGGGTGAGGGTCAGGCTTCGGGGAAGTGTTAGGGATAGGGTTCGGGTTAGGGGAATGGGACGGTTTAGGGTCCATGTGAGGGTACCACAACGGTTTAGGGGGAGGGTACGGGTCAGAGCAAGGGTTAGTGCTAGCGTACGGGTTAGGATTAGGGGACGGGTGAGCGTCGGGCTTCGGGGAAGGTTTAGGGTTAGGGTTCGGGCTAGGGTTAGGGTTAGGGGACGGGGACGGTTTAGGGTGCAGGTGACGGTATGACAACGCTTTACGGGGAGCGCACGTGTGAGGGCGCGGGTTAGTGTTAGTGTACGTGTTAGGATTAGGGGACGGGTGAGGGTCAGGCTTCGGGGAAGGGTTAGGGTTAGGGTTCGGGCTAGGGTTAGGGTTAGGGGACGGGGACGGTTTAGTGTCCAGGTGAGGGTATGACAACTCTTTAGGGGGAGCACACGTGTGAGGGCGCGGGTTAGTGTTAGCGTTCGGGTTAGGATTATGGGACGGGTGAGGGTCAGGCTTCGGGGAAGGGTTAGCGTTAGGGTTCGGGCTAGTGTTAGGGTTCGGAGACGGGGACGGTTTAGGGTCTGGGTGAGGGTACGACAACGTTTTAGGGGGAGCGTACGTGTGAGCACGCGGGTTAGTGTTAGCGTATGGTTTAGATTTAGGGGACGGGTGAGGGTCAGGCTTCGGGGAAGGTTTAGGGTTAGGGTTCGGGCTAGGGTTAGGCTTAGGGGACGGGAACGGTTTAGGGTCCAGGTGAGGGTACGACAACGCTTTAGGGGGAGCGTACGTGTGAGGGCGCGGGTTAGTGTTAGCGTACGGGTTAGGATTAGGGGACGGGTGAGTGTAAGGCTTCGGGGAAGGGTTAGGGATAGGGTTCGGGCTAGGGTTAGTGTTAGGGGACGGCGACGGTTTAGGGTCCAGGTGAGGGTACGACAACACTTTAGGGGGAGTGTACGTGTGAGGGCGCGTGTTAGTGTTAGCGTACGGGCTGGATTATGGGACGGGTGAGGGTCAGGCTTCGGGGAAGGGTTAGGGTTAGGGTTCGGGCTAGGGTTAGGATTAGGGGACGGGGACGGTTTAGGGTGCAGGTGAGGGTATGACAACGCTTTAGGGGGAGCGTAAGTGTGAGGAGGCGGGTTAGTGTAAGCGTACGGGTTAGGATTAGGGGACGGTGAGGTTAAGGCTTCGGGGAGGGGTTAGTGTTAGGGTTCGGGCTAGGGATAGGGTTAGGGGACGGGGACGGTTTAGGGTCCAGGTGAGGGTACGACAACGCTTTAGGGGGAGCGTACGTGTGAGGTCGTGGGTTAGTGTTAACGTACGGGTTAGGATTAGGGGACGGGTGAGGGTCAGGCTTCGGGGAAGGGTTAGGGTTAGGGTTCGGGCTAGGGTTAGGGTTAGGGGACGCGGACGGTTTAGGGTCCAGGTGAGGGTACGACAACGCTTTAGGGGGAGCGTACGTGTGAGGGCGCAGGTTAGTGTTAGCGTACGGGTTAGGATTAGAGGACGGGTGAGGGTCAGGCTTCGGGGAAGGGTTAGGGTTAGGGTTCGGGCTAGGGTTAGGGTTAGGGGACGGGGACGGTTTAGGGTCCAGGTGAGGGTACGACAACGCTTTAGGGGGAGCGTACGTGAGGGCGCGGGTTAGTGTTAGCGTACGGGCTAGGAATAGGGGACGGGTGAGGGTCAGGCTTCGGGGAAGTGTTAGGGATAGGGTTCGGGCTAGGGTTAGGGTTAGGGGAATGGGACGGTTTAGGGTGCAGGTGAGGGTATGACAACGCTTTAGGGGGAGCGTAAGTGTGAGGGGGCGGGTTAGTATAAGCGTACGGGTTAGGATTAGGGGATGGGTGAGGGTAAGGCTTCGGGAAGGGGTTAGTGTTAGGGTTCGGGCTAGGGATAGGGTTAGGGGACGGGGACGGTTTAGGGTCCAGGTGAGGGTACGACAAGGCTTTAGGGGGAGCGCATGTGTGAGGGCGCGGGTTAGTGTTAGCGTACGGGTTAGGATTAGGGGACGGGTGAGGGTCAGGCTTCGGGGAAGTGTTAGGTTTAGGGTTCGGGCCAGGGTTACGGTTAGGGGCGGGGACGGTTTAGGGTCCAGGTGAGGGTACGACAACGCTTTAGGGGGAGCGTACGTGTGAGGGCGAGGGTTAGTGTTAGCGTACGGGTTAGGATTAGGGGACGGGTGAGGGTCAGGCTTCGGGGAAGTGTTAGGGTTAGGGTTCGGGCTAGGGTTAGGGTTAGGGGACGGGGATGGTTTAGGGTCCAGGTGAGGGTACGACAACGCTTTAGGGGGAGCGTACATGTGAGGGCGCGGGTTAGTGTTAGCGTACCGGTTAGGATTAGGGGACGGGTGAGGGTCAGGTTTCGGTTAAGTGTTAGGGTTAGGGTTCGGGCTAGGGTTAGGTTTAGGGGACGGGGACGGTTTAGGGTCCAGGTGAGGGTACGACAATGATTTAGGGGTGCGTACGTGTGAGGGCTCGGGTTAGTGTTAGCGTACGGGTTAGGATTAGGGGACGGGTGAGGGTCAGGCTTCGGGGAAGGGTTAGGGTTAGGGTTCGGGCTAGGGTTAGGGTTAGGGGACGGGGACGGTTTAGGGTCCAGGTGAGGGTACGACACCGCTTTAGGGGGAGCGTACGTGTGAGGGCGAGGGTTAGTGTTAGCGTATGGTTTAGATTTAGGGGACGGGTAAGGGTCAGGCTTCGGGGAAGGGTTAGGCTTAGGGTTTGGTCTAGGGTTAGGTTAGGGGACGGGGACGTTTGAGGGTCCAGGTGAGGGTACGACAACGCTTTAGGGGGAGCGTACATGTGAGCGCGCGGGTTAGTGTTAACGTACGGGTTAGGATTAGGGGACGGGTGAGGGTCAGGCTTCGGGGAAGTGTTAGGGTTAGGGTTCGGGCTAGGGTTAGGGTTAGGGGACGGGGACGGTTTAGGGTCCAGGTGAGGGTACGACAACGCTTTAGGGGGAGCGTACGTGTGAGGGCGCGGGTTAGTGTTAGCGTACGGGTTAGGATTAGGGAACGGGTGAGGGTCAGGCTTCGGTGAAGGGTTAGGGTTAGGGTTCGGGCTAGGGTTAGGGTTAGGGGACGGGGACGGTTTAGGGTCCAGGTGAGGGTACGACAACGCTTTAGGGGGAGCGTACGTGAGGGCACGGGTTAGTGTTAGCGTACGGGCTAGGAATAGGGGACGGGTGAGGGTCAGGCTTCGGGGAAGTGTTAGGGATAGGGTTCGGGCTAGGGTTAGGGTTAGGGGAATGGGACGGTTTAGGGTCCATGTGAGGGTACGACAACGGTTTAGGGGGAGGGTCCGTGTCAGAGCGAGGGTTAGTGTTAGCGTACGGGCTAGGATTAGGGGACGGGTGAGGGTCGGGCTTCGGGGAAGGTTTAGGGTTAGGGTTCGGGCTAGGGTTAGGGTTAGGGGACGGGGACGGTTTAGGGTGCAGGTGAGGGTATGACAACGCTTTAGGGGGAGCGTAAGTGTGAGGGCGCGGGTTAGTGTAAGCGTACGGGTTAGGATTAGGGGACGGGTGAGGGTAAGGCTTCGGGGAAGGGTTAGGGTTAGGGTTCTGGCTAGGGACAGGGTTAGGGGACGGGGACGGTTTAGGGTCCAGGTGAGGGTACGACAACGCTTTAGGGGGAGCGTACGTGTGAGGGCGAGTGTTAGTGTTAGCGTACGGGTTAGGATTAGGGGACGGGTGAGGGTCAGGCTTCGGGGAAGGGTTAGGGTTAGGGTTCGGGCTAGGGTTAGGGGTAGGGGACGGGGACGGTTTAGGGTGCAGGTGAGGGTATGACAACGCTTTAGGGGGAGCGTAAGTGTGAGGGGGCGGGTTAGTGTAAGCGTACGGGTTAGGATTAGGGGACGGGTGAGGGTAAGGCTTCGGGAAGGGGTTAGTGTTAGGGTTCGGGCTAGGGATAGGGTTAGGGGACGGGGACGGTTTAGGGTCCAGGTGAGGGTACGACAACGCTTTAGGGGGAGCGCATGTGTGAGGGCGCGGGTTAGTGTTAGCGTACGGGTTAGGATTAGGGGACGGGTGAGGGTCAGGCTTCGGGGAAGTGTTAAGTTTAGGGTTCGGGACAGGGTTACGGTTAGGGGACGGGGACGGTTTAGGGTCCAGGTGAGGGTACGACAACGCTTTAGGGGGAGCGTACGTGTGAGGTCGCGGGTTAGTGTTAGCGTACGGGTTAGGATTAGGGGACGGGTGAGGGTCAGGCTTCGGGGAAGTGTTAGGGTTAGGGTTCGGGCTAGGGTTAGGGTTAGGGGACGGGGATGGTTTAGGGTCCAGGTGAGGGTACGACAACGCTTTAGGGGGAGCGTACATGTGAGGGCGCGGGTTAGTGTTAGCGTACCGGTTAGGATTAGGGGACGGGTGAGGGTCAGGCTTCGGGGAAGGGTTAGGGTTAGGGTTCGGGCTAGGGTTAGGGTTAGGGGACGGGGACGGTTTAGGGTCCAGGTGAGGGTACGACAACGCTTTAGGGGGAGCGTACGTGTGACGGCGAGGGTTAGTGTTAGCGTACGGGTTAGGATTAGGGGACGGGTGAGGGTCAGGCTTCGGGGAAGGGTTAGGGTTAGGGTTCGGGCTAGGGTTAGGGTTAGGGGACGGGGACGGTTTAGGGTCCAGGTGAGGGTACGACAACGCTTTAGGGGGAGCGTACGTGTGAGGGCGAGGGTTAGTGTTAGCGTACGGGTTAGGATTAGGGGACGGGTGAGGGTCAGGCTTCGGGGAAGGGTTAGGGTTAGGGTTCGGGCTAGGATTAGGGTTAGGGGACGGGGACGGTTTAGGGTCCAGGTGAGGGTACGACAACGCTTTAGGGGGAGCGTACGTGTGAGCGCGCGGGTTAGTGTTAGCGTATGGTTTAGATTTAGGGGACGGGTGAGGGTCAGGCTTCGGGGAAGGGTTAGGGTTACGGTTTGGTCTAGGGTTAGGGTTAGGGGACGGGAACGTTTGAGGGTCCAGGTGAGGGTACGACAACGCTTTAGGGGGAGCGTACGTGTGAGGGCGCGGGTTAGTGTTAACGTACGGGTTAGGATTAGGGGACGGGTGAGGGTCAGGCTTCTGGGAAGGGTTAGGGTTAGGGTTCGGGCTAGGGTTAGGGTTAGGGGACAGGGACGGTTTAGGGTCCAGGTGAGGGTACGACAACGCTTTAGGGGGAGCGTACGTGTGAGGGCGCGGGTTAGTGTTAGCGTACGGGTTAGGATTAGGGAACGGGTGAGGGTCAGGCTTCGGGGAAGGGTTAGGGTTAGGGTTCGGGCTAGGGTTAGGGTTAGGGGACGGGGACGGTTTAGGGTCCAGGTGAGGGTACGACAACGCTTTAGGGGGAGCGTACGTGAGGGCGCGGGTTAGTGTTAGGGTACGGGGTAGGAATAGGGGACGGGTGAGGGTCAGGCTTCGGGGAAGTGTTAGGGATAGGGTTCGGGCTAGGGTTAGGGTTAGGGGAATGGGACGGTTTAGGGTCCATGTGAGGGTACGACAACGGTTTAGGGGGAGGGTACGTGTCAGAGCGAGGATTAGTGTTAGCGTACGGGCTAGGATTAGGGGACGGGTGAGGGTCGGGCTTCGGGGAAGGTTTAGGGTTAGGGTTCGGGCTAGGGTTAGGGTTAGGGGACTGGGACGGTTTAGGGTGCAGGTGAGGGTATGACAACGCTTTAGGGGGAGCGTAAGTGTGAGGGCGCGGTTTAGTGTAAGCGTACGTGTTAGGATTAGGGGACGGGTGAGGGTAAGGCTTCGGGGAAGGGTTAGGGTTAGGGTTCGGGCTAGGGATAGGGTTAGGGGACGGGGACGGTTTAGGGTCCACGTGAGGGTACGACAACGCTTTAGGGGGAGCGCACGTGTGAGCGCGCGGGTTAGTGTTAGCGTATGGTTTAGATTTAGGGGACGGGTGAGGGTCAGGCTTCGGGGAAGAGTTAGGCTTAGGGTTTGGTCTAGGGTTAGGGTTAGGGGACGGGGACGTTTGAGGGTACAGGTGAGGGTACGACAACGCTTTAGGGGGAGCGTACATGTGAGGGTGCGGGTTAGTGTTAACGTACGGGTTAGGATTAGGGGACGGGTGAGGGTCAGGCTTCGGGGAAGGGTTAGTGTTAGGGTTCGGGCTAGGGTTAGGGTTAGGGGACGGGGACGGTTTAGGGTCCAGGTGAGGGTACGACAACGCTTTAGGGGGAGCGTACGTGTGAGGGCGCGGGTTAGTGTTAGCGTACGGGTTAGGATTAGGGAACGGGTGAGTGTCAGGCTTCGGGGAAGTGTTAGGGTTAGGGTTCGGGGTAGGGTTAGGGTTAGGGGACGGGGACGGTTTAGGGTCCAGGTGAGGGTACGACAACGCTTTAGGGGGAGCGTACGTGAGGGCACGTGTTAGTGTTAGCGTACGGGCTAGGAATAGGGGACGGGTGAGGGTCAGGCTTCAGGGAAGTGTTAGGGATAGGGTTCGGGCTAGGGTTAGGGTTAGGGGAATGGGACAGTTTAGGGTCCATGTGAGGGTACGACAACGGTTTAGGGGGAGGGTACGTGTCAGAGCGAGGGTTAGTGTTAGCGTACGGGCTAGTATTAGGGGACGGGTGAGGGTCGGGCTTCGGGAAAGGTTTAGGGTTAGGGTTCGGGCTAGGGTTAGGGTTAGGGGACGGGGACGGTTTAGGGTGCAGGTGAGGGTATGACAACGCTTTAGGGGGAGCGTAAGTGTGAGGGCGCGGGTTAGTGTAAGCGTACCTGTTAGGATTAGGGGACGGGTGAGGGTAAGGCTTCGGAGAAGGGTTAGGGTTAGGGTTCGGGCTAGGGATAGGGTTAGGGGACGGGCACAGTTTAGGGTCCAGGTGAGGGTACGACAACGCTTTAGGGGGAGCTTACGTGTGAGGGCGCGGGATAGTGTTAGCGTATGGGTTAGGATTAGGGAACGGGTGAGGGTCAGGCTTCAGGGAAGGGTTAGGGTTAGGGTTCTGGCTAGGGACAGGGTTAGGGGACGGGGACGGTTTAGGGTCCAGGTGAGGGTACGACAACGCTTTAGGGGGAGCGTACGTGTGAGGGCGAGTGTTAGTGTTAGCGTACGGGTTAGGATTAGGGGACGGGTGAAGGTCAGGCTTCGGGGAAGGGTTAGGGTTAGGGTTCGGGCTAGGGTTAGGGTTAGGGGACGGGGACGGTTTAGGGTGCAGGTGAGGGTATGACAACGCTTTAGGGGGAGCGTAAGTGTGAGGGGGCGGGTTAGTGTAAGCGTACGGGTTAGGATTAGGGGACGGGTGAGGGTAAGGCTTCGGGAAGGGGTTAGTGTTAGGGTTCGGGCTAGGGATAGGGTTAGGGGACGGGGACGGTTTAGGGTCCAGGTGAGGGTACGACAACGCTTTAGGGGGAACGCATGTGTGAGGGCGCGAGTTAGTGTTAGCGTACGGGTTAGGATTAGGGGACTGGTGAGGGTCAGGCTTCGGGGAACTGTTAGGTTTAGGGTTCGGGCCAGGGTTACGGTTAGGGGACGGGGACGGTTTAGGGTCCAGGTGAGGGTACGACAACGCTTTAGGGGGAGCGTACGTGTGAGGTCGCGGGTTAGTGTTAGCGTACGGGTTAGGATTAGGGGACGGGTGAGGGTCAGGCTTCGGGGAAGTGTTAGGTTTAGGGTTCGGGCTAGGGTTAGGGTTAGGGGACGGGGATGGTTTAGGGTCCAGGTGAGGGTACGACAACGCATTAGGGGGAGCGTACATGTGAGGGCGCGGGTTAGTGTTAGCGTACCGGTTAGGATTAGGGGACGGGTGAGGGTCAGGCTTCGGTTAAGTGTTATGGTTAGGGTTCGGGCTAGGGTTAGGTTTAGGGGACGGGGACGGTTTAGGGTCCAGGTGAGGGTACGACAACGATTTAGGGGGAGCGTACGTGTGAGGGCGCGGGTTAGTGTTAGCGTACGGGTTAGGATTAGGGGACGGGTGAGGGTCAGGCTTCGGGGAAGGGTTAGTGTTAGGGTTCGGGCTAGGGTTAGGGTTAGGGGACGGGGACGGTTTAGGGTCCAGGTGAGGGTACGACAACGCTTTAGGGGGAGCGTACGTGTGAGCGCGCGGGTTAGTGTTAGCGTATGGTTTAGATTTAGGGGACGGGTGAGGGTCAGGCTTCGGGGAAGGGTTAGGCTTAGGGTTTGGTCTAGGGTTAGGGTTAGGGGACGGGGACGTTTGAGGGTCCAGGTGAGGGTACGACAACGCTTTAGGGGGAGCGTACGTGTGAGGGCGTGGGTTAGTGTTAGCGTTCGGGTTAGGATTAGGGGACAGGTGAATGTCAGGCTTCGGGGAAGGGTTAGTGTTAGGGTTCGGGCTAGGGACAGGGTTAGGGGATGGGGACGGTTTAGGGTCCAGGTGAGGGTACGACAACGCTTTAGGGGGAGCGCACGTGTGAGGTTGCGGGTTAGTGTTAGCGTACGGGTAAGGATTAGGGGACGGTTGAGGGTCAGGCTTCGGGGAAGGGTTAGGGTTAGGGTTCGGGCTAGGGTTAGGGTTAGGGGACGGGGACGGTTTAGGGTCCAGGTGAGGGTACGACAACGCTGTAGGGGGAGCGTACGTGTGAGGGCGCGGGTTAGTGTTAGCGTACGGGTTAGGATTAGGGGACGGGTGAGGGTCAGGCTTCGGGGAAAGGTTAGGGTTAGGGTTCGGACTAGGGTTAGGGTTAGGGAATGGGGACGGTTTAGGGTCCAGGTGAGGGTACGACAACGCTTTAGGGGGAGCGCATGTGTGAGGGCGCAGGTTAGTGTTAGTGTTCGGGTTAGGATTAGGGGACGGGTGAGGGTCAGGCTTCGGGGAAGGGTTAGGGTTAGTGTTCCGGCTAGAGTTAGGGTTAGGGGACGGGGACGGTTTAGGGTCCAGGTGAGGGTACGACAACGCTTTAGGAGGAGCGTACGTGTGAGCACGCGGGTTAGTGTTAGCGTATGGTTTAGATTTAGGGGACGGGTGAGGGTCAGGCTTCGGGGAAGGTTTAGGGTTAGGGTTCGGGCTAGGGTTAGGGTTAGGGGACGGGGACGGTTTAGGGTCCAGGTGAGGGTACGACAACGCTTTAGGGGAAGCGTACGTGTGAGGGCGCGGGTTAGTGTTAGCGTACGGATTAGGATTAGGGGACGGGTGAGTGTAAGGCTTCGGGGAAGGGTTAGGGTTAGGGTTCGGGCTAGGGTTAGTGTTAGGGGACGGCGACGGTTTAGGGTCCATGTGAGGGTACGACAACGCCTTAGGGGGAGCGTACGTGTGAGGGCGCGTGTTAGTGTTAGCGTACTGGCTAGGAATAGGGGACGGGTGAGGGTCAGGCTTCGGGGAAGTGTTAGGGATAGGGTTCGGGTTAGGGGAATGGGACGGTTTAGGGTCCATGTGAGGGTACCACAACGGTTTAGGGGGAGGGTACGGGTCAGAGCAAGGGTTAGTGCTAGCGTACGGGTTAGGATTAGGGGACGGGTGAGCGTCGGGCTTCGGGGAAGGTTTAGGGTTATGGTTCGGGCTAGGGTTAGGGTTAGGGGACGGGGACGGTTTAGGGTGCAGGTGACGGTATGACAACGCTTTACGGGGAGCGCACGTGTGAGGGCGCGGGTTAGTGTTAGTGTACGTGTTAGGATTAGGGGACGGGTGAGGGTCAGGCTTCGGGGAAGGGTTAGGGTTAGGGTTCGGGCTAGTGTTAGGGTTAGGGGACGGGGACGGTTTAGTGTCCAGGTGAGGGTACGACAACTCTTTAGGGGGAGCACACGTGTGAGGGCGCGGGTTAGTGTTAGCGTTCGGGTTAGGATTATGGGACGGGTGAGGGTCAGGCTTCGGGGAAGGGTTAGCGTTAGGGTTCGGGCTAGGGTTAGGGTTCGGAGACGGGGACGGTTTAGGGTCCAGGTGAGGGTACGACAACGTTTTAGGGGGAGCGTACGTGTGAGCACGCGGGTTAGTGTTAGCGTATGGTTTAGATTTAGGGCACGGGTGAGGGTCAGGCTTCGGGGAAGGTTTAGGGTTAGGGTTCGGGCTAGGGTTAGGCTTAGGGGACGGGGACGGTTTAGGGTCCAGGTGAGGGTACGACAACGCTTTAGGGGGAGCGTACGTGTGAGGGCGCGGGTTAGTGTTAGCGTACGGGTTAGGATTAGGGGACGGGTGAGTGTAAGGCTTCGGGGAAGGGTTAGGGATAGGGTTCGGGCTAGGGTTAGTGTTAGGGGACGGCGACGGTTTAGGGTCCAGGTGAGGGTACGACAACACTTTAGGGGGAGTGTACGTGTGAGGGCGCGGGTTAGTGTTAGCGTACGGGCTGGATTATGGGACGGGTGAGGGTCAGGCTTCGGGGAAGGGTTAGGGTTAGGGTTCGGGCTAGGGTTAGGATTAGGGGACGGGGACGGTTTAGGGTGCAGGTGAGGGTATGACAACGCTTTAGGGGGAGCGTAAGTGTGAGGAGGCGGGTTAGTGTAAGCGTACGGGTTAGGATTAGGGGACGGTGAGGTTAAGGCTTCGGGGAGGAGTTAGTGTTAGGGTTCGGGCTAGGGATAGGGTTAGGGGACGGGGACGGTTTAGGGTCCAGGTGAGGGTACGACAACGCTTTAGGGGGAGCGTACGTGTGAGGTCGTGGGTTAGTGTTAACGTACGGGTTAGGATTAGGGGACGGGTGAGGGTCAGGCTTCGGGGAAGGGTTAGGGTTAGGGTTCGGGCTAGGGTTAGGGTTAGGGGACGCGGACGGTTTAGGGTCCAGGTGAGGGTACGACAACGCTTTAGGGGGAGCGTACGTGTGAGGGCGCAGGTTAGTGTTAGCGTACGGGTTAGGATTAGAGGACGGGTGAGGGTCAGGCTTCGGGGAAGGGTTAGGGTTAGGGTTCGGGCTAGGGTTAGGGTTAGGGGACGGGGACCGTTTAGGGTCCAGGTGAGGGTACGACAACGCTTTAGGGGGAAGGTACGTGTGAGGGCGCGGGTTAGTGTTAGCGTACGGGCTAGGAATAGGGGACGGGTGAGGGTCAGGCTTCGGGGAAGTGTTAGGGATAGGGTTCGGGCTAGGGTTAGGGTTAGGGGAATGGGACGGTTTAGGGTGCAGGTGAGGGTATGACAACGCTTTAGGGGGAGCGTAAGTGTGAGGGGGCGGGTTAGTATAAGCGTACGGGTTAGGATTAGGGGATGGGTGAGGGTAAGGCTTCGGGAAGGAGTTAGTGTTAGGGTTCGGGCTAGGGATAGGGTTAGGGGACGGGGACGGTTTAGGGTCCAGGTGAGGGTACGACAAGGCTTTAGGGGGAGCGCATGTGTGAGGGCGCGGGTTAGTGTTAGCGTACGGGTTAGGATTAGGGGACGGGTGAGGGTCAGGCTTCGGGGAAGTGTTAGGTTTAGGGTTCGGGCCAGGGTTACGGTTAGGGGCGGGGACGGTTTAGGGTCCAGGTGAGGGTACGACAACGCTTTAGGGGGAGCGTACGTGTGAGGGCGAGGGTTAGTGTTAGCGTACGGGTTAGGATTAGGGGACGGGTGAGGGTCAGGCTTCGGGGAAGTGTTAGGGTTAGGGTTCGGGCTAGGGTTAGGGTTAGGGGACGGGGATGGTTTAGGGTCCAGGTGAGGGTACGACAACGCTTTAGGGGGAGCGTACATGTGAGGGCGCGGGTTAGTGTTAGCGTACCGGTTAGGATTAGGGGACGGGTGAGGGTCAGGTTTCGGTTAAGTGTTAGGGTTAGGGTTCGGGCTAGGGTTAGGTTTAGGGGACGGGGACGGTTTAGGGTCCAGGTGAGGGTACGACAATGATTTAGGGGGAGCGTACGTGTGAGGGCTCGGGTTAGTGTTAGCGTACGGGTTAGGATTAGGGGACGGGTGAGGGTCAGGCTTCGGGGAAGGGTTAGGGTTAGGGTTCGGGCTAGGGTTAGGGTTAGGGGACGGGGACGGTTTAGGGTCCAGGTGAGGGTACGACAACGCTTTAGGGGGAGCGTACGTGTGAGGGCGAGGGTTAGTGTTAGCGTATGGTTTAGATTTAGGGGACGGGTAAGGGTCAGGCTTCGGGGAAGGGTTAGGCTTAGGGTTTGGTCTAGGGTTAGGTTAGGGGACGGGGACGTTTGAGGGTCCAGGTGAGGGTACGACAACGCTTTAGGGGGAGCGTACATGTGAGGGCGCGGGTTAGTGTTAACGTACGGGTTAGCATTAGGGGACGGGTGAGTGTCAGGTTTCGGGGAAGTGTTAGGGTTAGGGTTCGGGCTAGGGTTAGGGTTAGGGGACGGGGACGGTTTAGGGTCCAGGTGAGGGTACGACAACGCTTTAGGGGGAGCGTACGTGTGAGGGCGCGGGTTAGTGTTAGCGTACGGGTTAGGATTAGGGAACGGGTGAGGGTCAGGCTTCGGTGAAGGGTTAGGGTTAGGGTTCGGGCTAGGGTTAGGGTTAGGGGACGGGGACGGTTTAGGGTCCAGGTGAGGGTACGACAACGCTTTAGGGGGAGCGTACGTGAGGGCACGGGTTAGTGTTAGCGTACGGGCTAGGAATAGGGGACGGGTGAGGGTCAGGCTTCGGGGAAGTGTTAGGGATAGGGTTCGGGCTAGGGTTAGGGTTAGGGGAATGGGACGGTTTAGGGTCCATGTGAGGGTACGACAACGGTTTAGGGGGAGGGTCCGTGTCAGAGCGAGGGTTAGTGTTAGCGTACGGGCTAGGATTAGGGGACGGGTGAGGGTCGGGCTTCGGGGAAGGTTTAGGGTTAGGGTTCGGGCTAGGGTTAGGGTTAGGGGACGGGGACGGTTTAGGGTGCAGGTGAGGGTATGACAACGCTTTAGGGGGAGCGTAAGTGTGAGGGCGCGGGTTAGTGTAAGCGTACGGGTTAGGATTAGGGGACGGGTGAGGGTAAGGCTTCGGGGAAGGGTTAGGGTTAGGGTTCGGGCTAGGGACAGGGTTAGGGGACGGGGACGGTTTAGGGTCCAGGTGAGGGTACGACAACGCTTTAGGGGGAGCGTACGTGTGAGGGCGAGTGTTAGTGTTAGCGTACGGGTTAGGATTAGGGGACGGGTGAGGGTCAGGCTTCGGGGAAGGGTTAGGGTTAGGGTTCGGGCTAGGGTTAGGGTTAGGGGACGGGGACGGTTTAGGGTGCAGGTGAGGGTATGACAACGCTTTAGGGGGAGCGTAAGTGTGAGGGGGCGGGTTAGTGTAAGCGTACGGGTTAGGATTAGGGGACGGGTGAGGGTAAGGCTTCGGGAAGGGGTTAGTGTTAGGGTTCGGGCTAGGGATAGGGTTAGGGGACGGGGACGGTTTAGGGTCCAGGTGAGGGTACGACAACGCTTTAGGGGGAGCGCATGTGTGAGGGCGCGGGTTAGTGTTAGCGTACGGGTTAGGATTAGGGGACGGGTGAGGGTCAGGCTTCGGGGAAGTGTTAAGTTTAGGGTTCGGGACAGGGTTACGGTTAGGGGACGGGGACGGTTTAGGGTCCAGGTGAGGGTACGACAACGCTTTAGGGGGAGCGTACGTGTGAGGTCGCGGGTTAGTGTTAGCGTACGGGTTAGGATTAGGGGACGGGTGAGGGTCAGGCTTCGGGGAAGTGTTAGGGTTAGGGTTCGGGCTAGGGTTAGGGTTAGGGGACGGGGATGGTTTAGGGTCCAGGTGAGGGTACGACAACGCTTTAGGGGGAGCGTACATGTGAGGGCGCGGGTTAGTGTTAGCGTACCGGTTAGGATTAGGGGACGGGTGAGGATCAGGCTTCGGGGAAGGGTTAGGGTTAGGGTTCGGGCTAGGGTTAGGGTTAGGGGACGGGGACGGTTTAGGGTCCAGGTGAGGGTACGACAACGCTTTAGGGGGAGCGTACGTGTGACGGCGAGGGTTAGTGTTAGCGTACGGGTTAGGATTAGGGGACGGGTGAGGGTCAGGCTTCGGGGAAGGTTTAGGGTTAGGGTTCGGGCTAGGGTTAGGGTTAGGGGACGGGGACGGTTTAGGGTCCAGGTGAGGGTACGACAACGCTTTAGGGGGAGCGTACGTGTGAGCGCGCGGGTTAGTGTTAGCGTATGGTTTAGATTTAGGGGACAGGTGAGGGTCAGGCTTCGGGGAAGGGTTAGGCTTAGGGTTTGGTCTAGGGTTAGGGTTATTGGACGGGGACGTTTGAGGGTCCAGGTGAGGGTACGACAACGCTTTAGGGGGAGCGTACATGTGAGGGCGCGGGTTAGTGTTAACGTACGGGTTAGGATTAGGGGACGGGTGAGGGTCAGGCTTCGGGGAAGTGTTAGGGATAGGGTTCGGGCTAGGGTTAGGGTTAGGGGAATGGGACGGTTTAGGGTCCATGTGAGGGTACGACAACGGTTTAGGGGGAGAATATGTGTCAGAGCGAGGGTTAGTGTTAGCGTACGGGTTAGGATTAGGGGACGGGTGAGGGTCGGGCTTCGGGGAAGGTTTAGGATTAGGGTTCGGGCTAGGGTTAGGGTTAGGGGACGGGGACGGTTTCGGGTGCAGGTGAGTGTATGACAACGCTTTAGGGGGAGCGTAAGTGTGAGGGCGCGGGTTAGTGTAAGCGTACGGGTTAGGATTAGGGGACGGGTGAGGGTAAGGCTTTGGGGAAGGGTTAGGGTTAGGGTTCGGGCTAGGGATAGGGTTAGGTGACGGGGACGGTTCAGGGTCCAGGTGAGGGTACGACAACGCTTTAGGGGGAGCGTACGTGTGAGGGCGCGGGTTAGTGTTAGCGTTCGGGTTAGGATTAGGGGACAGGTGAATGTCAGGCTTCGGGGAATGGTTAGTTTTAGGGTTCGGGCTAGGGACAGGGTTAGGGGACGGGGCGGTTTAGGGTCCAGGTGAGGGTACGACAACGCTTTAGGGGGAGGGCACGTGTGAGAGTGCGGGTTAGTGTTAGCGTACGGGTAAGGATTAGGGGACGGTTGTGGGTCAGGCTTCGGGGAAGGCTTAGGGTTAGGGTTCGGGCTAGGGTTAGGGTTAGGGGACGGGGACGGTTTAGGGTCCAGGTGAGGGTACGACAACGCTTTAGGCGGAGCACAAGTGTGAGGGCGCGGATTAGTGTTAGCGTACGGGTTAGGATTAGGGGACAGGTGAGGGTCAGGCTTCGGGGAAGGTTTAGGGTTAGGGTTCGGGCTAGGGTTAGGGTTAGGGGACGGGGACGGTTTAGGGTCCAGGTGAGGGTACGACAACGCTTTAGGGGGAGCGTACGTGTGAGGACGTGGGTTAGTGTTAGCGTACGGGTTAGGATAAGGGGACGGGTGAGGGTCAGGCTTCGGGGAAGGGTTAGGGTTAGGGTTCGGGCTAGGGTTAGGGTTAGGGGACGGGGATGGTTTAGGGTCCAGGTGAGGGTACGACAACGGTTTAGGGGGAGGGTACGTGTCAGAGCGAGGGTTAGTGTTAGCGTACGGGTTAGGTTTAGGGGACGGGTGAGGGTCGGGCTTCGGGGAAGGGTTAGGGTTAGGGTTCGGGCTAGGGTTAGGGTTAGGGGACGGGGACGGTTTAGGGTCTAGGTGAGGGTACGACAACGCTTTAGGGGGAGCGTACGTGTGAGGGCGCGGGTTAGTGTTAGCGTTCAGGTTAGGATTAGGGGACGGGTGAGGGTCAGGCTTCGGGGAAGGGTAAGGGTTAGGGTACGGACTAGGGTTAGGGTTAGGGAACGGGGACGGTTTAGGGTCCAGGTGAGGGTACGACAACGCTTTAGGGGGAGCGCACGTGTGAGGGCTCGGGTTAGTGTTAGCGTTCGGGTTAGGATTAGGGGACGGGTGAGGGTCAGGCTTCGGGGAAGGGTTAGGGTTAGGGTTCGGTCTAGGGTTAGGGGACGGGGACGTTTGAGGGTCCAGGTGAGGGTACGACAACGCTTTAGGGGGAGCGTACGTGTGAGGGCGCGGGTTAGTGTTAGCGTACTGGCTAGGAATAG
Source organism: Lagenorhynchus albirostris (assembly GCF_949774975.1). Classification (NCBI taxonomy): domain Eukaryota; kingdom Metazoa; phylum Chordata; class Mammalia; order Artiodactyla; family Delphinidae; genus Lagenorhynchus; species Lagenorhynchus albirostris. The sequence goes on along the minus strand of NW_026783310.1, from coordinate 277,746 downwards.
GGGACGGGTGAGGGTCAGGCTTCGGGGAAGTGTTAGGGATAGGGTTCGGGCTAGGGTTAGGGTTAGGGGAATGGGACGGTTTAGGGTCCATGTGAGGGTACGACAACGGTTTAGGGGGAGGGTCCGTGTCAGAGCGAGGGTTAGTGTTAGCGTACGGGCTAGGATTAGGGGACGGGTGAGGGTCGGGCTTCGGGGAAGGTTTAGGGTTAGGGTTCGGGCTAGGGTTAGGGTTAGGGGACGGGGACGGTTTAGGGTGCAGGTGAGGGTATGACAACGCTTTAGGGGGAGCGTAAGTGTGAGGGCGCGGGTTAGTGTAAGCGTACGGGTTAGGATTAGGGGACGGGTGAGGGTAAGGCTTCGGGGAAGGGTTAGGGTTAGGGTTCGGGCTAGGGACAGGGTTAGGGGACGGGGACGGTTTAGGGTCCAGGTGAGGGTACGACAACGCTTTAGGGGGAGCGTACGTGTGAGGGCGAGTGTTAGTGTTAGCGTACGGGTTAGGATTAGGGGACGGGTGAGGGTCAGGCTTCGGGGAAGGGTTAGGGTTAGGGTTCGGGCTAGGGTTAGGGTTAGGGGACGGGGACGGTTTAGGGTGCAGGTGAGGGTATGACAACGCTTTAGGGGGAGCGTAAGTGTGAGGGGGCGGGTTAGTGTAAGCGTACGGGTTAGGATTAGGGGACGGGTGAGGGTAAGGCTTCGGGAAGGGGTTAGTGTTAGGGTTCGGGCTAGGGATAGGGTTAGGGGACGGGGACGGTTTAGGGTCCAGGTGAGGGTACGACAACGCTTTAGGGGGAGCGCATGTGTGAGGGCGCGGGTTAGTGTTAGCGTACGGGTTAGGATTAGGGGACGGGTGAGGGTCAGGCTTCGGGGAAGTGTTAAGTTTAGGGTTCGGGACAGGGTTACGGTTAGGGGACGGGGACGGTTTAGGGTCCAGGTGAGGGTACGACAACGCTTTAGGGGGAGCGTACGTGTGAGGTCGCGGGTTAGTGTTAGCGTACGGGTTAGGATTAGGGGACGGGTGAGGGTCAGGCTTCGGGGAAGTGTTAGGGTTAGGGTTCGGGCTAGGGTTAGGGTTAGGGGACGGGGATGGTTTAGGGTCCAGGTGAGGGTACGACAACGCTTTAGGGGGAGCGTACATGTGAGGGCGCGGGTTAGTGTTAGCGTACCGGTTAGGATTAGGGGACGGGTGAGGATCAGGCTTCGGGGAAGGGTTAGGGTTAGGGTTCGGGCTAGGGTTAGGGTTAGGGGACGGGGACGGTTTAGGGTCCAGGTGAGGGTACGACAACGCTTTAGGGGGAGCGTACGTGTGACGGCGAGGGTTAGTGTTAGCGTACGGGTTAGGATTAGGGGACGGGTGAGGGTCAGGCTTCGGGGAAGGGTTAGGGTTAGGGTTCGGGCTAGGGTTAGGGTTAGGGGACGGGGACGGTTTAGGGTCCAGGTGAGGGTACGACAACGCTTTAGGGGGAGCGTACGTGTGAGCGCGCGGGTTAGTGTTAGCGTATGGTTTAGATTTAGGGGACGGGTGAGGGTCAGGCTTCGGGGAAGGGTTAGGCTTAGGGTTTGGTCTAGGGTTAGGGTTATTGGACGGGGACGTTTGAGGGTCCAGGTGAGGGTACGACAACGCTTTAGGGGGAGCGTACATGTGAGGGCGCGGGTTAGTGTTAACGTACGGGTTAGGATTAGGGGACGGGTGAGGGTCAGGCTTCGGGGAAGTGTTAGGGATAGGGTTCGGGCTAGGGTTAGGGTTAGGGGAATGGGACGGTTTAGGGTCCATGTGAGGGTACGACAACGGTTTAGGGGGAGAATATGTGTCAGAGCGAGGGTTAGTGTTAGCGTACGGGTTAGGATTAGGGGACGGGTGAGGGTCGGGCTTCGGGGAAGGTTTAGGATTAGGGTTCGGGCTAGGGTTAGGGTTAGGGGACGGGGACGGTTTCGGGTGCAGGTGAGTGTATGACAACGCTTTAGGGGGAGCGTAAGTGTGAGGGCGCGGGTTAGTGTAAGCGTACGGGTTAGGATTAGGGGACGGGTGAGGGTAAGGCTTTGGGGAAGGGTTAGGGTTAGGGTTCGGGCTAGGGATAGGGTTAGGTGACGGGGACGGTTCAGGGTCCAGGTGAGGGTACGACAACGCTTTAGGGGGAGCGTACGTGTGAGGGCGCGGGTTAGTGTTAGCGTTCGGGTTAGGATTAGGGGACAGGTGAATGTCAGGCTTCGGGGAATGGTTAGTTTTAGGGTTCGGGCTAGGGACAGGGTTAGGGGACGGGGCGGTTTAGGGTCCAGGTGAGGGTACGACAACGCTTTAGGGGGAGGGCACGTGTGAGAGTGCGGGTTAGTGTTAGCGTACGGGTAAGGATTAGGGGACGGTTGAGGGTCAGGCTTCGGGGAAGGCTTAGGGTTAGGGTTCGGGCTAGGGTTAGGGTTAGGGGACGGGGACGGTTTAGGGTCCAGGTGAGGGTACGACAACGCTTTAGGCGGAGCACAAGTGTGAGGGCGCGGATTAGTGTTAGCGTACGGGTTAGGATTAGGGGACAGGTGAGGGTCAGGCTTCGGGGAAGGTTTAGGGTTAGGGTTCGGGCTAGGGTTAGGGTTAGGGGACGGGGACGGTTTAGGGTCCAGGTGAGGGTACGACAACGCTTTAGGGGGAGCGTACGTGTGAGGACGTGGGTTAGTGTTAGCGTACGGGTTAGGATAAGGGGACGGGTGAGGGTCAGGCTTCGGGGAAGGGTTAGGGTTAGGGTTCGGGCTAGGGTTAGGGTTAGGGGACGGGGATGGTTTAGGGTCCAGGTGAGGGTACGACAACGGTTTAGGGGGAGGGTACGTGTCAGAGCGAGGGTTAGTGTTAGCGTACGGGTTAGGTTTAGGGGACGGGTGAGGGTCGGGCTTCGGGGAAGGGTTAGGGTTAGGGTTCGGGCTAGGGTTAGGGTTAGGGGACGGGGACGGTTTAGGGTCTAGGTGAGGGTACGACAACGCTTTAGGGGGAGCGTACGTGTGAGGGCGCGGGTTAGTGTTAGCGTTCAGGTTAGGATTAGGGGACGGGTGAGGGTCAGGCTTCGGGGAAGGGTAAGGGTTAGGGTTCGGACTAGGGTTAGGGTTAGGGAACGGGGACGGTTTAGGGTCCAGGTGAGGGTACGACAACGCTTTAGGGGGAGCGCACGTGTGAGGGCTCGGGTTAGTGTTAGCGTTCGGGTTAGGATTAGGGGACGGGTGAGGGTCAGGCTTCGGGGAAGGGTTAGGGTTAGGGTTCGGTCTAGGGTTAGGGGACGGGGACGTTTGAGGGTCCAGGTGAGGGTACGACAACGCTTTAGGGGGAGCGTACGTGTGAGGGCGCGGGTTAGTGTTAGCGTACTGGCTAGGAATAGGGGACGGGTGAGGGTCAGGCTTCGGGGAAGTGTTAGGGATAGGGTTCGGGCTAGGGTTAGGGTTAGGGGAATGGGACGGTTTAGGGTCCATGTGAGGGTACCACAACGGTTTAGGGGGAGGGTACGTGTCAGAGCGAGGGTTAGTGCTAGCGTACGGGTTAGGATTAGGGGACGGGTGAGGGTCGGGCTTCGGGGAAGGTTTAGGGTTAGGGTTCGGGCTAGGGTTAGGGTTAGGGGACGGGGACGGTTTAGGGTGCAGGTGACGGTATGACAACGCTTTACGGGGAGCGCACGTGTGAGGGCGCGGGTTAGTGTTAGCGTACGTGTTAGGATTAGGGGACGGGTGAGGGTCAGGCTTCGGGGAAGGGTTAGGGTTAGGGTTCGGGCTAGGGTTAGGGTTAGGGGACGGGGACGGTTTAGGGTCCAGGTGAGGGTAAGACAACGCTTTACGGGGGAGCGCATGTGTGAGGGCGCGGGTTAGTGTTAGCGTTCGGGTTAGGATTATGGGACGGGTGAGGGTCAGGCTTCGGGGAAGGGTTAGGGTTAGGGTTCGGGCTAGGGTTAGGGTTAGGGGACGGGGACGGTTTAGGGTCCAGGTGAGGGTACGACAACGTTTTAGGGGGAGCGTACGTGTGAGCACGCGGGTTAGTGTTAGCGTATGGTTTAGATTTAGGGGACGGGTGAGGGTCAGGCTTCGGGGAAGGTTTAGGGTTAGGGTTCGGGCTAGGGTTAGGGTTAGGGGACGGGGACGGTTTAGGGTCCAGGTGAGGGTACGACAACGCTTTAGGGGTAGCGTACGTGTGAGGGCGCGGGTTAGTGTTAGCGTACGGGTTAGGATTAGGGGACGGGTGAGTGTAAGGCTTCGGGGAAGGGTTAGGGTTAGGGTTCGGGCTAGGGTTAGTGTTAGGGGACGGCGACGGTTTAGGGTCCAGGTGAGGGTACGACAACACTTTAGGGGGAGCGTACGTGTGAGGGCGCAGGTTAGTGTTAGCGTACGGGCTGGATTATGGGACGGGTGAGGGTCAGGCTTCGGGGAAAGGTTAGGGTTAGGGTTCGGGCTAGGGTTAGGGTTAGGGGACGGGGACGGTTTAGGGTGCAGGTGAGGGTATGACAACGCTTTAGGGGGAGCGTAAGTGTGAGGGGGCGGGTTAGTGTAAGCGTACGGGTTAGGATTAGGGGACGGTGAGGTTAAGGCTTCGGGGAGGGGTTAGTGTTAGGGTTCGGGCTAGGGATAGGGTTAGGGGACGGGTACGGTTTAGGGTCCAGGTGAGGGTACGACAACGCTTTAGGGGGAGCGTACGTGTGAGGGCGCGGGTTAGTGTTAGCGTACGGGCTAGGAATAGGGGACGGGTGAGGGTCAGGCTTCGGGGAAGTGTTAGGGATAGGGTTCGGGCTAGAGTTAGGGTTAGGGGAATGGGACGGTTTAGGGTCCATGTGAGGTTACGACAACGGTTTAGGGGGAGGGTTAGTGTCAGAGCGAGGGTTAGTGTTAGCGTACAGGTTAGGATTAGGGGACGGGTGAGGGTCGGGCTTCGGGGAAGGTTTAGGGTTAGGGTTCGGGCTAGGGTTAGGGTTAGGGTACGGGGACGGTTTAGGGTGCAGGTGAGGGTACGACAACGCTTTAGGGGGATCGTACGTGTGAGCGCGCGGGTTAGTGTTATCGTACGGGTTAGGATAAGGGGACGGGTGAGGGTCAGGCTTCGGGGAAGGGTTAGGGTTAGGGTTCGGGCTAGGGTTAGGGTTAGGGGACGGGGACGGTTTAGGATCCAGGTGAGGGTACGACAACGGTTTAGGGGGAGCGTACGTGAGAGGGCGCGGGTTAGTGTTAGCGTACGTTTTAGGATTAGGGGACGGGTGAGGGTCAGGCTTCGGAAAAGGGTTAGGGTTAGGGTTCGGGCTAGGGTTAGGGTTAGGGGACGGGGACGGTTTAGGGTCCAGGTGAGTGTACGACAACGCTTTACGGGGAGCGCAGGTGTGAGGGCGCGGGTTAGTGTTAGCGTACGGGTTAGGATTAGGGGACGGGTGAGGGTCAGGCTTCGGGGAAGGGTTAGGGTTAGGGTTCGGGCTAGGGTTAGGGTTAGGGGACGGGGACGGTTTAGGGTCCAGGTGAGGGTACGACAACGCTTTAGGGGGAGCACACGGGTGAGGGCGCGGGTTAGTGTTAGCGTTCGGGTTAGGATTAGGGGACGGGTGAGGGTCAGGCTTCGGGGAAGTGTTAGGTTTAGGGTTCGGGCCAGGGTTACGGTTAGGGGACGGGGACGGTTTAGGGTCCAGGTGAGGGTACGACAACGCTTTAGGGGGAGCGTACGTGTGAGGTCGCGGGTTAGTGTTAGCGTACGGGTTAGGATTAGGGGACGGGTGAGGGTCAGGCTTCGGGGAAGTGTTACGGTTAGGGTTCGGACTAGGGTTAGGGTTAGGGGACGGGGACGGTTTAGGGTCCAGGTGAGGATACCACAAAGCTTTAGGGGGAGCGTACGTGTGAGGGCGCGGGTTAGTGTTAGCGTACGTGTTAGGATTAGGGGACGGGTGAGGGTCAGGCTTCGGGGAAGGTTTAGGGTTAGGGTTCGGGCAAGGGTTAGGGTTAGGGGACGGGGACGGTTTAGGGTCCAGGTGAGGGTACGACAACGCTTTAGGGGGAGCGTACGTGTGAGGGCGAGGGTTAGTGTTAGTGTACGGGTTAGGATTAGGGGACGGGTGAGGGTCAGGCTTCGGGGAAGGGTTAGGGTTAGGGTTCGGGCTAGGGTTAGGGTTAGGGGACGGGGACGGTTTAGGGTCCAGGTGAGGGTACGACAACGCTTTAGGGGGAGCGTACGTGTGAGCGCGCGGGTTAGAGTTAGCGTATGGTTTAGATTTAGGGGACGGGTGAGGGTCAGGCTTCGGGGAAGGGTTAGGGTTAGGGTTTGGTCGAGGGTTAGGGTTAGGGGACGGGGACGTTTGAGGGTCCAGGTGAGGGTACGACAACGCTTTAGGGGGAGCGTACGTGTGAGGGCGTGGGTTAGTGTTAACGTACGGGTTAGGATTAGGGGACGGGTGAGGGTCAGGCTTCGGGGAAGGGTTAGGGTTAGGGTTCGGGCTAGGGTTAGGGTTAGGGGACGGGGACGGTTTAGGGTCCAGGTGAGGGTACGACAACGCTTTAGGGGGAGCGTACGTGTGAGGGCGCGGGTTAGTGTTAGCGTACGGGTTAGGATTAGGGAACGGGTGAGGGTCAGGCTTCGGGGAAGGGTTAGGGTTTGGGTTCGGGCTAGGGTTAGGGTTAGGGGACGGGGACGGTTTAGGGTCCAGGTGAGGGTACAACGCTTTAGGGGGAGCGTACGTGAGGGCGCGTGTTAGTGTTAGCGTACGGGCTAGGAATAGGGGACGGGTGAGTGTCAGGCTTCGGGGAAGTGTTAGGGATAGGGTTCGGGCTAGGGTTAGGGTTAGGGGAATGGGACGGTTTAGGGTCCATGTGAGGGTACGACAACGGTTTAGGGGGAGGGTACGTGTCAGAGCGAGGGTTAGTGTTAGCGTACGGGCTAGGATTAGGGGACGGGTGAGGGTCGGGCTTCGGGGAAGGTTTAGGGTTAGGGTTCGGGCTAGGGTTAGGGTTAGGGGACGGGGACGGTTGAGGGTCCAGGTGAGGGTATGACAACGCTTTAGAGGGAGCGTACGTGTGAGGGCACGGGTTAGTGTTAGCGTACGAGTTAGGATTAGGGGACAGGTGAGGGTCAGGCTTCGGGGAAGCGTTAGGGTTAGGGTTCGGGCTAGGGTTAGGGTTAGGGGATGGGGACGGTTTACGGTCCAGGTGAGGGTACGACAACGCTTTAGGGGGAGCGTACGTGTGAGGGCGAGTGTTAGTGTTAGCGTACGGGTTAGGATTAGGGGACGGGTGAGGGTCAGGCTTCGGGGAAGGGTTAGGGTTAGGGTTCGGGCTAGGGTTAGGGTTAGGGGACGGGGACGGTTTAGGGTGCAGGTGAGGGTATTAAAACGCTTTAGGGGGAGCGTAAGTGTGAGGGGGCGGGTTAGTGTAAGCGTACGGGTTAGGATTAGGGGACGGGTGAGGGTAAGGCTTCGAGAAGGGGTTAGTGTTAGAGTTCGGGCTAGGGATAGGGTTAGGGGACGGGGACGGTTTAGGGTCCAGGTGAGGGTACGACAACACTTTAGGGGGAGCGCATGTGTGAGGGCGCGGGTTAGTGTTAGCGTACGGGTTAGGATTAGGGGACGGGTGAGGGTCAGGCTTCGGGGAAGTGTTAGGTTTAGGGTTCGGGCCAGGGTTACGGTTAGGGGACGGGGACGGTTTAGGGTGCAGGTGAGTGTGTGACAACGCTTTAGGGGGAGCGTACGTGTGAGGGCGCGGGTTAGTGTAAGCGCACGGGTTAGGATTAGTGGACGGGTGAAGGTAAGGCTTCGGGGAACGGTTAGGGTTAGGGTTCGGGCTAGGGATAGGGTTAGGGGACGGGGACGGTTTAGGGTCCAGGTGAGGGTACGACAACGCTTTAGGGGGAGCGTACGTGTGAGGGCGCGGGTTAGTGTTAGCGTACGGGTTAGGATTAGGGGACGGGTGAGGGTCAGGCTTCGGGGAAGGGTTAGGGTTAGGGTTCGGGCTAGGGTTAGGGTTAGGGTACGGGGACGGTTTAGGGTCCAGGTGAGGGTACGACAACGCTTTAGGGGGAGCGTACGTGTGAGTGCGTGGGTTAGTGTTAGCGTACGGGTTAGGATAAGGGGACGGGTGAGGGTCAGGCTTCGGGGAAGGGTTAGGGTTAGGGTTCGGGCTAGGGTTAGTGTTAGGGGACGGGGACGGTTTAGGGTCCAGGTGAGGGTACGACAACGGTTTAGGGGGAGGGTACGTGTCAGAGCGAGGGTTAGTGTTAGCGTACGGGCTAGGTTTAGGGGACGGGTGAGGGTCGGGCTTCGGGGAAGGGTTAGGGTTAGGGTTCGGGCTAGGGTTAGGGTTAGGGGACGGGGACGGTTTAGGGTCCAGGTGAGGGTACGACAACGCTTTAGGGGGAGCGTACGTGTGAGGGCGTGGGTTAGTGTTAGCGTACGGGTTAGGATTAGGGGACGGGTGAGGGTCAGGCTTCGGGGAAGGGTTAGGGTTAGGGTTCGGACTAGGGTTAGGGTTAGGGAACGGGGACGGTTTAGGGTCCAGGTGAGGGTACGACATGCTTTAGGGGGAGCGTTCGTGTGAGCGCGCGGGTTAGTGTTAGCGTATGGTTTAGATTTAGGGGACGGGTGAGGGTCAGGCTTCGCGGAAGGGTTAGGGTTAGGGTTCGGTCTAGGGTTAGGGTTAGGGGACGGGGACGTTTGAGGGTCCAGGTGAGGGTACGACAACGCTTTAGGGGGAGCGTACGTGTGAGGGCGCGTGTTAGTGTTAACGTACGGGTTAGGATTAGGGGACGGGTGAGGGTCAGGCTTTGGGGAAGGGTTAGGGTTAGGGTTCGGGCTAGGGTTAGGGTTAGGGGACGGGGACGGTTTAGGGTCCAGGTGAGGGTACGACAACGCTTTAGGGGGAGCGTACGTGTGAGGGCGCGGGTTAGTGTTAGCGTACGGGTTAGGATTATGGGACGGGTGAGGGTCAGGCTTCGGGGAAGGGTTAGGGTTAGGGTTCGGTCTAGGGTTAGGGTTAGGGGACGGGGACGGTTTAGGGTCCAGGTGAGGGTACGACAACGCTTTAGGGGGAGCGTATGTGTGAGGGCGCGGGTTAGTGTTAGCGTACGGGCTAGGAATAGGGGACTGGTGAGGGTCAGGCTTCGGGGAAGTGTTAGGGATAGGGTTCGGGCTAGGGTTAGGGTTAGGGGAATGGGACGGTTTAGGGTCCATGTGAGGGTACGACAACGGTTTAGGGGGAGAGTATGTGTCAGAGCGAGGGTTAGTGTTAGCGTACGTGTTAGGATTAGGGGACGGGTGAGGGTCGGGCTTCGGGGAAGGTTTAGGGTTAGCGTTCGGGCTAGGGTTAGGGTTAGGGGACGGGGACGGTTTAGGGTGCAGGTGAGTGTATGACAACGCTTTAGGGCGAGCATAAGTGTGAGGGCACGGGTTAGTTTAAGCGTACGGGTTAGGATTAGGGGACGGGTGAGGGTAAGGCTTCGGGGAAGGGTTAGGGTTAGGGTTCGGGCTAGGGATAGGGTTAGGTGACGGGGACGGTTTAGGGTCCAGGTGAGGGTACGACAACGCTTTAGGGGGAGCGTACGTGTGAGGGCGAGGGTTAGTGTTAGCGTACGGGTTAGGATTAAGGAAAGGGTGAGGGTCAGGCTTCGGGGAAGGGTTAGGGTTAGGGTTCGGGCTAGGGTTAGGGTTAGGGGACGGGGACGGTTTAGGGTCCAGGTGAGGGTACGACAACGCTTTAGGGGGAGCGTACATGTGAGGGCGCGGGTTAGTGTTAGCGTACGGGTTAGGATTAGGGGACGGGTGAGGGTCAGTCTTCGGGGAAGGGTTAGGGTTAGGGTTCGGGCTAGGGTTAGGGTTAGGGGACGGGGACGGTTTATGGTCCAGGTGAGGGTACGACAACGGTTTAGGGGGAGGGTACGTGTGAGGGCGAGGGTTAGTGTTAGCGTACGGGTTAGGATTAGGGGACGGGTGAGGGTCAGGCTTCGGGGAAGGGTTAGGGTTAGGGTTGGGGCTAGGGTTAGGGTTAGGGGACGGGGACGGTTTAGGGTCCAGGTGAGGGTACGACAACGCTTTAGGGGGAGCGTACGTGTGAGGGCGTGGGTTAGTGTTAGCGTACGGGTTAGGATAAGGGGACGGGTGAGGGTCAGGCTTCGGGGAAGGGTTAGGGTTAGGGTTCGGGCTAGGGTTAGGGTTAGGGGACGGGGACGGTTTAGGGTCCAGGTGAGGGTACGACAACAGTTTAGGGGGAGGGTACGTGTCAGAGCGAGGGTTAGTGTTAGCGTATGGGTTAGGTTTAGGGGACGAGTGAGGATCGGGCTTCGGGGAAGGGTTAGGGTTAGGGTTCGGGCTACGGTTAGGGTTAGGGGACGGGGACGGTTTAGGGTCCAGGTGAGGATACGAGAACGCTTTAGGGGGAGCGTACGTGTGAGCGCGCGGGTTAGTGTTAGCGTATGGTTTAGATTTAGGGGATGGGTGAGGGTCAGGCTTCGGGGAAGTGTTAGGGTTAGGGTTCGCTCTAGGGTTAGGGTTAGGGGATGGGGACGTTTGAGGGTTCAGGTGAGGGTACGACAACGCTTTAGGGGGAGCGTACATGTGAGGGCGCGGGTTAGTGTTAGCGTACGGGTTAGGATTAGCGGACGGGTGAGGGTCATGCTTCGGGGAAGGGTTAGGGTTAGGGTTCGGGCTAGGGTTAGGGTTAGGGGACGGGGACGGTTGAGGGTCCAGGTGAGGGTACGACAACGCTTTAGGCGGAGCGTACGTGTGAGGGCGAGTGTCAGTGTTAGCGTACGGGTTAGGATTAGGGGACGGGTGAGGGTCAGGCTTCGGGGAAGGGTTAGGGTTACGGTTCGGGCTAGGGTTAGGGTTAGGGGACGGGGACGGTTTAGGGTGCACGTGAGGGTACGACAACGCTTTAGGGGGAGCGTAAGTGTGAGGGCGCGGGTTAGTGTTAGCGTACGGGTTAGGATTAGGGGACGGGTGAGAGTAAGGCTTCGTGGAATGGTTACGGTTAGGGTTCGGGCTAGGGTTAGGGTTAGGGGACGGGGACGGTTTAGGGTCCAGGTGAGGGTATGACAACACTTTAGGGGGAGCGTACATGTGAGGGGGCGGGTTAGTGTTAGCATACGGGCTAGGAATAGGGGACGGGTGAGGGTCAGGCTTCGGGGAAGGTTTAGGGTTAGGGTTCGGGCTAGGGTTAAGGTTAGGGGACGGTGACGGTTTAGGGTCCATGTGAGGGTACGACAACGGTTTAGGGGGAGGGTACGTGTCAGAGCGACGGTTAGTGTTAGCGTACGGGTTAGGATTATGGGACGTGTGAGGGTCGGGCTTCGGGGAAAGGTTAGGGTTAGGGTTCGGGCTAGGGTTAGGGTTAGGGGACGGGGACGGTTTAGGGTCCAGGTGAGGGTACGACAACGCTTTAGGGGGAGCGTACGTGTGAGGGCGCGGGTTAGTGTTAGCGTACGGGTTAGGATTAGGGGACGGGTGAGAGTAAGGCTTCGTGGAATGGTTACGGTTAGGGTTCGGGCTAGGGTTAGGGTTAGGGGACGGGGACGGTTTAGGGTCCAGGTGAGGGTATGACAACACTTTAGGGGGAGCGTACATGTGAGGGGGCGGGTTAGTGTTAGCATACGGGCTAGGAATAGGGGACGGGTGAGGGTCAGGCTTCGGGGAAGGTTTAGGGTTAGGGTTCGGGCTAGGGTTAAGGTTAGGGGACGGTGACGGTTTAGGGTCCATGTGAGGGTACGACAACGGTTTAGGGGGAGGGTACGTGTCAGAGCGACGGTTAGTGTTAGCGTACGGGTTAGGATTATGGGACGTGTGAGGGTCGGGCTTCGGGGAAAGGTTAGGGTTAGGGTTCGGGCTAGGGTTAGGGTTAGGGGACGGGGACGGTTTAGGGTCCAGGTGAGGGTACGACAACGCTTTAGGGGGAGCGTACGTGTGAGGGCGTGGGTTAGTGTTAGCGTTCGGGTTAGGATTAGGGGACGGGTAAGGGTCAGGCTTCGGGGAAGGGTTAGGGTTAGGGTTCGGGCTAGGGTTAGGGTTAGGGGACGGGGACGGTTTAGGGTCCAGGTGAGGGTACGACAACGCTTTTCGGGGAGCGCAGGTGTGAGGGCGCGGGTTAGTGTTAGCGTACGGGTTAGGATAGGGGACGGGTGAGGGTCAGGCTTCGGGGAAGGGTTAGGGTTAGTGTTCGGGCTAGGGTTAGGGTTAGGGGACGGGGACGGTTTAGGGTCTAGGTGAGGGTACGACAACGCTTTAGGGGGAGCACACGGGTGAGGGCGCGGGTTAGTGTTAGCGTTCGGGTTAGGATTAGGGGACGGGTGAGGGTCAGGCTTCGGGGAAGTGTTAGGGTTAGGGTTCGGGCTAGGGTTAGGGTTAGGAGACGGGGACGGTTTAGGGTGCAGGTTAGGGTATGACAACGCTTTAGGGGGAGCGTACGTGTGAGGGCGAGGGTTAGTGTTAGCGTACGGGTTAGGATTAGGAGACGGGTGAGGGTCAGGCTTCGGGGAAGGGTTAGGGTTAGGGTTCGGGCTAGGGTTAGGGTTAGGGGACGGGGACGGTTTAGGGTCCAGGTGAGGGTACGACAACGCTTTAGGGGGAGTGTACGTGTGAGCGCGCGGGTTAGTGTTAGCGTATGGTTTAGATTTAGGGGACGGGTGAGGGTCAGGCTTCGGGGAAGGGTTAGGGTTAGGGTTTGGTCTAGGGTTAGGGTTAGGGGACGGGGACGTTTGAGGGTCCAGGTGAGGGTACGACAACGCTTTAGGGGGAGCGTACGTGTGAGGGCGCGGGTTAGTGTTAACGTACGGGTTAGGATTAGGGGACGGGTGAGGGTCAGGCTTCGGGGAAGGGTTAGGGTTAGGGTTCGGGCTAGGGTTAGGGTTAGGGGACGGGGACGGTTTAGGGTCCAGGTGAGGGTACGACAACGCTTTAGGGGGAGCGTACGTGTGAGGGCGCGGGTTAGTGTTAGCGTACGGGTTAGGATTAGGGAACGGGTGAGGGTCAGGCTTCGGGGAAGGGTTAGGGTTAGGGTTCGGGCTAGGGTTAGGGTTAGGGGACGGGGACGGTTTAGGGTCCAGGTGAGGGTACGACAACGCTTTGGGGGAGCGTACGTGAGGGCGCGGGTTAGTGTTAGCGTACGGGCTAGGAATAGGGGACGGGTGAGGGTCAGGCTTCGGGGAAGTGTTAGGGATAGGGTTCGGGCTAGGGTTAGGGTTAGGGGAATGGGACGGTTTAGGGTCCATGTGAGGGTACGACAACGGTTTAGGGGGAGGGTACGTGTCAGAGCGAGGGTTAGTGTTAGCGTACGGGCTACGATTAGGAGACGGGTGAGGGTCGGGCTTCGGGGAAGGTTTAGGGTTAGGGTTCGGGCTAGGGTTAGGGTTAGGGGACTGGGACGGTTTAGGGTGCAGGTGAGGGTATGACAACGCTTTAGGGGGAGCGTAAGTGTGAGGGCGCGGTTTAGTGTAAGTGTACGGGTTAGGATTAGGGGACGGGTGAGGGTAAGGCTTCGGGGAAGGGTTAGGGTTAGGGTTCGGGCTAGGGATAGGGTTAGGGGACGGGGACGGTTTAGGGTCCAGGTGAGGGTACGACAACGCTTTAGGGGGAGCGCACGTGTGAGGGCTCGGGTTAGTGTTAGCGTTCGGGTTAGGATTAGGTGACGGGTGAGGGTCAGGCTTCGGGGAAGGGTTAGGGTTAGTGTTCCGGCTAGGGTTAGGTTTAGGGGACGGGGACGGTTTAGGGTCCAGGTGAGGGTACGACAACGCTTTAGGGGGAGCGTACGTGTGAGCGCGTGGGTTAGTGTTAGCGTATGGTTTAGATTTAGGGGACGGGTGAGGGTCAGGCTTCGGGGAAGGGTTAGGGTTAGGGTTCGGTCTAGGGTTAGGGTTAGGGGACGGGGACGTTTGAGGGTCCAGGTGAGGGTACGACAACGCTTTAGGGGGAGCGTACGTGTGAGGGCGCGGGTTAGTGTTAGCGTATGGGTTAGGATTAGGGGACGGGTGAGGGTCAGGCTTCGGGGAAGTGTTACGGTTAGGGTTCGGGCTAAGGTAAGGGTTAGGGGACGGGGACGGTTTAGGGTCCAGGTGAGGGTACGACAACGCTTTAGGAGGAGCGTACGTGTGAGCACGCGGGTTAGTGTTAGCGTATGGTTTAGATTTAGGGGACGGGTGAGGGTCAGGCTTCGGGGAAGGTTTAGGGTTAGGGTTCGGGCTAGGGTTAGGGTTAGGGGACGGGGACGGTTTAGGGTCCAGGTGAGGGTACGACAACGCTTTAGGGGGAGCGTACGTGTGAGGGCGCGGGTTAGTGTTAGCATACGGGTTAGGATTAGGGGACGAGTGAGTGTAAGGCTTCGGGTAAGGGTTAGGGTTAGGGTTCGGGCTAGGGTTAGTGTTAGGGGACGGCGACGGTTTAGGGTCCAGGTGAGGGTACGACAACGCCTTAGGGGGAGCGTACGTGTGAGGGCGCGTGTTAGTGTTAGCGCACGGGTTAGGATTATGGGACGGGTGAGGGTCAGGCTTCGCGGAAGGGTTAGGGTTAGGGTTCGGGCTAGGGTTAGTGTTAGGGGACGGGGACAGTTTAGGGTGCAGGTGAGGGTATGACAACACTTTAGGGGGAGCGTAAGTGTGAGGGGGCGGGTTAGTGTAAGCGTACGGGTTAGGATTAGGGGACGGGTGAGGGTAAGGCTTCGGGGAGGGGTTAGTGTTAGGGTTCGGGCTAGGGATAGGGTTAGGGGACGGGGACGGTTTAGGGTCCAGGTGAGGGTACGACAACGCTTTAGGGGGAGCGCACGTGTGAGGGCGCGGTTTAATGTTAGCGTACGGGTTAGGATTAGGGGACGGGTGAGGGTCAGGCTTCGGGGAAGTGTTAGGTTTAGGGTTCGGGCCAGGGTTACGGTTAGGGGACGGGGACGGTTTAGGGTCCAGGTGAGGGTACGACAACGCTTTAGGGGGAGCGTACGTGTGAGCGCGCGGGTTAGTGTTAGCGTATGGTTTAGATTTAGGGGACGGGTGAGGGTCAGGCTTCGGGGAAGGGTTAGGGTTAGGGTTTGGTCTAGGGTTAGGGTTAGGGGACGGGGACGTTTGAGGGTCCAGGTGAGGGTACGACAACGCTTTAGGGGGAGCGTACGTGTGAGGGCGTGGGTTAGTGTTAGCGTACGGGTTAGATTAGGGCACGGGTGAGGGTCAGGCTTCGGGGAAGGGTTAGGGTTATGGTTCGGGCTAGGGTTAGGGGTAGGGGACGGGGACGGTTTAGGGTCCAGGTGAGGGTACGACAACGCTTTAGGGGGAGCGTACGTGTGAGGGCGCGGGTTAGTGTTAGCGTACGGGTTAGGATTAGGGGACGGGTGAGGGTCAGGCTTCGGGGAAGGGTTAGGGTTAGGGTTCGTGCTAGGGTTAGGGTTAGGGGACGGGGACGGTTTAGGGTCCAGGTGAGGGTACGACAACGCTTTAGGGGGAGCGTACGTGTGAGGGCGCGGGTTAGTGTTAGCGTACTGGCTAGGAATAGGGGACGGGTGAGGGTCAGGCTTCGGGGAAGTGTTAGGGATAGGGTTCGGGCTAGGGTTAGGGTTAGGGGAATGGGACGGTTTAGGGTCCATGTGAGGGTACCACAACGGTTTAGGGGGAGGGTACGTGTCAGAGCGAGGGTTAGTGCTAGCGTACGGGTTAGGATTAGGGGACGGGTGAGGGTCGGGCTTCGGGGAAGGTTTAGGTTTAGGGTTCGGGCTAGGGTTAGGGTTAGGAGACGTGGACGGTTTAGGGTGCAGGTGACGGTACGACAACGCTTTAGGGGGAGCGTACGTGTGAGGGCGCGGGTTAGTGTTAGCGTACAGGTTAGGATTAGGGGACGGGTGAGGGTCAGGCTTCGGGGAAGTGTTATGGTTAGCGTTCGGGCTAGGGTTAGGTTTAGGGGACGGGGACGGTTTAGGGTCCAGGTGAGGGTACGACAACACTTTAGGGGGAGCGCACGTGTGAGGGTGCGGGTTATTGTTAGCGTACGGGTAAGGATTAGGGGACGGTTGAGGGTCAGGCTTCGGGGAAGTGTTAGGGTTAGGGTTCGGGCTAGGGTTAGGGTTAGGGGACGGGGACGGTTTAGGGTCCAGGTGAGGGTACGACAACGCTTTAGGGGGAGCGTACGTGTGAGGGCGCGGGTTAGTGTTAGCGTACGGGTTAGGATTAGGGGACGGGTGAGGGTCAGGCTTCGGGGAAGGGTTAGGGTTAGGGTTCGGGCTAGGGTTAGGGTTAGGGGACGGGGACGGTTTAGGGTCCAGGTGAGGGTACCACAACGCTTTAGGGGGAGCGTACGTGTGAGGGCACGGGTTAGTGTTAGCGTACGTGTTAGGATTAGGGGACAGGTGAGGGTCAGGCTTCGGGGAAGCGTTAGGGTTAGGGTTCGGGCTAGGGTTAGGGTTAGGGGATGGGGACGGTTTACGGTCCAGGTGAGGGTACGACAACACTTTAGGGGGAGCGTACGTGTGAGGGCGAGTGTTAGTGTTAGCGTACGGGTAAGGATTAGGGGACGGGTGAGGGTCAGGCTTCGGGGAAGGGTTAGGATTAGGGTTCGGGCTAGGGTTAGGGTTAGGGGACGGGGACGGTTTAGGGTCCAGGTGAGGGTACGACAACGGTTTAGGGGGAGGGTACGTGTCAGAGCGAGGGTTAGTGTTAGCGTACGGGTTAGGTTTAGGGGACGGGTGAGTGTCGGGCTTCGGGGAAGGGTTAGGGTTAGGGTTCAGCTAGGGTTAGGGTTAGGGGACGGGGACGGTTTAGGGTCCAGGTGAGAGTACGACAACGCTTTAGGGGGAGCGTACGTGTGAGGGCGCGGGTTAGTGTTAGCGTACGGGTTAGGATTAGGGGACGGGTGAGGGTCAGGCTTCGGGGAAGGGTTAGGGTTAGGGTTCGGACTAGGGTTAAGGTTAGGGAACGGGGACGGTTTAGGGTCCAGGTGAGGGTACGACAATGCTTTAGGGGGAGCGCACGTGTGAGGGCGCAGGTTAGTGTTAGCGTTCGGGTTAGGATTAGGGGACGGGTGAGTGTCAGGCTTCGGGGATGGGTTAGGGTTAGTGTTCCGGCTAGAGTTAGGGTTAGGGGACGGGGACGGTTTAGGGTCCAGGTGAGGGTACGACAACGCTTTAGGGGGAGCGTACGTGTGAGGGCGCGGGTTAGTGTTAGCGTATGGTTTAGATTTAGGGGACGGGTGAGGGTCAGGCTTCGGGGAAGTGTTAGGGTTAGGGTTCGGTCTAGGGTTAGGGTTAGGGGACGGGGACGTTTGAGGGTCCAGGTGAGGGTACGACAACGCTTTAGGGGGAGCGTACGTGTGAGGGCGCGGGCTAGTGTTAACGTACGGATTAGGATTAGGGGACGGGTGAGGGTCAGTCTTCGGGGAAGTGTTAGGGTTAGGGTTCGGGCTAGGGTTAGGGTTAGGGGACGGGGACGGTTGAGGGTCCAGGTGAGGGTACGACAACGCTTTAGGGGGACCGTACGTGTGAGGGCACGGGTTAGTGTTAGCGTACGGGTTAGGATTAGGGGACGGGTGAGGGTGAGGCTTCGGGGAAGGGTTAGGGTTAGGGTTCGGGCTAGGGACAGGGTTAGGGGACGGGGACGGTTTAGGGTCCAGGTGAGGGTACGACAACGCTTTAGGGGGAGCGTACGTGTGAGGGCACGGGTAATTGTTAGCGTACGGGTTAGGATTAGGGGACGGGTAAGGGTCAGGCTTCGGGGAAGGGTTAGGGTTAGGGTTCGGGCTAGGGTTAGGGTTAGGGGACGGGGACGGTTTAGGGTCCAGGTGAGGGTACGACAACGCTTTAGGGGGAGCGTACGTGTGAGCGCGTGGGTTAGTGTTAGCGTATGGTTTAGATTTAGGGGACGGGTGAGGGTCAGGCTTCGGGGAAGGGTTAGGGTTAGGGTTCGGTCTAGGGTTAGGGTTAGGGGACGGGGACGTTTGAGGGTCCAGGTGAGGGTACGACAACGCTTTAGGGGGAGCTTACGTGTGAGGGCGCGGGTTAGTGTTAGCGTACGGGTTAGGATTAGGGGACGGGTGAGGGTCAGGCTTCGGGGAAGTGTTACGGTTAGGGTTCGGGCTAAGGTAAGGTTTAGGGGACGGGGACGGTTTAGGGTCCAGGTGAGGGTACGACAACGCTTTAGGAGGAGCGTACGTGTGAGCACGCGGGTTAGTGTTAGCGTATGGTTTAGATTAAGGGGACGGGTGAGGGTCAGGCTTCGGGGAAGGTTTAGGGTTAGGGTTCGGGCTAGGGTTAGGGTTAGGGGACGGGGACGGTTTAGGGTCCAGGTGAGGGTACGACAACGCTTTAGGGGGAGCGTACGTGTGAGGGCGCGGGTTAGTGTTAGCATACGGGTTAGGATTAGGGGACGAGTGAGTGTAAGGCTTCGGGGAAGGGTTAGGGTTAGGGTTCGGGCTAGGGTTAGTGTTAGGGGACGGCGACGGTTTAGGGTCCAGGTGAGGGTACGACAACGCCTTAGGGGGAGCGTACGTGTGAGGGCGCGTGTTAGTGTTAGCGCACGGGTTAGGATTATGGGACGGGTGAGGGTCAGGCTTCGCGGAAGGGTTAGGGTTAGGGTTCGGGCTAGGGTTAGGGTTAGGGGACGGGGACAGTTTAGGGTGCAGGTGAGGGTATGACAACGCTTTAGGGGGAGCGTAAGTGTGAGGGGCCGGGTTAGTGTAAGCGTACGGGTTAGGATTAGGGGACGGGTGAGGGTAAGGCTTCGGGGAGGGGTTAGTGTTAGGGTTCGGGCTAGGGATAGGGTTAGGGGACGGGGACGGTTTAGGGTCCAGGTGAGGGTACGACAACGCTTTAGGGGGAGCGCACGTGTGAGGGCGTGGTTTAATGTTAGCGTACGGGTTAGGATTAGGGGACGGGTGAGGGTCAGGCTTCGGGGAAGTGTTAGGTTTAGGTTCGGGCCAGGGTTACGGTTAGGGGACGGGGACGGTTTAGGGTCAAGGTGAGGGTACGACAACGCTTTAGGGGGAGCGTACGTGTGAGCGCGCGGGTTAGTGTTAGCGTATGGTTTAGATTTAGGGGACGGGTGAGGGTCAGGCTTCGGGGAAGGGTTAGGGTTAGGGTTTGGTCTAGGGTTAGGGTTAGGGGACGGGGAGGTTTGAGGGTCCAGGTGAGGGTACGACAACGCTTTAGGGGGAGCGTACGTGTGAGGGCGCGGGTTAGTGTTAGCGTACGGGTTAGATTAGGGCACGGGTGAGGGTCAGGCTTCGGGGAAGGGTTAGGGTTATGGTTCGGGCTAGGGTTAGGGGTAGGGGACGGGGACGGTTTAGGGTCCAGGTGAGGGTACGACAACGCTTTAGGGGGAGCGTACGTGTGAGGGCGCGGGTTAGTGTTAGCGTATGGGTTAGGATTAGGGGACGGGTGAGGGTCAGGCTTCGGGGAAGGGTTAGGGTTAGGGTTCGTGCTAGGGTTAGGGTTAGGGGACGGGGACGGTTTAGGGTCCAGGTGAGGGTACGACAACGCTTTAGGGGGAGCGTACGTGTGAGGGCGCGGGTTAGTGTTAGCGTACTGGCTAGGAATAGGGGACGGGTGAGGGTCAGGCTTCGGGGAAGTGTTAGGGATAGGGTTCGGGCTAGGGTTAGGGTTAGGGGAATGGGACGGTTTAGGGTCCATGTGAGGGTACCACAACGGTTTAGGGGGAGGGTACGTGTCAGAGCGAGGGTTAGTGCTAGCGTAAGGGTTAGGATTAGGGGACGGGTGAGGGTCGGGCTTCGGGGAAGGTTTAGGTTTAGGGTTCGGGCTAGGGTTAGGGTTAGGAGACGTGGACGGTTTAGGGTCCAGGTGAGGGTACGACAACGCTTTAGGGGGAGCGTACGTGTGAGGGCGCGGGTTAGTGTTAGCGTACAGGTTAGGATTAGGGGACGGGTGAGGGTCAGGCTTCGGGGAAGTGTTAGGGTTAGCGTTCGGGCTAGGGTTAGGTTTAGGGGACGGGGACGGTTTAGGGTCCAGGTGAGGGTACGACAACACTTTAGGGGGAGCGCACGTGTGAGGTTGCGGGTTATTGTTAGCGTACGGGTAAGGATTAGGGAACGGTTGAGGGTCAGGCTTCGGGGAAGTGTTAGGGTTAGGGTTCGGGCTAGGGTTAGGGTTAGGGGACGGGGACGGTTTAGGGTCCAGGTGAGGGTACGACAACGCTTTAGGGGGAGCGTACGTGTGAGGGCGCGGGTTAGTGTTAGCGTACGGGTTAGGATTAGGGGACGGGTGAGGGTCAGGCTTCGGGGAAGGGTTAGGGTTAGGGTTCGGGCTAGGGTTAGGGTTAGGGGACGGGGACGGTTTAGGGTCCAGGTGAGGATACCACAACGCTTTAGGGGGAGCGTACGTGTGAGGGCACGGGTTAGTGTTAGCGTACGGGTTAGGATTAGGGGACAGGTGAGGGTCAGGCTTCGGGGAAGCGTTAGGGTTAGGGTTCGGGCTAGGGTTAGGGTTAGGGGATGGGGACGGTTTACGGTCCAGGTGAGGGTACGACAACACTTTAGGGGGAGCGTACGTGTGAGGGCGAGTGTTAGTGTTAGCGTACGGGTAAGGATTAGGGGACGGGTGAGGGTCAGGCTTCGGGGAAGGGTTAGCATTAGGGTTCGGGCTAGGGTTAGGGTTAGGGGACGGGGACGGTTTAGGGTCCAGGTGAGGGTACGACAATGGTTTAGGGGGAGGGTACGTGTCAGAGCGAGGGTTAGTGTTAGCGTACGGGTTAGGTTTAGGGGACGGGTGAGTGTCGGGCTTCGGGGAAGGGTTAGGGTTAGGGTTCGGGCTAGGGTTAGGGTTAGGGGACGGGGACGGTTTAGGGTCCAGGTGAGAGTACGACAATGCTTTAGGGGGAGCGTACGTGTGAGGGCGCGGGTTAGTGTTAGCGTACGGGTTAGGATTAGGGGACGGGTGAGGGTCAGGCTTCGGGGAAGGGTTAGGGTTAGGGTTCGGACTAGGGTTAAGGTTAGGGAACGGGGACGGTTTAGGGTCCAGGTGAGGGTACGACAACGCTTTAGGGGGAGCGCACGTGTGAGGGCGCAGGTTAGTGTTAGCGTTCGGGTTAGGATTAGGGGACGGGTGAGGGTCAGGCTTCGGGGAAGGGTTAGGGTTAGTGTTCCGGCTAGAGTTAGGGTTAGGGGACGGGGACGGTTTAGGGTCCAGGTGAGGGTACGACAACGCTTTAGGGGGAGCGTACGTGTGAGGGCGCGGGTTAGTGTTAGCGTATGGTTTAGATTTAGGGGACGGGTGAGGGTCAGGCTTCGGGGAAGTGTTAGGGTTAGGGTTCGGTCTAGGGTTAGGGTTAGGGGACGGGGACGTTTGAGGGTCCAGGTGAGGGTACGACAACGCTTTAGGGGGAGCGTACGTGTGAGGGCGCGGGCTAGTGTTAACGTACGGATTAGGATTAGGGGACGGGTGAGGGTCAGTCTTCGGGGAAGTGTTAGGGTTAGGGTTCGGGCTAGGGTTAGGGTTAGGGGACGGGGACGGTTGAGGGTCCAGGTGAGGGTACGACAACGCTTTAGGGGGACCGTTCGTGTGAGGGCACGGGTTAGTGTTAGCGTACGGGTTAGGATTAGGGGACGGGTGAGGGTGAGGCTTCGGGGAAGGGTTAGGGTTAGGGTTCGGGCTAGGGACAGGGTTAGGGGACGGGGACGGTTTAGGGTCCAGGTGAGGGTACGACAACGCTTTAGGGGGAGCGTACGTGTGAGGGCACGGGTTATTGTTAGCGTACGGGTTAGGATTAGGGGACGGGTAAGGGTCAGGCTTCGGGGAAGGGTTAGGGTTAGGGTTCGGGCTAGGGTTAGGGTTAGGGGACGAGGACGGTTTAGGGTCCAGGTGAGGGTACGACAATGCTTTAGGGGGAGCGTACGTGTGAGGGCGCGGGTTAGTGTTAGCGTACGGGCTCGGAATAGGGGACGGGTGAGGGTCAGGCTTCGGGGAAGTGTTAGGGATAGGGTTCGGGCTAGGGTTAGGGTTAGGGGAATGGGACGGTTTAGGGTCCATGTGAGGGTACGACAACGGTTTAGGGGGAGAATATGTGTCAGAGCGAGGGTTAGTGTTAGTGTACGGGTTAGGATTAGGGGACGGGTGAGGGTCGGGCTTCGGGGAAGGTTTAGGGTTAGGGTTCGGGCTAGGGTTAGGGTTAGGGGACGGGGACGGTTTAGGGTCCAGGTGAGGGTACGACAACGCTTTAGGGGGAGCGTACGTGTGAGGGCGCGGGTTAGTGTTAGCGTACGGGTTAGGATTAGGGGACGGGTGAGGGTCAGGCTTCGGGGAAGTGTTAGGGTTAGCGTTCGGGCTAGGGTTAGGTTTAGGGGACGGGGACGGTTTAGGGTCCAGGTGAGGGTACGACAACGCTTTAGGGGGAGCGTACGTGTGAGGGCGAGTGTTAGTGTTAGCGTACGGGTAAGGATTAGGGGACGGGTGAG
The DNA here is from genome assembly GCF_949774975.1 of Lagenorhynchus albirostris. Lineage (NCBI taxonomy): Eukaryota > Metazoa > Chordata > Mammalia > Artiodactyla > Delphinidae > Lagenorhynchus > Lagenorhynchus albirostris. The sequence goes on along the minus strand of NW_026783310.1, from coordinate 255,412 downwards.
GGTCAGGCTTCGGGGAAGTGTTAGGGTTAGGGTTCGGGCTAGGGTTAGGGTTAGGGGACGGGGACGGTTTAGGGTCCAGGTGAGGGTACGACAACGCTTTAGGGGGAGCGTACGTGTGAGGTCGCGGGTTAGTGTTAGCGTTCGGGTTAGAATTAGGGGACGGGTGAGGGTCAGGCTTCGGGGAAGTGTTAGGGTTAGGGTTCGGGCTAGGGATAGGTGTAGGGGACGGGGACGGTTTAGGATCCAGGTGAGGGTACGACAACGCTTTAGGGGGAGCGCACGTGTGAGGGTGCGGGTTAGTGTTAGCGTACTGGTAAGGATTAGGGGACGGTTGAGGGTCAGGCTTCGGGGAAGGTTTAGGGTTAGGGTTCGGGCTAGGGTTAGGGTTAGGGGACGGGGACGGTTTAGGGTCCAGGTGAGAGTACGACAACGCTTTAGGGGGAGCGTACGTGTGAGGGCGCGGGTTAGTGTTAGCGTACGGGTTAGGATTAGGGGACGGGTGAGGGTCAGGCTTCGGGGAAGAGTTAGGGTTAGGGTTCGGACTAGGGTTAAGGTTAGGGAACGGGGACGGTTTAGGGTCCAGGTGAGGGTACGACAACGCTTTAGGGGGAGCGCACGTGTGAGGGCGCAGGTTAGTGTTAGCGTTCGGGTTAGGATTAGGGGATGGGTGAGGGTCAGGCTTCGGGGAAGGGTTAGGGTTAGTGTTCCGGCTAGAGTTAGGGTTAGGGGACGGGGACGGTTTAGGGTCCAGGTGAGGGTACGACAACGCTTTAGGGGGAGCGTACGTGTGAGGGCGCGGGTTAGTGTTAGCGTATGGTTTAGATTTAGGGGACGGGTGAGGGTCAGGCTTCGGGGAAGTGTTAGGGTTAGGGTTCGGTCTAGGGTTAGGGTTAGGGGACGGGGACGTTTGAGGGTCCAGGTGAGGGTACGACAACGCTTTAGGGGGAGCGTACGTGTGAGGGCGTGGGCTAGTGTTAACGTACGGATTAGGATTAGGGGACGGGTGAGGGTCAGTCTTCGGGGAAGTGTTAGGGTTAGGGTTCGGGCTAGGGTTAGGGTTAGGGGACGGGGACGTTTGAGGGTCCAGGTGAGGGTACGACAACGCTTTAGGGGGACCGTACGTGTGAGGGCACGGGTTAGTGTTAGCGTACGGGTTAGGATTAGGGGACGGGTGAGGGTGAGGCTTCGGGGAAGGGTTAGGGTTAGGGTTCGGGCTAGGGACAGGGTTAGGGGACGGGGACGGTTTAGGGTCCAGGTGAGGGTACGACAACGCTTTAGGGGGAGCGTACGTGTGAGGGCACGGGTTATTGTTAGCGTACGGGTTAGGATTAGGGGACGGGTAAGGGTCAGGCTTCGGGGAAGGGTTAGGGTTAGGGTTCGGGCTAGGGTTAGGGTTAGGGGACGGGGACGGTTTAGGGTCCAGGTGAGGGTACGACAACGCTTTAGGGGGAGCGTACGTGTGAGCGCGTGGGTTAGTGTTAGCGTATGGTTTAGATTTAGGGGACGGGTGAGGGTCAGGCTTCGGGGAAGGGTTAGGGTTAGGGTTCGGTCTAGGGTTAGGGTTAGGGGACGGGGACGTTTGAGGGTCCAGGTGAGGGTACGACAACGCTTTAGGGGGAGCGTATGTGTGAGGGCGCGGGTTAGTGTTAGCGTACGGGTTAGGATTAGGGGACGGGTGAGAGTCAGGCTTCGGGGAAGTGTTACGGTTAGGGTTCGGGCTAAGGTAAGGGTTAGGGGACGGGGACGGTTTAGGGTCCAGGTGAGGGTACGACAACGCTTTAGGAGGAGCGTACGTGTGAGCACGCGGGTTAGTGTTAACGTATGGTTTAGATTTAGGGGACGGGTGAGGGTCAGGCTTCGGGGAAGGTTTAGGGTTAGGGTTCGGGCTAGGGTTAGGGTTAGGGGACGGGGACGGTTTAGGGTCCAGGTGAGGGTACGACAACGCTTTAGGGGGAGCGTACGTGTGAGGGCGCGGGTTAGTGTTAGCGTACGGGTTAGGATTAGGGGACGAGTGAGTGTAAGGCTTCGGGGAAGGGTTAGGGTTAGGGTTCGGGCTAGGGTTAGTGTTAGGGGACGGCGACGGTTTAGGGTCCAGGTGAGGGTACGACAACGCCTTAGGGGGAGCGTACGTGTGAGGGCGCGTGTTAGTGTTAGCGCACGGGTTAGGATTATGGGACGGGTGAGGGTCAGGCTTCGCGGAAGGGTTAGGGTTAGGGTTCGGGCTAGGGTTAGGGTTAGGGGACGGGGACAGTTTCGGGTGCAGGTGAGGGTATGACAACGCTTTAGGGGGAGCGTAAGTGTGAGGGGGCGGGTTAGTGTAAGCGTACGGGTTAGGATTAGGGGACGGGTGAGGGTAAGGCTTCGGGGAGGGGTTAGTGTTAGGGTTCGGGCTAGGGATAGGGTTAGGGGACGGGGACGGTTTAGGGTCCAGGTGAGGGTACGACAACGCTTTAGGGGGAGCGCACGTGTGAGGGCGCGGTTTAATGTTAGCGTACGGGTTAGGATTAGGGGACGGGTGAGTGTCAGGCTTCGGGGAAGTGTTAGGTTTAGGGTTCGGGCCAGGGTTACGGTTAGGGGACGGGGACGGTTTAGGGTCCAGGTGAGGGTACGACAACGCTTTAGGGGGAGCGTACGTGTGAGCGCGCGGGTTAGTGTTAGCGTATGGTTTAGATTTAGGGGACGGGTGAGGGTCAGGCTTCGGGGAAGGGTTAGGGTTAGGGTTTGGTCTAGGGTTAGGGTTAGGGGACGGGGACGTTTGAGGGTCCAGTTGAGGGTACGACAACGCTTTAGGGGGAGCGTACGTGTGAGGGCGCGTGTTAGTGTTAGCGTACGGGTTAGGATTAGGGGACGGGTGAGGGTCAGGCTTCGGGGAAGGGTTAGGGTTAGGGTTCGGACTAGGGTTAAGGTTAGGGAACGGGGACGGTTTAGGGTCCAGGTGAGGGTACGACAACGCTTTAGGGGGAGCGCACGTGTGAGGGCGCAGGTTAGTGTTAGCGTTCGGGTTAGGATTAGGGGACGGGTGAGGGTCAGGCTTCGGGGAAGGGTTAGGGTTAGTGTTCCGGCTAGAGTTAGGGTTAGGGGACGGGGACGGTTTAGGGTCCAGGTGAGGGTACGACAACGCTTTAGGGGGAGCGTACGTGTGAGGGCGCGGGTTAGTGTTAGCGTATGGTTTAGATTTAGGGGACGGGTGAGGGTCAGGCTTCGGGGAAGTGTTAGGGTTAGGGTTCGGTCTAGGGTTAGGGTTAGGGGACGGGGACGTTTGAGGGTCCAGGTGAGGGTACGACAACGCTTTAGGGGGAGCGTACGTGTGAGGGCGCGGGCTAGTGTTAACGTACGGATTAGGATTAGGGGACGGGTGAGGGTCAGTCTTCGGGGAAGTGTTAGGGTTAGGGTTCGGGCTAGGGTTAGGGTTAGGGGACGGGGACGGTTGAGGGTCCAGGTGAGGGTACGACAACGCTTTAGGGGGACCGTTCGTGTGAGGGCACGGGTTAGTGTTAGCGTACGGGTTAGGATTAGGGGACGGGTGAGGGTGAGGCTTCGGGGAAGGGTTAGGGTTAGGGTTCGGGCTAGGGACAGGGTTAGGGGACGGGGACGGTTTAGGGTCCAGGTGAGGGTACGACAACGCTTTAGGGGGAGCGTACGTGTGAGGGCACGGGTTATTGTTAGCGTACGGGTTAGGATTAGGGGACGGGTAAGGGTCAGGCTTCGGGGAAGGGTTAGGGTTAGGGTTCGGGCTAGGGTTAGGGTTAGGGGACGGGGACGGTTTAGGGTCCAGGTGAGGGTACGACAATGCTTTAGGGGGAGCGTACGTGTGAGGGCGCGGGTTAGTGTTAGCGTACGGGCTCGGAATAGGGGACGGGTGAGGGTCAGGCTTCGGGGAAGTGTTAGGGATAGGGTTCGGGCTAGGGTTAGGGTTAGGGGAATGGGACGGTTTAGGGTCCATGTGAGGGTACGACAACGGTTTAGGGGGAGAATATGTGTCAGAGCGAGGGTTAGTGTTAGTGTACGGGTTAGGATTAGGGGACGGGTGAGGGTCGGGCTTCGGGGAAGGTTTAGGGTTAGGGTTCGGGCTAGGGTTAGGGTTAGGGGACGGGGACGGTTTAGGGTCCAGGTGAGGGTACGACAACGCTTTAGGGGGAGCGTACGTGTGAGGGCGCGGGTTAGTGTTAGCGTACGGGTTAGGATTAGGGGACGGGTGAGGGTCAGGCTTCGGGGAAGTGTTAGGGTTAGCGTTCGGGCTAGGGTTAGGTTTAGGGGACGGGGACGGTTTAGGGTCCAGGTGAGGGTACGACAACACTTTAGGGGGAGCGCACGTGTGAGGGTGCGGGTTATTGTTAGCGTACGGGTAAGGATTAGGGGACGGTTGAGGGTCAGGCTTCGGGGAAGGGTTAGGGTTAGGGTTCGGGCTAGGGTTAGGGTTAGGGGATGGGGACGGTTTACGGTCCAGGTGAGGGTACGACAATGCTTTAGGGGGAGCGTACGTGTGAGGGCGAGTGTTAGTGTTAGCGTACGGGTAAGGATTAGGGGACGGGTGAGGGTCAGGCTTCGGGGAAGTGTTAGGGTTAGGGTTCGGGCTAGGGTTAGGGTTAGGGGACGGGGACGGTTTAGGGTCCAGGTGAGGGTACGACAACGCTTTAGGGGGAGCGTACGTGTGAGGTCGCGGGTTAGTGTTAGCGTTCGGGTTAGAATTAGGGGACGGGTGAGGGTCAGGCTTCGGGGAAGTGTTAGGGTTAGGGTTCGGGCTAGGGATAGGTGTAGGGGACGGGGACGGTTTAGGATCCAGGTGAGGGTACGACAACGCTTTAGGGGGAGCGCACGTGTGAGGGCGCAGGTTAGTGTTAGCGTTCGTGTTAGGATTAGGGGACGGGTGAGGGTCAGGCTTCGGGGAAGTGTTAGGGTTAGGGTTCGGTCTAGGGTTAGGGTTAGGGGACGGGGACGTTTGAGGGTCCAGGTGAGGGTACGACAACGCTTTAGGGGGAGCGTACGTGTGAGGGCGTGGGCTAGTGTTAACGTACGGATTAGGATTAGGGGACGGGTGAGGGTCAGTCTTCGGGGAAGTGTTAGGGTTAGGGTTCGGGCTAGGGTTAGGGTTAGGGGACGGGGACGTTTGAGGGTCCAGGTGAGGGTACGACAACGCTTTAGGGGGACCGTACGTGTGAGGGCACGGGTTAGTGTTAGCGTACGGGTTAGGATTAGGGGACGGGTGAGGGTGAGGCTTCGGGGAAGGGTTAGGGTTAGGGTTCGGGCTAGGGACAGGGTTAGGGGACGGGGACGGTTTAGGGTCCAGGTGAGGGTACGACAACGCTTTAGGGGGAGCGTACGTGTGAGGGCACGGGTTATTGTTAGCGTATGGGTTAGGATTAGGGGACGGGTAAGGGTCAGGCTTCGGGGAAGGGTTAGGGTTAGGGTTCGGGCTAGGTTTAGGGTTAGGGGACGGGGACGGTTTAGGGTCCAGGTGAGGGTACGACAACGCTTTAGGGGGAGCGTACGTGTGAGCGCGTGGGTTAGTGTTAGCGTATGGTTTAGATTTAGGGGACGGGTGAGGGTCAGGCTTCGGGGAAGGGTTAGGGTTAGGGTTCGGTCTAGGGTTAGGGTTAGGGGACGGGGACGTTTGAGGGTCCAGGTGAGGGTACGACAACGCTTTAGGGGGAGCGTACGTGTGAGGGCGCGGGTTAGTGTTAGCGTACGGGTTAGGATTAGGGGACGGGTGAGGGTCAGGCTTCGGGGAAGTGTTACGGTTAGGGTTCGGGCTAAGGTAAGGGTTAGGGGACGGGGACGGTTTAGGGTCCAGGTGAGGGTACGACAACGCTTTAGGAGGAGCGTACGTGTGAGCACGCGGGTTAGTGTTAGCGTATGGTTTAGATTTAGGGGACGGGTGAGGGTCAGGCTTCGGGGAAGGTTTAGGGTTAGGGTTCGGGCTAGGGTTAGTGTTAGGGGACGGGGACGGTTTAGGGTCCAGGTGAGGGTACGACAACGCTTTAGGGGGAGCGTACGTGTGAGGGCGCGGGTTAGTGTTAGCATACGGGTTAGGATTAGGGGACGAGTGAGTGTAAGGCTTCGGGGAAGGGTTAGGGTTAGGGTTCGGGCTAGGGTTAGTGTTAGGGGACGGCGACGGTTTAGGGTCCAGGTGAGGGTACGACAACGCCTTAGGGGGAGCGTACGTGTGAGGGCGCGTGTTAGTGTTAGCGCACGGGTTAGGATTATGGGACGGGTGAGGGTCAGGCTTCGCGGAAGGGTTAGGGTTAGGGTTCGGGCTAGGGTTAGGGTTAGGGGACGGGGACAGTTTAGGGTGCAGGTGAGGGTATGACAACGCTTTAGGGGGAGCGTAAGTGTGAGGGGGCGGGTTAGTGTAAGCGTACGGGTTAGGATTAGGGGACGGGTGAGGGTAAGGCTTCGGGGAGGGGTTAGTGTTAGGGTTCGGGCTAGGGATAGGGTTAGGGGACGGGGACGGTTTAGGGTCCAGGTGAGGGTACGACAACGCTTTAGGGGGAGCGCACGTGTGAGGGCGCGGTTTAATGTTAGCGTACGGGTTAGGATTAGGGGACGGGTGAGTGTCAGGCTTCGGGGAAGTGTTAGGTTTAGGGTTCGGGCCAGGGTTACGGTTAGGGGACGGGGACGGTTTAGGGTCCAGGTGAGGGTACGACAACGCTTTAAGGGGAGCGTACGTGTGAGCGCGCGGGTTAGTGTTAGCGTACGTGTTAGATTAGGGCACGGGTGAGGGTCAGGCTTCGGGGAAGTGTTAGGGTTATGGTTCGGGCTAGGGTTAGGGGTAGGGGACGGGGACGGTTTAGGGTCCAGGTGAGGGTACGACAACGCTTTAGGGAGAGCGTACGTGTGAGGGCGCGGGTTAGTGTTAGCGTACGGGTTAGGATTAGGGGACGGGTGAGGGTCAGGCTTCGGGGAAGGGTTAGGGTTAGGGTTCGTGCTAGGGTTAGGGTTAGGGGACGGGGACGGTTTAGGGTCCAGGTGAGGGTACGACAACGCTTTAGGGGGAGCGTACGTGTGAGGGCGCGGGTTAGTGTTAGCGTACTGGCTAGGAATAGGGGACGGGTGAGGGTCAGGCTTCGGGGAAGTGTTAGGGATAGGGTTCGGGCTAGGGTTAGGGTTAGGGGAATGGGACGGTTTAGGGTCCATGTGAGGGTACCACAACGGTTTAGGGGGAGGGTACGTGTCAGAGCGAGGGTTAGTGCTAGCGTACGGGTTAGGATTAGGGGACGGGTGAGGGTCGGGCTTCGGGGAAGGTTTAGGTTTAGGGTTCGGGCTAGGGTTAGGGTTAGGAGACGTGGACGGTTTAGGGTGCAGGTGACGGTACGACAACGCTTTAGGGGGAGCGTACGTGTGAGGGCGCGGGTTAGTGTTAGCGTACAGGTTAGGATTAGGGGACGGGTGAGGGTCAGGCTTCGGGGAAGTGTTAGGGTTAGCGTTCGGGCTAGGGTTAGGTTTAGGGGATGGGGACGGTTTAGGGTCCAGGTGAGGGTACGACAACACTTTAGGGGGAGCGCACGTGTGAGGGTGCGGGTTATTGTTAGCGTACGGGTAAGGATTAGGGGACGGTTGAGGGTCAGGCTTCGGGGAAGCGTTAGGGTTAGGGTTCGGGCTAGGGACAGGGTTAGGGGACGGGGACGGTTTAGGGTCCAGGTGAGGGTACGACAACGCTTTAGGGGGAGCGTACGTGTGAGGGCACGGGTTATTGTTAGCGTACGGGTTAGGATTAGGGGACGGGTAAGGGTCAGGCTTCGGGGAAGGGTTAGGGTTAGGGTTCGGGCTAGGGTTAGGGTTAGGGGACGGGGACGGTTTAGGGTCCAGGTGAGGGTACGACAATGCTTTAGGGGGAGCGTACGTGTGAGGGCACGGGTTAGTGTTAGCGTACGGGCTCGGAATAGGGGACGGGTGAGGGTCAGGCTTCGGGGAAGTGTTAGGGATAGGGTTCGGGCTAGGGTTAGGGTTAGGGGAATGGGACGGTTTAGGGTCCATGTGAGGGTACGACAACGGTTTAGGGGGAGAATATGTGTCAGAGCGAGGGTTAGTGTTAGTGTACGGGTTAGGATTAGGGGACGGGTGAGGGTCGGGCTTCGGGGAAGGTTTAGGGTTAGGGTTCGGGCTAGGGTTAGGGTTAGGGGACGGGGACGGTTTAGGGTCCAGGTGAGGGTACGACAACGCTTTAGGGGGAGCGTACGTGTGAGGGCGCGGGTTAGTGTTAGCGTACGGGTTAGGATTAGGGGACGGGTGAGGGTCAGGCTTCGGGGAAGTGTTAGGGTTAGCGTTCGGGCTAGGGTTAGGTTTAGGGGACGGGGACGGTTTAGGGTCCAGGTGAGGGTACGACAACACTTTAGGGGGAGCGCACGTGTGAGGGTGCGGGTTATTGTTAGCGTACGGGTAAGGATTAGGGGACGGTTGAGGGTCAGGCTTCGGGGAAGGGTTAGGGTTAGGGTTCGGGCTAGGGTTAGGGTTAGGGGATGGGGACGGTTTACGGTCCAGGTGAGGGTACGACAACGCTTTAGGGGGAGCGTACGTGTGAGGGCGAGTGTTAGTGTTAGCGTACGGGTAAGGATTAGGGGACGGGTGAGGGTCAGGCTTCGGGGAAGTGTTAGGGTTAGGGTTCGGGCTAGGGTTAGGGTTAGGGGACGGGGACGGTTTAGGGTCCAGGTGAGGGTACGACAACGCTTTAGGGGGAGCGTACGTGTGAGGTCGCGGGTTAGTGTTAGCGTTCGGGTTAGAATTAGGGGACGGGTGAGGGTCAGGCTTCGGGGAAGTGTTAGGGTTAGGGTTCGGGCTAGGGATAGGTGTAGGGGACGGGGACGGTTTAGGATCCAGGTGAGGGTACGACAACGCTTTAGGGGGAGCGCACGTGTGAGGGTGCGGGTTAGTGTTAGCGTACTGGTAAGGATTAGGGGACGGTTGAGGGTCAGGCTTCGGGGAAGGGTTAGGGTTAGGGTTCGGGCTAGGGTTAGGGTTAGGGGACGGGGACGGTTTAGGGTCCAGGTGAGGGTACGACAACGCTTTAGGGGGAGGGTACGTGTCAGAGCGAGAGTTAGTGTTAGCGTACGGGTTAGGTTTAGGGGACGGGTGAGTGTCGGGCTCGGGGAAGGGTTAGGGTTAGGGTTCGGGCTAGGGTTAGGGTTAGGGGACGGGGACGGTTTAGGGTCCAGGTGAGGGTACGACAACGCTTTAGGGGGAGCGTACGTGTGAGGGCGCGGGTTAGTGTTAGCGTATGGGTTAGGATTAGGGGACGGGTGAGGGTCAGGCTTCGGGGAAGGGTTAGGGTTAGGGTTCGGACTAGGGTTAGGGTTAGGGAACGGGGACGGTTTAGGGTCCAGGTGAGGGTACGACAACGCTTTAGGGGGAGCGCACGTGTGAGGGCGCAGGTTAGTGTTAGCGTTCGGGTTAGGATTAGGGGACGGGTGAGGGTCAGGCTTCGGGGAAGGGTTAGGGTTAGTGTTCCGGCTAGAGTTAGGGTTAGGGGACGGGGACGGTTTAGGGTCCAGGTGAGGGTACGACAACGCTTTAGGGGGAGCGTACGTGTGAGCGCGCGGGTTAGTGTTAGCGTATGGTTTAGATTTAGGGGACGGGTGAGGGTCAGGCTTCGGGGAAGTGTTAGGGTTAGGGTTCGGTCTAGGGTTAGGGTTAGGGGACGGGGACGTTTGAGGGTCCAGGTGAGGGTACGACAACGCTTTAGGGGGAGCGTACGTGTGAGGGCGCGGGTTAGTGTTAACGTACGGGTTAGGATTAGGGGACGGGTGAGGGTCAGGCTTCGGGGAAGTGTTAGGGTTAGGGTTCGGGCTAGGGTTAGGGTTAGGGAACGGGGACGGTTGAGGGTCCAGGTGAGGGTACGACAACGCTTTAGGGGGAGCGTACGTGTGAGGGCACGGGTTAGTGTTAGCGTACGGGTTAGGATTAGGGGACGGGTGAGGGTGAGGCTTCGGGGAAAATTTAGGGTTAGGGTTCGGGCTAGGGACAGGGTTAGGGGACGGGGACGGTTGAGGGTCCAGGTGAGGGTACGACAACGCTTTAGTGGGAGTGTACGTGTGAGGGCACGGGTTATTGTTAGCGTACGGGTTAGGATTAGGGGACGGGTAAGGGTCAGGCTTCGGGGAAGGGTTAGGGTTAGGGTTCGGGCTAGGGTTAGGGTAAGGGGACGGGGACGGTTTAGGGTCCAGGTGAGGGTACGACAATGATTTAGGGGGAGCGTACGTGTGAGGGCGCGGGTTAGTGTTAGCGTACGGGTTCGGAATAGGGGACGGGTGAGGGTCAGGCTTCGGGGAAGTGTTAGGGATAGGGTTCGGGCTAGGGTTAGGGTTAGGGGAATGGGACGGTTTAGGGTCCATGTGAGGGTACGACAACGGTTTAGGGGGAGAATATGTGTCAGAGCGAGGGTTAGTGTTAGTGTACGGGTTAGGATTAGGGGACGGGTGAGGGACAGGCTTCGGGGAAGGGTTAGGGTTAGGGTTCGGGCTAGGGTTAGGGTTAGGGGACGGGGACGGTTTATGGTCCAGGTGAGGGTACGACAACGGTTTAGGGGGAGGGTACGTGTGAGGGCGAGGGTTAGTGTTAGCGTACGGGTTAGGATTAGGGGACGGGTGAGGGTCAGGATTCGGGGAAGGGTTAGGGTTAGGGTTCGGGCTAGGGTTAGGGTTAGTGGACGGGGATGGTTTAGGGTCCAGGTGAGGGTACGACAACGCTTTAGGGGGAGCGTACGTGTGAGGGCGCGGGTTAGTGTTAGCGTTCGGGTTAGGATTAGGGGACAGGTGAATGTCAGGCTTCGGGGAATGGTTAGTTTTAGGGTTCGGGCTAGGGACAGGGTTAGGCGACGGGGACGGTTTAGGGTCCAGGTGAGGGTACGACAACGCTTTAGGGGGAGCGCACGTGTGAGGGTGCGGGTTAGTGTTAGCGTACGGGTAAGGATTAGGGGACGGTTGAGGGTCAGGCTTCGGGGAAGGGTTAGTGTTAGGGTTCGGGCTAGGGTTAGGGTTAAGGGACGGGGACGGTTTAGGGTCCAGGTGAGGGTACGACAACGCTTTAGGGGGAGCGTACGTGTGAGGGCGTGGGTTAGTGTTAGCGTACGGGTTAGGATAAGGGGACGGGTGAGGGTCAGGCTTCGGGGAAGGGTTAGGGCTAGGGTTCGGGCTAGGGTTAGGGTTAGGGGACGGGGACGGTTTAGGGTCCAGGTGAGGGTACGACAACGGTTTAGGGGGAGCGTACGTGTCAGAGCGAGGGTTAGTGTTAGCGTACGGGTTAGGTTTAGGGGAAGGGTGAGGGTCGGGCTTCGGGGAAGGGTTAGGGTTAGGGTTCGGGCTAGGGTTAGGGTTAGGGGACGGGGACGGTTTAGGGTCCAGGTGAGGGTACGACAACGCTTTAGAGGGAGCGTACGTGTGAGGGCCCATGTTAGTGTTAGCGTTCAGGTTAGGATTAGGGGACGGGTGAGGGTCAGGCTTCGGGGAAGGGTTAGGGTTAGGGTTCGGACTAGGGTTAGGGTTAGGGAACGGGGACGGTTTAGGGTCCAGGTGAGGGTACGACAACGCTTTAGGGGGAGCGCACGTGTGAGGGCTCGGGTTAGTGTTAGCGTTCGGGTTAGGATTAGGGGACGGGTGAGGGTCAGGCTTCGGGGAAGGTTTAGGGTTAGTGTTCCGGCTAGGGTTAGGTTTAGGGGACGGGGACGGTTTAGGGTCCAGGTGAGGGTACGACAACGCTTTAGGGGGAGCGTACCTGTGAGCGCGTGGGTTAGTGTTAGCGTATGGTTTAGATTTAGGGGACGGGTGAGGGTCAGGTTTCGGGGAAGGGTTAGGGTTAGGGTTCGGTCTAGGGTTAGGGTTAGGGGACGGGGACGTTTGAGGTTCCAGGTGAGGGTACGACAACGCTTTAGGGGGGGCGTACGTGTGAGGGCGCGGGTTAGTGTTAGCGTACGGGTTAGGATTAGGGGACGGGTGAGGGTCAGGCTTCGGGGAAGTGTTACGGTTAGGGTTCGGGCTAAGGTTAGGGTTAGGGGACGGGGACGGTTTAGGGTCCAGGTGAGGGTACGACAACGCTTTAGGGGGAGCGTACGTGTGAGCACGCGGGTTAGTGTTAGCGTATGGTTTAGATTTAGGGGACGGGTGAGGGTCAGGCTTCGGGGAAGGTTTAGGGTTAGGGTTCGGGCTAGGGTTAGGGTTAGGGGACGGGGACGGTTTAGGGTCGAGGTGAGGGTACGACAACGCTTTAGGGGGAGCGTACGTGTGAGGGCGCGGGTTAGTGTTAGCGTACGGGTTAGGATTAGGGGACGGGTGAGTGTAAGGCTTCGGGGAAGGGTTAGGGTTAGGGTTCGGGCTAGGGTTAGGGTTAGGGGACGGGGACAATTTAGGGTGCAGGTGAGGGTATGACAACGCTTTAGGGGGAGCGTAAGTGTGAGGGGGCGGGTTAGTGTAAGCGTACGGGTTAGGATTAGGGGACGGGTGAGGGTAAGGCTTCGGGGAGGGGTTAGTGTTAGGGTTCGGGCTAGGGAAAGGCTTAGGGGATGGGGACGGTTTAGGGTCCAGGTGAGGGTACGACAACGCTTTAGGGGGAGCGCACGTGTGAGGGCGCGGGTTAGTGTTAGCGTACGGGTTAGGATTAGGGGACGGGTGAGGGTCAGGCTTCGGGGAAGTGTTAGGGTTAGGGTTCGGGCTAGGGTTAGGGTTAGGTGACGGGGACGTTTTAGGGTCCAGGTGAGGGTACGACAACGCTTTAGGGGGAGCGTACATGTGAGGGCGCGGGTTAGTGTTAGCGTACCGGTTAGGATTAGGGGACGGGTGAGGGTCAGGCTTCGGTTAAGTGTTAGGGTTAGGGTTCGGGCTAGGGTTAGGTTTAGGGGACGGGGACGGTTTAGGGTCCAGGTGAGGGTACGACAACGCTTTAGGGGGAGCGTACGTGTGAGGGCGTGGGTTAGTGTTAGCTTACGGGTTAGGATTAGGGGACGGGTGAGGGTCAGGCTTCGGGGAAGGGTTAGGGTTAGGGTTGGGGTAGGGTTAGGGTTAGGGGACGGGGACGGTTTAGGGTCCAGGTGAGGGTACGACAACGCTTTAGGGGGAGCGTACGTGTGAGCGCGCGGGTTAGTGTTAGCGTATGGTTTAGATTTAGCGGACGGGTGAGGGTCAGGCTTCGGGGAAGGGTTAGGGTTAGGGTTTGGTCTAGGGTTAGGGTTAGGGGACGGGGACGTTTGAGGTTCCAGGTGAGGGTACGACAACGCTTTAGGGGGAGCGTACGTGTGAGGGCGCGGGTTAGTGTTAGCGTACGGGTTAGGATTAGGGGACGGGTGAGGGTCAGGCTTCGGGGAAGGGTTAGGGTTAGGGTTCGGGCTAGGGTTAGGGTTAGGGGACGGGGACGGATTAGGGTCCAGGTGAGGGTACGACAACGCTTTAGGGGGAGCGTACGTGTGAGAGCGCGGGTTAGTGTTAGCGTACGGGTTAGGATTAGGGGACGGGTGAGGGTCAGGCTTCGGGGAAGGGTTAGTGTTAGGGTTCGGGCTAGGGTTAGGGTTAGGGGACGGGGACGGTTTAGGGTCCAGGTGAGGGTACGACAACGCTTTTGGGGGAGCGTACGTGTGAGGGCGCGGGTTAGTGTTAGCGTACTGGCTAGGAATAGGGGACGGGTGAGGGTCAGGCTTCGGGGAAGTGTTAGGGATAGGGTTCGGGCTAGGGTTAGGGTTAGGGGAATGGGACGGTTTAGGGTCCATGTGAGGGTACCACAACGGTTTAGGGGAGGGTACGTGTCAGAGAGAGGGTTAGTGCTAGCGTACGGGTTAGGATTAGGGGACGGGTGAGGTTCGGGCTTCGGGGAAGGTTTAGGGTTAGGGTTCGGGCTTGGGTTAGGGTTAGGGGACGGGGACGGTTTAGGGTGCAGGTGACGGTATGACAACGCTTTACGGGGAGCGCACGTGTGAGGGCGCGGGTTAGTGTTAGCGTACGTGTTAGGATTAGGGGACGGGTGAGGGTCAGGCTTCGGGGAAGTTTTAGGGTTAGGGTTCGGGCTAGGGTTAGGGTTAGGGGACGGGGACGGTTTAGGGTCCAGGTGAGGGTACGACAACGCTTTAGGGGGAGCGTACGTGTGAGTGCGCTGGTTAGTGTTAGCGTACGGGTTAGGATTAGGGGACGGGTGAGTGTAAGGCTTCGGGGAAGGGTTAGGGTTAGGGTTCGGGCTAGGGTTAGTGTTAGGGGACGGCGACGGTTTAGGGTCCAGGTGAGGGTACGACAACACTTTAGGGGGAGCGTACGTGTGAGGGCGCGGGTTAGTGTTAGCGTACGGGCTGGATTATGGGACGGGTGAGGGTCAGGCTTCGGGGAAGGGTTAGGGTTAGGGTTCGGGCTAGGGTTAGGGTTAGGGGACGGGGACGGTTTAGGGTCCAGGTGAGGGTACGACAACGCTTTAGGGGGAGCGTACATGTGAGGGCGCGGGTTAGTGTTAGCGTACGGGCTAGGAATAGGGGACGGGTGAGGGTCAGGCTTCGGGGAAGTGTTAGGGATAGGGTTCGGGCTAGGGTTAGGGTTAGGGGAATGGGACGGTTTAGGGTCAATGTGAGGGTACGACAACGGTTTAGGGGGAGGGTACGTGTCAGAGCGAGGGTTAGTGTTAGCGTACGGGTTAGGATTAGGGGACGGGTGAGGGTCGGGCTTCGGGGAAGGTTTAGGGTTAGGGTTCGGGCTAGGGTTAGGGTTAGGGTACGGGGACGGTTTAGGGTGCAGGTGAGGGTACGACAACGCTTTAGGGGGAGCGTACGTGTGAGGGCGCGGGTTAGTGTTAGCGTACGGGTTAGGATTAGGGAACGGGTGAGGGTCAGGCTTCGGGGAAGGGTTAGGGTTAGGGTTCGTGCTAGGGACAGGGTTAGGGGACGGGGACGGTTTAGGGTCCAGGTGAGGGTACGACAACGCTTTAGGGGGAGTGTACGTGTCAGGGCGCGGGTTAGTGTTAGCGTACGGGTTAGGATTAGGGGACGGGTGAGGGTCAGGCTTCGGGGAAGTGTTAGGGTTAGCGTTCGGGCTAGGGTTAGGTTTAGGGGACGGGGACGGTTTAGGGTCCAGGTGAGGGTACGACAACACTTTAGGGGGAGCGCACGTGTGAGGGTGCGGGTTAGTTTTAGCGTACGGGTTAGGATTAGGGGACGGGTGAGGGTCAGGCTTCGGGGAAGGGTTAGGGTTAGGGTTCGGGCTAGGGTTAGGGTTAGGGGACGGGGACGGTTTAGGGTCCAGGTGAGGGTACGACAACGCTTTAGTGGGAGCGTACGTGTGAGCGCGCGGGTTAGTGTTAGCGTACGGGTTGGGATAAGGGGACGGGTGAGGGTCAGGCTTCGGGGAAGGGTTAGGCTTAGGGTTCGGGCTAGGGTTAGGGTTAGGGGACGGGGACGGTTTAGGGTCCAGGTGAGGGTACGACAACGCTTTAGGGGGAGCGTACGTGTGAGGGCGCGGGTTAGTGTTAGCGTACGGGTTAGGATTAGGGGACGGGTGAGGGTCAGGCTTCGGGGAAGGGTTAGGGTTAGGGTTCGGGCTAGGGTTAGGGTTAGGGGACGGGGACGGTTTAGGGTCCAGGTGAGGGTACCACAACGCTTTAGGGGGAGCGTAAGTGTGAGGGCACGGGTTAGTGTTAGCGTACGGGTTAGGATTAGGGGACAGGTGAGGGTCAGGCTTCGGGGAAGCGTTAGATTTAGGGTTCGGGCTAGGGTTAGGGTTAGGGGATGGGGACGGTTTACGGTCCAGGTGAGGGTACGACAACGCTTTAGGGGGAGCGTACGTGTGAGGGCGAGTGTTAGTGTTAGCGTACGGATAAGGATTAGGGGCCGGGTGAGTGTCAGGCTTCGGGGAAGGGTTAGGGTTAGGGTTCGGGCTAGGGTTAGGGTTAGGGGACGGGGACGGTTTAGGGTCCAGGTGAGGGTACGACAACGCTTTAGGGGGAGCGTACGTGTGAGGGCGCTGGTTAGTGTTAGCGTTCGGGTTAGAATTAGGGGACGGGTGAGGGTCAGGCTTCGGGGAAGTGTTAGGGTTAGGGTTCGGGCTAGGGATAGGTGTAGGGGACGGGGACGGTTTAGGATCCAGGTGAGGGTACGACAACGCTTTAGGGGGAGCGTACGTGTGAGGTCGCCGGTTAGTGTTAGCGTACGGGTTAGGACTAGGGGACGGGTGAGGGTCAGGCTTCGGGGAAGTGTTAGGGTTAGGGTTCGGGCTAGGGTTAGGGTTAGGGGACGGGGACGGTTTAAGGTCCAGGTGAGGGTACGACAACGCTTTTGTGGGAGCGTACATGTGAGGGCGCGGGTTAGTGTTAGCGAACCGGTAGGATTAGGGGACTGGTGAGGGTCAGCCTTCGGTTAAGTATTAGGGTTAGGGTTCGGGCCAGGGTTACGGTTAGGGCACGGGGACGGTTTAGGGTCCAGGTGAGGGTACGACAACGCTTTAGGGGGAGCGTACGTGTGACGGTGCGGGTTAGTGTTAGCGTACGGGTTAGGATTAGGGGACGGGTGAGGGTAAGACTTCGGGGTAGGGTTAGGGTTAGGGTTCGGGCTAGGGTTAGTGTTAGGGGACGGCGACGGTTTAGGGTCCAGGTGAGGGTACGACAACGCTTTAGGGGGAGCGTACATGTGAGGGCGCGGGTTAGTGTTACCGTACGGGTTAGGATTATGGGACGGGTGAGGGTCAGGCTTCGGGGAAGGGTTAGGATTAGGGTTCGGGCTAGGGTTACGGTTAGGGGACGAGGACGGTTTAGGGTGCAGGTGAGGGTATGACAACGCTTTAGGGGGAGCGTAAGTGTGAGGGGGCGGGTTAGTGTAAGCGTACGGGTTAGGATTAGGGGACGGGTGAGGGTAAGGCTTCGGGGAGGGGTTAGTGTTAGGGTTCGGGCTAGGGATAGGGTTAGGGGACGGGGACGGTTTAGGGTCCAGGTGAGGGTACGACAACGCTTTAGGGGGAGCGTGCGTGTGAGGGCGCGGGTTAGTGTTAGTGTACGGGTTAGGATTATGGGACGGGTAAGGGTCAGGCTTCGGGTAAGGTTTAGGGTTAGGGTTCGGGCTAGGTTTAGGTTTAGGGGACGGGGACGGTTTAGGGTCCAGGTGAGGGTACGACAACGCTTTAGGGGGAGCGTACCTGTGAGGGCGAGGGTTAGTGTTAGCGTACGGGTTAGGATTACGTTACGGGTGAGGGTCAGGCTTCGGGGAAGGGTTAGGGTTAGTGTTCGGGCTAGGGTTAGGGTTAGGGGACGGGGACGGTTTAGGGTCCAGGTGAGGGTACGACAACGCTTTAGGGGGAGCGCACGTGTGAGGTTGCGGGTTAGTGTTAGCGTACGGGTAAGGATTAGGGGATGGGTGAGAGTCAGGCTTCGGGGAAGGGTTAGGGTTAGGGTTCGGGCTACGGTTAGGGTTAGGGGACGGGGACGGTTTAGGATCCAGGTGAGGGTACGACAACGCTTTAGGGGGAGCGTACGTGTGAGGGCGCGGGTTAGTGTTAGCGTAGGGATTAGGATTAGGGGACGCGTGAGAGTAAGGCTTCGGGGAAGGGTTAGGATTAGGGTTCGGGCTAGGGTTAGGGTTAAGGGATGGGGACGGTTTAGGGTCCAGGTGAGGGTATGACAACGCTTTAGGGGGAGCACATGTGTGAGGGCGTGGGTTACTGTTAGCGTACGGGCTAGGATTAGGGGACGGGTGAGGGTCAGGCTTCGGGGAAGTTTTAGGGTTAGGGTTCGGGCTAGGGTTAGGGTTAGGGAACGGGGACGGTTTAGGGTCTAGGTGAGGGTACGACAACGCTTTAGGGGGAGCGTACGTGTGAGGGCGCGGGTTAGTGTTAGCGTACGTGTTAGGATTAGGGGACGGGTGAGGGTCAGGCTTCGGGGAAGGGTTAGGGTTATGGTTCGGGCTTGGGTTAGGGTTAGGGGACGGGGACGGTTTAGGGTCCAGGTGAGGGTACGACAACGCTTTACGGGGAGCGCACGTGTGAGGGCGCGGGTTAGTGTTAGCGTACGTGTTAGGATTAGGGGACGGGTGAGTGTCAGGCTTCGGGGAAGGGTTAGGGTTAGGGTTCGGGCTAGGTTTAGGGTTAGGGGACGGGGACGGTTTAGGGTCCAGGTGAGGGTACGACAACGCTTTAGGGGGAGCACACGTGTGAGGGCGCGGGTTAGTGTTAGCGTTCGGGTTAGGATTATGGGATGGGTGAGGGTCAGGCTTCGGGGAAGTGTTAGGGTTAGGGTTCGGGCTAGGGTTAGGGTTAGGGGACGGGGACGGTTTAGGGTCCAGGTGAGGGTACGACAACGTTTTAGGGGGAGCGTACGTGTGAGCACGCGGGTTAGTGTTAGCGTATGGTTTAGATTTAGGGGACGGGTGAGGGTCAGGCTTCGGGGAAGGTTTAGGGTTAGGGTTCGGGCTAGGTTTAGGGTTAGGGGACGGGGACGGTTTAGGGTCCAGGTGAGGGTACGACAACGCTTTAGGGGGAGCGCACGTGTGAGGGCGCTGGTTAGTGTTAGCGTACGGGTTAGGATTAGGGGACGGGTGAGTGTAAGGCTTCGGGGAAGGGTTAGGGTTAGGGTTCGGGCTAGGGTTAGTGTTAGGGGACGGCGACGGTTTAGGGTCCAGGTGAGGGTACGACAACACTTTAGGGGGAGCGTACGTGTGAGGGCGCGGGTTAGTGTTAGCGTACGGGCTGGATTATGGGACGGGTGAGGGTCAGGCTTCGGGGAAGGGTTAGGGTTAGGGTTCGGGCTAGGGTTAGGGTTAGGGGACGGGGACGGTTTAGGGTGCAGGTGAGGGTATGACAACGCTTTAGGGGGAGCGTAAGTGTGAGGGGGCGGGTTAGTGTAAGCGTACGGGTTAGGATTAGGGGACGGGTGAGGGTAAGGCTTCGGGGAGGGGTTAGTGTTAGGGTTCGGGCTAGGGATAGGGTTAGGGGACGGGGACGGTTTAGCGTCCAGGTGAGGGTTCGACAACGCTTTACGGGGAGCGTACGTGTGAGGTCGCGGGTTGGTGTTAACGTACGTGTTAGGATTAGGGGACGGGTGAGGGTCAGGCTTCGGGGAAGGGTTAGGGTTAGGGTTCGGGCTAGGGTTAGGGTTAGGGGACGCGGACGGTTTAGGGTCCAGGTGAGGGTACGACAACGCTGCAGGGGGAGCGTACGTGTGAGGGCGCGGGTTAGTGTTAGCGTACGGGTTAGGATTAGGGGACGGGTGAGGGTCAGGCTTCGGGGAAGGGTTAGGGTTAGGGTTCGGGCTAGGGTTAGGGTTAGGGGAATGGGACGGTTTAGGGTCCATGTGAGGGTACCACAACGGTTTAGGGGGAGGGTACGTGTCAGAGCGAGGGTTAGTGTTAGCGTACGGGTTAGGATTAGGGGACGGGTGAGGGTCGGGCTTTGGGGAAGTTTTAGGGTTAGGGTTCGGGCTAGGGTTAGGGTTAGGGTACGGGGACGGTTTAGGGTGCAGGTGAGGGTATGACAACGCTTTAGGGGGAGCGTAAGTGTGAGGGCGCGGGTTAGTGTAAGCGTACGGATTAGGATTAGGGGACGGGTGAGGGTAAGGCTTCGGGGAAGGGTTAGGGTTAGGGTTCGGGCTAGGGATAGGGTTAGGGGACGGGGACGGTTTAGGGTCCAGGTGAGGGTACGACAACGCTTTAGGGGGAGCATACGTGTGAGGGCGCGGGTTAGTGTTAGCGTACGGGTTAGGATTAGGGAACGGGTGAGGGTCAGGCTTCGGGGAAGGGTTAGGGTTAGGGTTCGTGCTAGGGACAGGGTTAGGGGACGGGGACGGTTTAGGGTCCAGGTGAGGGTACGACAACGCTTTAGGGGGAGCGTACGTGTCAGGGCGCGGGTTAGTGTTAGCGTACGGGTTAGGATTAGGGGACGGGTGAGGGTCAGGCTTCGGGGAAGTGTTAGGGTTAGCGTTCGGGCTAGGGTTAGGTTTAGGGGACGGGGACGGTTTAGGGTCCAGGTGAGGGTACGACAACACTTTAGGGGGAGCGCACGTGTGAGGGTGCGGGTTAGTGTTAGCGTACGGGTAAGTATTAGGGGACGGTTGAGGGTCAGGCTTCGGGGAAGGGTTAGGGTTAGGGTTCGGGCTAGGGTTAGGGTTAGGGGACGGGGACGGTTTAGGGTCCAGGTGAGGGTACGACAACGCTTTACGGGGAGAACACGTGTGAGGGCGCGGGTTAGTTTTAGCGTACGGGTTAGAATTATGGGACGGGTGAGGGTCAGGCTTCGGGGAAGGGTTAGGGTTAGGGTTCGGGCTAGGGTTAGGGTTAGGGGACGGGGACGGTTTAGGGTCCAGGTGAGGGTACGACAACGCTTTAGGGGGAGCGTACGTGTGAGCGCGCGGGATAGTGTTAGCGTACGGGTTAGGATAAGGGGACGGGTGAGGGTCAGGCTTCGGGGAAGGGTTAGGCTTAGGGTTCGGGCTAGGGTTAGGGTTAGGGGACGGGGACGGTTTAGGGTCCAGGTGAGGGTACGACAACGCTTTAGGGGGAGCGTACGTGTGAGGGCGCTGGTTAGTGTTAGCGTTCGGGTTAGAATTAGGGGACGGGTGAGGGTCAGGCTTCGGGGAAGTGTTAGGGTTAGGGTTCGGGCTAGGGATAGGTGTAGGGGACGGGGACGGTTTAGGATCCAGGTGAGGGTACGACAACGCTTTAGGGGGAGCGCACCTGTGAGGGTGCGGGTTAGTGTTAGCGTACGGGTAAGGATTAGGGGACGGGTGAGGGTCAGGCTTTGGGGAAGGGTTAGGGTTATGGTTCGGGCTAGGGTTAGGGTTAGGGGACGGGGAAGGTTTAGGGTCCAGGTGAGGGTACGACAACGCTTTAGGGGGAGCGTACGTGTGAGGGCGCGGGTTAGTGTTAGCGTTCGGGTTAGGATTAGGGGACGGGTGAGGGTCAGGCTTCGGGGAAGGGTTAGGGTTAGGGTTCGGGCTAGGGTTAGGGTTAGGGGACGGGGACGGTTTAGGGTCCAGGTGAGAGTACGACAACGCTTTAGGGGGAGCGTACGTGTGAGCACGCGGGTTAGTGTTAGCGTATGGTTTAGATTTAGGGTACGGGTGAGGGTCAGGCTTCGGGGAAGGTTTAGGGTTATGGTTCGGGCTAGGGTTAGGGTTAGGGGACGGGGACGGTTTAGGGTCCAGGTGAGGGTACGACAACGCTTTAGGGGGAGCGTACGTGTGACGGTGCGGGTTTGTGTTAGCGTACGGGTTAGGATTAGGGGACGGGTGAGGGTAAGACTTCGGGGTAGGGTTAGGGTTAGGGTTCGGGCTAGGGTTAGTGTTAGGGGACGGCGACGGTTTAGGGTCCAGGTGAGGGTACGACAACGCTTTAGGGGGAGCGTACATGTGAGGGCGCGGGTTAGTGTTACCGTACGGGTTAGGATTATGGGACGGGTGAGGGTCAGGCTTCGGGGAAGGGTTAGGGTTAGGGTTCGGGCTAGGGTTACGGTTAGGGGACGAGGACGGTTTAGGGTGCAGGTGAGGGTATGACAACGCTTTAGGGGGAGCGTAAGTGTGAGGGGGCGGGTTAGTGTAAGCGTACGGGTTAGGATTAGGGGACGGGTGAGGGTAAGGCTTCGGGGAGGGGTTAGTGTTAGGGTTCGGGCTAGGGATAGGGTTAGGGAACGGGGACGGTTTAGGGTCCAGGTGAGGGTACGACAACGCTTTAGGGGGAGCGCACGTTTGAGGGCGCGGGTTTGTGTTAGCGTACAGGTTAGGATTAGGGGACGGGTGAGGGTCAGGCTTCGGGGAAGTGTTAGGGTTAGGGTTCGGGCCAGGGTTACGGTTAGGGGACGGGGACGGTTTAGGGTCCAGGTGAGGGTACGACAACGCTTTAGGGGGAGTGTACATGTGAGGGCGCGGGTTAGTGTTAGCGTACCGGTTAGGATTAGGGGACGGGTGAGGGTCAGCCTTCGGTTAAGTATTAGGGTTAGGGTTCGGGCTAGGGTTAGGTTTAGGGGACGGGGACGGTTTAGGGTCCAGGTGAGGGTACGACAACGCTTTAGGGGGAGCGTACGTGTGAGGGCGCGGGTTAGTGTTAGTGTACGGGTTAGGATTATGGGACGGGTGAGGGTCAGGCTTCGGGTAAGGTTTAGGGTTAGGGTTCGGGCTAGGTTTAGGTTTAGGGGACGGGGACGGTATAGGGTCCAGGTGAGGGTACGACAACGCTTTAGGGGGAGCGTACGTGTGAGCGCGCGGGTTAGTGTTAGCGTACGGGTTAGGATAAGGGGACGGGTGAGGGTCAGGCTTCGGGGAAGGGTTAGGCTTAGGGTTCGGGCTAGGGTTAGGGTTAGGGGACGGGGACGGTTTAGGGTCCAGGTGAGGGTACGACAACGCTTTAGGGGGAGCGTACGTGTGAGGGCGCTGGTTAGTGTTAGCGTTCGGGTTAGATTTAGGGGACGGGTGAGGGTCAGGCTTCGGGGAAGGGTTAGGCTTAGGGTTCGGGCTAGGGATAGGTGTAGGGGACGGGGACGGTTTAGGATCCAGGTGAGGGTACGACAACGCTTTAGGGGGAGCGCACGTGTGAGGGTGCGGGTTAGTGTTAGCGTACGGGTAAGGATTAGGGGACGGGTGAGGGTCAGGCTTTGGGGAAGGGTTAGGGTTAGGGTTCGGGCTAGGGTTAGGGTTAGGGGACGGAAAGGTTTAGGGTCCAGGTGAGGGTACGACAACGCTTTAGGGGGAGCGTACGTGTGAGGGCACGGGTTAGTGTTAGCGTTCGGGTTAGGATTATGGGACGGGTGAGGGTCAGGCTTCGGGGAAGGGTTAGGGTTAGGGTTCGGGCTAGGGTTAGGGTTAGGGGACGGGGACGGTTTAGGGTCCAGGTGAGAGTACGACAACGCTTTAGGGGGAGCGTACGTGTGAGCACGCGGGTTAGTGTTAGCGTATGGTTTAGATTTAGGGTACGGGTGAGGGTCAGGCTTCGGGGAAGGTTTAGGGTTATGGTTCCGGCTAGGGTTAGGGTTAGGGGACGGGGACGGTTTAGGGTCCAGGTGAGGGTACGACAACGCTTTAGGGGGAGCGTACGTGTGACGGTGCTGGTTAGTGTTAGCGTACGGGTTAGGATTAGGGGACGGGTGAGGGTAAGACTTCGTGGTAGGGTTAGGGTTAGGGTTCGGGCTAGGGTTAGTGTTAGGGGACGGCGACGGTTTAGGGTCCAGGTGAGGGTACGACAACGCTTTATGGGGAGCGTACATGTGAAGGCGCGGGTTAGTGTTACCGTACGGGTTAGGATTATGGGACGGGTGAGGGTCAGGCTTCGGGGAAGGGTTAGGTTTAGGGTTCGGGCTAGGGTTACGGTTAGGGGACGAGGACGGTTTAGGGTGCAGGTGAGGGGATGACAACGCTTTAGGGGGAGCGTAAGTGTGAGGGGGCAGGTTAGTGTAAGCGTACGGGTTAGGATTAGGGGACGGGTGAGGGTAAGGCTTCGGGGAGGGGTTAGTGTTAGGGTTTGGGCTAGGGATAGGGTTAGGGAACGGGGACGGTTTAGGGTCCAGGTGAGGGTACGACAACGCTTTAGGGGGAGTGCACGTTTGAGGGCGCGGGTTTGTGTTAGCGTACAGGTTAGGATTAGGGGACGGGTGAGGGTCAGGCTTCGGGGAAGTGTTAGGGTTAGGGTTCGGGCCAGGGTTACGGTTAGGGGACGGGGACGGTTTAGGGTCCAGGTGAGGGTACGACAACGCTTTAGGGGGAGCGTACGTGTGAGGTCGCGGGTTAGTGTTAGCGTACGGGTTAGGATTAAGGGACGGGTGAGGGTCAGGCTTCGGGGAAGTGTTAGGGTTAGGGTTCGGGCTAGGGTTAGGGTTAGGGGACGGGGACGGTTTAAGGTCCAGGTGAGGGTACGACAACGCTTTAGGGGGAGCGTACATGTGAGGGCGCGGGTTAGTGTTAGCGTACCGGTTAGGATTAGGGGACGGGTGAGGGTCAGCCTTCGGTTAAGTATTAGGGTTAGGGTTCGGGCTAGGGTTAGGTTTAGGGGACGGGGACGGTTTAGGGTCCAGGTGAGGGTACGACAACGCTTTAGGGGGAGCGTACGTGTGAGGGCGCGGGTTAGTGTTAGTGTACGGGTTAGGATTATGGGACGGGTGAGGGTCAGGCTTCGGGTAAGGTTTAGGGTTAGGGTTCGGGCTAGGTTTAGGTTTAGGGGACGGGGACGGTATAGGGTCCAGGTGAGGGTACGACAACGCTTTAGGGGGAGCGTACGTGTGAGGGCGAGGGTAAGTGTTAGCGTACGGGTTAGGATTAGGTTACGGGTGAGGGTCAGGCTTCGGGGAAGGGTTAGGGTTAGTGTTCGGGCTAGGGTTAGGGTTAGGGGACGGGGACGGTTTAGGGTCCAGGTGAGGGTACGACAACGCTTTAGGGGGAGCGTACGTGTGAGGGCGCGGGTTAGTGTTAGCGTTCGGGTTAGGATTAGGGGACAGTTGAATGTCAGGCTTCGGGGAAGGGTTAGTGTTAGGGTTCGGGCTAGGGATAGGGTTAGGGGACGGGGACGGTTTAGGATCCAGGTGAGGGTACGACAACGCTTTAGGGGGAGCGTACGTGTGAGGGCGCGGGTTAGTGTTAGCGTAGGGGTTAGGATTAGGGGACGCGTGAGAGTAAGGCTTCGGGGAAGGGTTAGGGTTAGGGTTCGGGCTAGGGTTAGGGTTAAGGGATGGGGACGGTTTAGGGTCCAGGTGAGGGTACGACAACGCTTTAGGGGGAGCACATGTGTGAGGGCGTGGGTTACTGTTAGCGTACGGGCTAGGATTAGGGGACGGGTGAGGGTCAGGCTTCGGGGAAGTTTTAGGGTTAGGGTTCGGGCTAGGGTTAGGGTTAGGGAACGGGGACGGTTTAGGGTCCAGGTGAGGGTACGACAACGCTTTAGGGGGAGCGTACGTGTGAGGGTGCGGGTTAGTGTTAGCGTACGGGTAACGATTAGGGGACGGGGAGGGTAAGGTTTCGGGGAAGGGTTAGGGTTAGGGTTCGGGCTAAGGTTAGTGTTAGGGGACGGCGACGGTTTAGGGTCCAGGTGAGGGTACGACAACGCTTTAGGGGGAGCGTACGTTTGAGGGCGCGGGTTAGTGTTAGCGTACGGGTTAGGATTAGGTGACGGGTAAGGGTCACGCTTCGGGGAAGGGTTAGGGTTAGGGTTCGTGCTAGGGTTAGGGTTAGGGGACGGGGACGGTTTAGGGTGCAGGTGAGGGTATGACAACGCTTTAGGGGGAGCGTAAGTGTGAGTGGGCGGGTTAGTGTAAGCACACGGGTTAGGATTAGGGGACGGGTGAGGGTAAGGATTCGGGGAGGGGTTAGGGTTAGGGTTCGGGCTAGGGATAGGGTTAGGGGACGGGGACGGTTTAGGGTCCAGGTGAGGGTACGACAACGCTTTAGGGGGAGCGTACGTGTGAGGACGCGGGTTAGTGTTAGCGTACGGGTTAGGATTAGGGGACGGGTGAGGGTCAGGCTTCGGGGAAGGGTTAGGGTTAGGGTTCGGGTTAGGGTTAGGGTTAGGGGACGGGGACGGTTTAGGGTCCAGGTGAGGGTACGACAACGCTTTAGGGGGAGCGTACATGTGAGGGTGCGGGTTAGTGTTAGCGTACTGGCTAGGAATAGGGGACGGGTGAGGGTCAGGCTTTGGGGAAGTGTTAGGGATAGGGTTCGGGCTAGGGTTAGGGTTAGGGGAATGGGACGGTTTAGGGTCCATGTGAGGGTACCACAACGGTTTAGGGGGAGGGTACGTGTCAGAGCGAGGGTTAGTGCTAGCGTACGGGTTAGGATTAGGGGACGTGTGAGGGTCGGGCTTCGGGGAAGGTTTAGGGTTAGGGTTCGGGCTAGGGTTAGGGTTAGGGGACGGGGACGGTTTAGGGTGCAGGTGACGGTATGACAACGCTTTACGGGGAGCGCACGTGTGAGGGCGCGGGTTAGTGTTAGCGTACGTGTTAGGATTAGGGGACGGGTGAGGGTCAGGCTTCGGGGAAGGGTTAGGGTTAGGGTTCGGGCTAGGGTTAGGGTTACGGGACGGGGACGGTTTAGGGTCCAGGTGAGGGTACGACAACGCTTTACGGGGAGCGCACGTGTGAGGGCGCGGGTTAGTGTTAGCGTACGTGTTAGGATTAGGGGACGGGTGAGGGTCAGGCTTCGGGGAAGGGTTAGGGTTAGGGTTCGGGCTAGGTTTAGGGTTAGGGGACGGGGACGGTTTAGGGTCCAGGTGAGGGTACGACAACGCTTTAGGGGGAGCGTACGTGTGAGGTCGCGGGTTAGTGTTAGCGTTCGGGTTAGGATTATGGGACGGGTGAGGGTCAGGCTTCGGGGAAGGGTTAGGGTTAGGGTTCGGGCTAGGGTTAGGGTTAGGGGACGGGGACGGTTTAGGGTCCAGGTGAGGGTACGACAACGTTTTAGGGGGAGCGTACGTGTGAGCACGCGGGTTAGTGTTAGCGTATGGTTTAGATTTAGGGGACGGGTGAGGGTCAGGCTTCGGGGAAGGTTTAGGGTTAGGGTTCGGGCTAGGGTTAGGGTTAGGGGACGCGGACGGTTTAGGGTCCAGGTGAGGGTACGACAACGCTTTAGGGGGAGAGTACGTGTGAGGGCGCTGGTTAGTGTTAGCGTACGGGTTAGGATTAGGGGACGGGTGAGTGTAAGGCTTCGGGGAAGGGTTAGGGTTAGGGTTCGGGCTAGGGTTAGTGTTAGGGGACGGCGACGGTTTAGGGTCCAGGTGAGGGTACGACAACACTTTAGGGGGAGCGTACGTGTGAGGGCGCGGGTTAGTGTTAGCGTACGGGTTAGGATTAGGGAACGGGTGAGGGTCAGGCTTCGGGGAAGGTTTAGGGTTAGGGTTCGTGCTAGGGACAGGGTTAGGGGACGGGGACGGTTTAGGGTGCAGGTGAGGGTATGACAACGCTTTAGGGGGAGCGTAAGTGTGAGGGGGCGGGTTAGTGTAAGCGTACGGGTTAGGATTAGGGGACGGGTGAGGGTAAGGCTTCGGGGAGGGGTTAGTGTTAGGGTTCGGGCTAGGGATAGGGTTAGGGGACGGGGACGGTTTAGGGTCCAGGTGAGGGTTCGACAACGCTTTACGGGGAGCGTACGTGTGAGGTCGCGGGTTGGTGTTAACGTACGTGTTAGGATTAGGGGACGGGTGAGGGTCAGGCTTCGGGGAAGGGTTAGGGTTAGGGTTCGGGCTAGGGTTAGGGTTAGGGGACGCGGACGGTTTAGGGTCCAGGTGAGGGTACGACAACGCTGTAGGGGGAGCGTACGTGTGAGGGCGCGGGTTAGTGTTAGCGTACGGTTTAGGATTAGGGGACGGGTGAGGGTCAGGCTTCGGGGAAGGGTTAGGGTTAGGGTTCGGGCTAGGGTTAGGGTTAGGGGACGGGGACGGTTTAGGGTCCAGGTGAGGGTATGACAACGCTTTAGGGGGAGCGTACGTGTGAGGGCGCGGGTTAGTGTTAGCGTACGGGCTAGGAATAGGGGACGGGTGAGGGTCAGGCTTCGGGGAAGTGTTAGGGATAGGGTTCGGGCTAGGGTTAGGGTTAGGGGAATGGGACGGTTTAGGGTCCATGTGAGGGTACCACAACGGTTTAGGGGGAGGGTACGTGTCAGAGCGAGGGTTAGTGTTAGCGTACGGGTTAGGATTAGGGGACGGGTGAGGGTCGGGCTTCGGGGAAGTTTTAGGGTTAGGGTTCGGGCTAGGGTTAGGGTTAGGGTACGGGGACGGTTTAGGGTGCAGGTGAGGGTATGACAACGCTTTAGGGGGAGCGTAAGTGTGAGGGCGCGGGTTAGTGTAAGCGTACGGATTAGGATTAGGGGACGGGTGAGGGTAAGGCTTCGGGGAAGGGTTAGGGTTAGGGTTCGGGCTAGGGATAGGGTTAGGGGACGGGGACGGTTTAAGGTCCAGGTGAGGGTACGACAACGCTTTAGGGGGAGCGTACGTGTGAGGGCGCGGGTTAGTGTTAGCGTACGGGTTAGGATTAGGGAACGGGTGAGGGTCAGGCTTCGGGGAAGGGTTAGGGTTAGGGTTCGTGCTAGGGACAGGGTTAGGGGACGGGGACGGTTTAGGGTCCAGGTGAGGGTACGACAACGCTTTAGGGGGAGCGTACGTGTCAGGGCGCGGGTTAGTGTTAGCGTACGGGTTAGGATTAGGGGACGGGTGAGGGTCAGGCTTCGGGGAAGTGTTAGGGTTAGCGTTCGGGCTAGGGTTAGGTTTAGGGGACGGGGACGGTTTAGGGTCCAGGTGAGGGTACGACAACACTTTAGGGGGAGCGCACGTGTGAGGGTGCGGGTTAGTGTTAGCGTACGGGTAAGTATTAGGGGACGGTTGAGGGTCAGGCTTCGGGGAAGGGTTAGGGTTAGGGTTCGGGCTAGGGTTAGGGTTAGGGGACGGGGACGGTTTAGGGTCCAGGTGAGGGTACGACAACGCTTTACGGGGAGAACACGTGTGAGGGCGCGGGTTAGTTTTAGCGTACGGGTTAGAATTATGGGACGGGTGAGGGTCAGGCTTCGGGGAAGGGTTAGGGTTAGGGTTCGGGCTAGGGTTAGGGTTAGGGGACGGGGACGGTTTAGGGTCCAGGTGAGGGTACGACAACGCTTTAGGGGGAGCGTACGTGTGAGCGCGCGGGTTAGTGTTAGCGTACGGGTTAGGATAAGGGGACGGGTGAGGGTCAGGCTTCGGGGAAGGGTTAGGCTTAGGGTTCGGGCTAGGGTTAGGGTTAGGGGACGGGGACGGTTTAGGGTCCAGGTGAGGGTACGACAACGCTTTAGGGGGAGCGTACGTGTGAGGGCGCTGGTTAGTGTTAGCGTTCGGGTTAGAATTAGGGGACGGGTGAGGGTCAGGCTTCGGGGAAGTGTTAGGGTTAGGGTTCGGGCTAGGGATAGGTGTAGGGGACGGGGACGGTTTAGGATCCAGGTGAGGGTACGACAACGCTTTAGGGGGAGCGCACGTGTGAGGGTGCGGGTTAGTGTTAGCGTACGGGTAAGGATTAGGGGACGGGTGAGGGTCAGGCTTTGGGGAAGGGTTAGGGTTATGGTTCGGGCTAGGGTTAGGGTTAGGGGACGGGGAAGGTTTAGGGTCCAGGTGAGGGTACGACAACGCTTTAGGGGGAGCGTACGTGTGAGGGCGCGGGTTAGTGTTAGCGTTCGGGTTAGGATTAGGGGACGGGTGAGGGTCAGGCTTCGGGGAAGGGTTAGGGTTAGGGTTCGGGCTAGGGTTAGGTTTAGGGGACGGGGACGGTTTAGGGTCCAGGTGAGAGTACGACAACGCTTTAGGGGGAGCGTACGTGTGAGCACGCGGGTTAGTGTTAGCGTATGGTTTAGATTTAGGGTACGGGTGAGGGTCAGGCTTCGGGGAAGGTTTAGGGTTATGGTTCGGGCTAGGGTTAGGGTTAGGGGACGGGGACGGTTTAGGGTCCAGGTGAGGGTACGACAACGCTTTAGGGGGAGCGTACGTGTGACGGTGCGGGTTTGTGTTAGCGTACGGGTTAGGATTAGGGGACGGGTGAGGGTAAGACTTCGGGGTAGGGTTAGGGTTAGGGTTCGGGCTAGGGTTAGTGTTAGGGGACGGCGACGGTTTAGGGTCCAGGTGAGGGTACGACAACGCTTTAGGGGGAGCGTACATGTGAGGGCGCGGGTTAGTGTTACCGTACGGGTTAGGATTATGGGACGGGTGAGGGTCAGGCTTCGGGGAAGGGTTAGGGTTAGGGTTCGGGCTAGGGTTACGGTTAGGGGACGAGGACGGTTTAGGGTGCAGGTGAGGGTATGACAACGCTTTAGGGGGAGCGTAAGTGTGAGGGGGCGGGTTAGTGTAAGCGTACGGGTTAGGATTAGGGGACGGGTGAGGGTAAGGCTTCGGGGAGGGGTTAGTGTTAGGGTTCGGGCTAGGGATAGGGTTAGGGAACGGGGACGGTTTAGGGTCCAGGTGAGGGTACGACAACGCTTTAGGGGGAGTGTACGTGTGAGGGTGCGGGTTAGTGTTAGCGTACGGGTAACGATTAGGGGACGGGGAGGGTAAGGCTTCGGGGAAGGGTTAGGGTTAGGGTTCGGGCTAAGGTTAGTGTTAGGGGACGGCGACGGTTTAGGGTCCAGGTGAGGGTACGACAACGCTTTAGGGGGAGCGTACGTTTGAGGGCGCGGGTTAGTGTTAGCGTACGGTTAGGATTAGGTGACGGGTAAGGGTCACGCTTCGGGGAAGGGTTAGGGTTAGGGTTCGTGCTAGGGTTAGGGTTAGGGGACGGGGACGGTTTAGGGTGCAGGTGAGGGTATGACAACGCTTTAGGGGGAGCGTAAGTGTGAGTGGGCCGGTTAGTGTAAGCACACGGGTTAGGATTAGGGGACGGGTGAGGGTAAGGATTCGGGGAGGGGTTAGGGTTAGGGTTCGGGCTAGGGATAGGGTTAGGGGACGGGGACGGTTTAGGGTCCAGGTGAGGGTACGACAACGCTTTAGGGGTAGCGTACGTGTGAGGACGCGGGTTAGTGTTAGCGTACGGGTTAGGATTAGGGGACGGGTGAGGGTCAGGCTTCGGGGAAGGGTTAGGGTTAGGGTTCGGTCTAGGGTTAGGGTTAGGGGACGGGGACGTTTGAGGTTCCAGGTGAGGGTACGACAACGCTTTAGGGGGAGCGTACGTGTGAGGACGCGGGTTAGTGTTAGCGTACGGGTTAGGATTAGGGGACGGGTGAGGGTCAGGCTTCGGGGAAGGGTTAGGGTTAGGGTTCGGGCTAGGGTTAGGGTTAGGGGACGGGGACGGTTTAGGGTCCAGGTGAGGGTACGACAACGCTTTAGGGGGAGCGTACATGTGAGGGTGCGGGTTAGTGTTAGCGTACTGGCTAGGAATAGGGGACGGGTGAGGGTCAGGCTTTGGGGAAGTGTTAGGGATAGGGTTCGGGCTAGGGTTAGGGTTAGGGGAATGGGACGGTTTAGGGTCCATGTGAGGGTACCACAACGGTTTAGGGGGAGGGTACGTGTCAGAGCGAGGGTTAGTGCTAGCGTACGGGTTAGGATTAGGGGACGTGTGAGGGTCTGGCTTCGGGGAAGGTTTAGGGTTAGGGTTCGGGCTAGGGTTAGGGTTAGGGGACGGGGACGGTTTAGGGTGCAGGTGACGGTATGACAACGCTTTACGGGGAGCGCACGTGTGAGGGCGCGGGTTAGTGTTAGCGTACGTGTTAGGATTAGGGGACGGGTGAGGGTCAGGCTTCGGGGAAGGGTTAGGGTTAGGGTTCGGGCTAGGGTTAGGGTTACGGGACGGGGACGGTTTAGGGTCCAGGTGAGGGTACGACAACGCTTTACGGGGAGCGCACGTGTGAGGGCGCGGGTTAGTGTTAGCGTACGTGTTAGGATTAGGGGACGGGTGAGGGTCAGGCTTCGGGGAAGGGTTAGGGTTAGGGTTCGGGCTAGGTTTAGGGTTAGGGGACGGGGACGGTTTAGGGTCCAGGTGAGGGTACGACAACGCTTTAGGGGGAGCACACGTGTGAGGGCGCGGGTTAGTGTTAGCGTTCGGGTTAGGATTATGGGACGGGTGAGGGTCAGGCTTCGGGGAAGGGTTAGGGTTAGGGTTCGGGCTAGGGTTAGGGTTAGGGGACGGGGACGGTTTAGGGTCCAGGTGACGGTACGACAACGTTTTAGGGGGAGCGTACGTGTGAGCACGCGGGTTAGTGTTAGCGTATGGTTTAGATTTAGGGGACGGGTGAGGGTCAGGCTTCGGGGAAGGTTTAGGGTTAGGGTTCGGGCTAGGGTTAGGGTTAGGGGACGCGGACGGTTTAGGGTCCAGGTGAGGGTACGACAACGCTTTAGGGGGAGAGTACGTGTGAGGGCGCTGGTTAGTGTTAGCGTACGGGTTAGGATTAGGGGACGGGTGAGTGTAAGGCTTCGGGGAAGGGTTAGGGTTAGGGTTCGGGCTAGGGTTAGTGTTAGGGGACGGCGACGGTTTAGGGTCCAGGTGAGGGTACGACAACACTTTAGGGGGAGCGTACGTGTGAGGGCGCGGGTTAGTGTTAGCGTACGGGTTAGGATTAGGGAACGGGTGAGGGTCAGGCTTCGGGGAAGGTTTAGGGTTAGGGTTCGTGCTAGGGACAGGGTTAGGGGACGGGGACGGTTTAGGGTCCAGGTGAGGGTACGACAACGCTTTAGGGGGAGCGTACGTGTGAGGGCGCGGGTTAGTGTTAGCGTACGGGTTAGGATTAGGGGACGGGTGAGGGTCAGGCTTCGGGGAAGTTTTAGGGTTAGCGTTCGGGCTAGGGTTAGGTTTAGGGGATGGGGACGGTTTAGGGTCCAGGTGAGGGTACGACAACACTTTAGGGGGAGCGCACGTGTGAGGGTGCAGGTTAGTGTTAGCGTACGGGTAAGGATTAGGGGACGGTTGAGGGTCAGGCTTCGGGGAAGGGTTAGGGTTAGGGTTCGGGCTAGGGTTAGGGTTAGGGGACGGGTACCGTTTAGGATCCAGGTGAGGGTACGACAACGCTTTAGGGGGAGAACACGTGTGAGGGCGCGGGTTAGTTTTAGCGTACGGGTTAGGATTAGGGGACGGGTGAGGGTCAGGCTTCGGGGAAGGGTTAGGCTTAGGGTTCGGGCTAGGGTTAGGGTTAGGGGACTGGGACGGTTTAGGGTCCAGGTGAGGGTACGACAACGCTTTAGGGGGAGCGTACGTGTGAGGGCGCGTGTTAGTGTTAGCGTACGGGTTAGGATTAGGGGACGGGTGAGGGTCAGGCTTCGGGGAAGTGTTAGGGTTAGGGTTCGGGCTAGGGATAGGTGTAGGGGACGGGGACGGTTTAGGATCCAGGTGAGGGTACGACAACGCTTTAGGGGGAGCGCACGTGTGAGTGTGCGGGTTAGTGTTAGCGTACGGGTAAGGATTAGGGGACGGGTGAGGGTCAGGCTTTGGGGAAGGTTTAGGGTTAGGGTTCGGGCTAGGGTTAGGGTTAGGGGACGGGGAAGGTTTAGGGTCCTGGTGAGGGTACGACAAAGCTTTAGTGGGAGCGTACGTGTGAGGGCGCGGGTTAGTGTTAGCGTTCGGGATAGGATTAGGGGACGGGTGAGGGTCAGGCTTCGGGGAAGGGTTAGGGTTAGGGTTCGGGCTAGGGTTAGGGTTAGGGGACGGGGACGGTTTAGGGTCCAGGTGAGAGTACGACAACGCTTTAGGGGGAACGCACGTGTGAGGGCGCGGGTTAGTGTTAGCGTACGTGTTAGGATTAGGGGACGGGTGAGTGTCAGGTTCGGGGAAGGGTTAGGGTTAGGGTTCGGACTAGGGTTAGGGTTAGGGGATGGGGACGGTTTAGGGTCCAGGTGAGGGTACGACAACGCTTTGCGGGGAGCGCACGTGTGAGGGCGCGGGTTAGTGTTAGCGTACGTGTTAGGATTAGGGGACGGGTGAGGGTCAGGCTTCGGGGAAGGGTTAGGGTTAGGGTTCGGGCTAGGGTTAGGGTTAAGGGACGGGGACGGTTTAGGGTCCAGGTGAGGGTACGACAACGCTTTAGGGGGAGCGTACGTGTGAGGGCGTGGGTTAGTGTTACCGTACGGGTTACGATTAGGGGACGGGTGAGGGTCAGGCTTCGGGGAAGGGTTAGGGTTCGGGCTAGGGTTAGGGTTAGGGGACGGGGACGGATTAGGGTCCAGGTGACGGTACGACAACGCTTTAGGGGGAGCGTACGTGTGAGCACGCGGGTTAGTGTTAGCGTATGGTTTAGATTTAGGGTACGGGTGAGGGTCAGGCTTCGGGGAAGTTTTAGGGTTAGGGTTCGGGCTAGGGTTAGGGTTAGGGGACGGGGACGGTTTAGGGTCCAGGTGAGGGTACGACAACGCTTTAGGGGGAGCGTACGTGTGAGGGCGCGGGTTAGTGTTAGCGTACGGGTAAGGATTAGGGGACGGGGAGGGTAAGGCTTCGGGGAAGGGTTAGGGTTAGGGTTCGGGCTAAGGTTAGTGTTAGGGGACGGCGACGGTTTAGGGTCCAGGTGACGGTACGACAACGCTTTAGGGGGAGCGTACGTTTGAGGGCGCGGGTTAGTGTTAGCGTACGGGTTAGGATTAGGGGACGGGTGAGGGTCAGGCTTCGGGGAAGGGTTAGGGTTAGGGTTCGTGCTAGGGTTAGGGTTAGGGGACGGGGACGGTTTAGGGTGCAGGTGAGGGTATGACAACGCTTTAGGGGGAGCGTAAGTGTGAGTGGGCGGGTTAGTGTAAGCGTACGGGTTAGGATTAGGGGACGGGTGAGGGTAAGGATTCGGGGAGGGGTTAGGGTTAGGGTTCGGGCTAGGGATAGGGTTAGGGGATGGGGACGGTTTAGGGTCCAGGTGAGGGTACGACAACGCTTTAGGGGGAGCGCACGTGTGAGGGTGCGGGTTAGTGTTAGCGTACGGGTTAGGATTAGGGGACGGGTGAGGGTCAGGCTTCGGGGAAGGGTTAGGGTTAGGGTTCGGGCTAGGTTTAGGGTTACGGGACGGGGACGGTTTAGGATCCAGGTGAGGGTACGACAACGCTTTAGGGGGAGCGTACGTGTGAGGGCGCGGGTTAGTGTTAGCGTACTGGTTAGGATTAGGGGACGGGTGAGGGTCAGACGTCGGGGAAGGGTTAGGGTTCGGATTCGGGCTAGGGATAGGGTTAGGGGACGGGGACGGTTTAGGGTGCAGGTGAGGGTATGACAACGCTTTAGGGGGAGCGTAAGTGTGAGGGCACGCGTTAGTGTAAGCGTACGGGTTAGGATTAGGGGACGGGTGAGGGTCAGGCTTCGGGGAAGTGTTAGGGTTAGGGTTCGGTCTAGGGTTAGGGTTAGGGGACGGGGACGGTTTAGGGTCCAGGTGAGGGTACGACAACGCTTTAGGGGGAGCGTACAAGTGAGGGCGCGGGTAAGTGTTAGCGAACAGGTTAGGATTAGGGGACGGGTGAGGGTCAGGCTTTGGGGAAGGGTTAGGGTTAGGGTTCGGGCTAGGGTTAGGGTTAGGGGACGGGGACGGTTTAGGGTCCAGGTGAGGGTACGACAACGCTTTAGGGGGAGCGTACGTGTGAGGGCGCGGGTTAGTGTTAGCGTACGGGTTAGGATTAGGGGACCAGGAGGGTAAGGCTTCGGGGAAGGGTTAGGGTTAGGGTTCGGGCTAGGGTTAGTGTTAGGGGACGGCGACGGTTTAGGGTCCAGGCGAGGGTACGACAACGCTTTAGGGGGAGCTTACGTTTGAGGGCGCGGGTTAGTGTTAGCGTACGGGTTAGGATTAGGGGACGGGTGAGGGTCAGTCTTCGGGGAAGGGTTAGGGTTAGGGTTCGGGCTAGGGTTAGGTTTAGGGGACGGGGACAGTTTAGGGTGCAGGTGAGGGTATGACAACGCTTTAGGGGGAGCGTAAGTGTGAGTGGGCGGGTTAGTGTAAGCGTACGGGTCAGGATTAGGGGACGGGTGAGGGTAAGGCTTCGGGGAGGGGTTAGGGTTAGGGTTCGGGCTAGGGATAGGGTTAGGGGACTGGGACGGTTTAGGGTCCAGGTGAGGGTACGACAACGCTTTAGGGGGAGCGCACGGGTGAGGGTGCAGGTTAGTGTTAGCGTACGGGTTAGGATTAGGGGACGGGTGAGGGTCAGGCTTCGGGGAAGGGTTAGGGTTAGGGTTCGGGTTAGGTTTAGGGTTACGGGACGGGGTCGGTTTAGGGTCCAGGTGAGGGTACGACAACGCTTTAGGGGGAGCGTACGTGTGAGGGCGCGGGTTAGTGTTAGCGTACTGGTTAGGATTAGGGGACGGGTGAGGGTCAGGCTTCGGGGAAGTGTTAGGGTTCGGGTTCGGGCTAGGGTTAGGGTTAGGGGACGGGGACGGACGGTTTAGGGTGCAGCTGAGTGTATGACAACGCTTTAGGGGGAGCGTAAGAGTGAGGGCACGGGTTAGTGTAAGCGTACGGGTTAGGATTAGGGGACGGGTGAGGGTAAGGCTTCGGGGAAGGGTTAGGGTTAGGGTTCGGGCTAGGGATAGGGTTAGGGGACGGGGACGGTTTAGGGTGCAGGTGAGGGTATGACAACGCTTTAGGGGGAGCGTAAGTGTGAGGGCACGGGTTAGTGTAAGCGTACGGGTTAGGATTAGGGGACGGGTGAGGGTAAGGCTTCGGGGAAGGGTTAGGGTTAGGGTTCGGGCTAGGAATAGGGTTAGGGGATGGGGACGGTTTAGGGTACAGGTGAGGGTACGACAACGCTTTAGGGGGAGCGTAAGTGTGAGGGCGCGGGTTAGTGTTAGCGTACGGGTTAGGATTAGGGGACGGGTGAGGGTCAGGCTTCGGGGAAGGGTTAGGGTTAGGGTTCGGGCTAGGGTTAGGTTTAGGGGACGGGGACGGTTTAGGGTCCATGTGAGGGTACGACAACGCTTTAGGGGGAGCGTACATGTGAGGGCGCGGGTAAGTGTTAGCGTACGGGTTAGGATTAGGGGACGTGTGAGGGTCAGGCCTCGGGGAAGTGTTATGCTTAGGGTTCGGGCTAGAGTTAGGTTTAGGGGACGGGGACGGTTTAGGGTCCAGGTGAGGGTACGACAACGCTTTAGGTGGAGCGTACGTGTGAGGGTGCAGGTTAGTGTTAGCGTACGGATTAGGATTAGGGGACGGGTGAGGGTCAGGCTTCGGGGAAGGGTTAGGGTTAGGGTTCGGGCTAGGGTTAGGGTTAGGGGACGGGGACGGTTTAGGGTCCAGGTGAGGGTACGACAA
The DNA here is from genome assembly GCF_949774975.1 of Lagenorhynchus albirostris. Lineage (NCBI taxonomy): Eukaryota > Metazoa > Chordata > Mammalia > Artiodactyla > Delphinidae > Lagenorhynchus > Lagenorhynchus albirostris. The sequence goes on along the minus strand of NW_026783310.1, from coordinate 218,878 downwards.
CGTTTTAGGGGGAGCGTACCTGTGAGGGCGCGGGTTAGTGTTAGCGTACGGGTTAGGATTAGGGGACGGGTGAGGGTCAGGCTTCGGGGAAGTGTTAGGGTTAGGGATCGGGCTAGGGTTAGGGTTAGGGGACGGGGACGGTTTAGGGTCCAGGTGAGGGTACGAGAACGCTTTAGGGGGAGCGTACGTGTGAGGGCGAGTGTTAGTGTTAGCGTACGTGTTAGGATTAGGGGACGGGTGAGTGTCAGGCTTCGGGGAAGCGTTAGGGTTAGGGTTCGGGCTAGGGTTAGGTTTAGGGGACGGGGACGGTTTACGGTCCAGGTGAGGGTACGACAACGCTTTAGGGGGAGCGTACGTGTGAGGGCGAGTGTTAGTGTTAGCGTAAGGGTTAGGATAAGGGGACGGGTGAGGGTCAGGCTTCGGGGAAGGGTTAGGGTTAGGGTTCGGGCTAGGTTTAGGGTTAGAGGACGGGGACGGTTTAGGGTGCAGGTGAGTGTACGACAACGCTTTAGGGGGAGCGTAAGTGTGAGGGCGCGGGTTAGTTTTACCGTACGGGTTAGGATTAGGGGACGGGTGAGAGTAAGGCTTCGGGGAAGGGTTAGGGTTAGGGTTCGGGCTAGGTTTAGGGTTAGGGGACGGGGACGGTTTAGGGTCCAGGTGAGGGTACGACAACGCTTTAGGGGGAGCGTACGTGTTAGGGCGCGGGATAGTGTTAGCGTACGGGCTAGGAATAGGGGACGGGTGAGGGTCAGGCTTCGGGGAAGAGTTAGGGTTAGGGTTAGGGCTAGGGTAAGGGTTAGGGGATGGGGACAGTTTAGGGTCCATGTGAGGGTCCGACAACGGTTTAGGGGGAGGGTACGTGTCAGAGCGAAGGTTAGTGTTAGCGTACGGGTTAGGATTAGAGGACGGGTGAGGGTCGGGCTTCGGGGAAGGGTTAGGGTTAGGGTTCTGGCTAGGGTTAGGGTTAGGGGACGGGGACGGTTTAGGGTGCAGGTGAGGGTACGACAACGCTTTAGGGGGAGCGCACGTGTGAGGGTGCGGGTTAGTGTTAGCGTACGGGTAAGGATTAGGGGACGGTTGAGGGTCAGGCTTAGGGGAAGGGTTAGGGTTAGGGTTCGGGCTAGGGTTAGGGTTAGGGGACGGGGATGGTTTAGGGTCCAGGTGAGGGTACGACAACGCTTTAGGGGGAGCGTACGTGTGAGGGCGCGGGTTAGTGTTAGCGTTCGGGTTAGGATTAGGGGACAGGTGAATGTCAGGCTTCGGGGAATGGTTAGTTTTAGGGTTCGGGCTAGGGACAGGGTTAGGGGACGGGGACGGTTTAGGGTCCAGGTGAGGGTACGACAACGCTTTAGGGGGAGGGCACGTGTGAGAGTGCGGGTTAGTGTTAGCGTACTGGTAAGGATTAGGGGACGGTTGAGGGTCAGGCTTCGGGGAAGGCTTAGGGTTAGGGTTCGGGCTAGGGTTAGGGTTAGGGGACGGGGACGGTTTAGGGTCCAGGTGAGGGTACGACAACTCTTTAGGGGGAGCACACGTGTGAGGGCGCGGGTTAGTGTTAGCGTACGGGTTAGGATTAGGGGACGGGTGAGGGTCAGGCTTCGGGGAACGGTTAGGGTTAGGGTTCGGGCTAGGGTTAGGGTTAGGGGACGGGGACGGTTTAGGGTCCAGGTGAGGGTACGACAACGCTTTAGGGGGAGCGTACGTGTGAGGGCGTGGGTTACTGTTAGCGTACGGGTTAGGATAAGGGGACGGGTGAGGGTCAGGCTTCGGGGAAGGGTTAGGGTTCGGGCTAGGGTTAGGGTTAGGGGACGGGGACGGTTTAGGGTCCAGGTGAGGGTACGACAACGGTATAGGGGGAGGGTACGTGTCAGAGCGAGGGTTAGTGTTAGCGTACGGGTTAGGTTTAGGGGACGGGTGAGGGTCGGGCTTCGGGGAAGGGTTAGGGTTAGGGTTCGGGCTAGGGTTAGGGTTAGGGGATGGGGACGGTTTAGGGTCCAGGTGAGGGTACGACAACGCTTTAGGGGGAGCGTACGTGTGAGGGCGCGGGTTAGTATTAGCGTTCAGGTTAGGATTAGGGGACGGGTGAGGGTCAGGCTTCTGGGAAGTGTTAGGGTTAGGGTTCGGACTAGGGTTAGGGTTAGGGAACGGGGACGGTTTAGGGTCCAGGTGAGGGTACGACAACGCTTTAGGGGGAGCGCACGTGTGAGGGCTCGGGTTAGTGTTAGCGTTCAGGTTAGGATTAGGTGACGGGTGAGGGTCAGGCTTCGGGGAATAGTTAGGGTTAGTGTTCCGGCTAGGGTTAGGTTTAGGGGACGGGGACGGTTTAGGGTCCTGGTGAGGGTACGACAACGCTTTAGGGGGAGCGTACGTGTGAGCGCGTGGGTTAGTGTTAGCGTATGGTTTAGATTTAGGGGACGGGTGAGGGTCAGGCTTCGGGGAAGGTTTAGGGTTAGGGTTCGGTCTAGGGTTAGGGTTAGGGGACGGGGACGTTTGAGGGTCCAGGTGAGGGTACGACAACGCTTTAGGGGGAGCGTACGTGTGAGGGCGCGGGTTAGTGTTAGCGTACGGGTTAGGATTAGGGGACGAGTGAGGGTCAGGCTTCGGGGAAGTGTTACGGTTAGGGTTCGGGCTAAGGTAAGGGTTAGGGGACGGGGACGGTTTAGGGTCCAGGTGAGGGTACGACAACGCTTTAGGAGGAGCGTACGTGTGAGCACGCGGGTTAGTGTTAGCGTATGGTTTAGATTTAGGGGACGGGTGAGGGTCAGGCTTCGGGGAAGATTTAGGGTTAGGGTTCGGGCTAGGGTTAGGGTTAGGGGACGGGGACGGTTTAGGGTCCAGGTGAGGGTACGACAACGCTTTAGGGGGAGCGTACGTGTGAGGGCGCGGGTTAGTGTTAGCATACGGGTTAGGATTAGGGGACGGGTGAGTGTAAGGCTTCGGGGAAGGGTTAGGGTTAGGGTTCGGGCTAGGGTTAGTGTTAGGGGACGGCGACGGTTTAGGGTCCAGGTGAGGGTACGACAACGCCTTAGGGGGAGCGTACGTGTGAGGGCGCGTGTTAGTGTTAGCGCACGGGTTAGGATTATGGGACGGGTGAGGGTCAGGCTTCGCGGAAGGGTTAGGGTTAGGGTTCGGGCTAGGGTTAGGGTTAGGGGACGGGGACAGTTTAGGGTGCAGGTGAGGGTATGACAACGCTTTAGGGGGAGCGTAAGTGTGAGGGGGCGGGTTAGTGTAAGCGTACGGGTTAGGATTAGGGGACGGGTGAGGGTCAGGCTTCGGGGAAGGGTTAGGGTTAGGGTTCGTGCTAGGGTTAGGGTTAGGGGACGGGGACGGTTTAGGGTCCAGGTGAGGGTATGACAACGCTTTAGGGGGAGCGTACGAGTGAGGGCGCGGGTTAGTGTTAGCGTACTGGCTAGGAATAGGGGACGGGTGAGGGTCAGGCTTCGGGGAAGTGTTAGGGATAGGGTTCGGGCTAGGGTTAGGGTTAGGGGAATGGGACGGTTTAGGGTCCATGTGAGGGTACCACAACGGTTTAGGGGGAGGGTACGTGTCAGAGCGAGGGTTAGTGCTAGCGTACGGGTTAGGATTAGGGGACGGGTGAAGGTCGGGCTTCGGGGAAGGTTTAGGTTTAGGGTTCGGGCTAGGGTTAGGGTTAGGAGACGGGGACGGTTTAGGGTGCAGGTGACGGTACGACAACGCTTTAGGGGGAGCGTACGTGTGAGGGCGCGGGTTAGTGTTAGCGTACGGGTTAGGATTAGGGGACGGATGAGGGTCAGGCTTCGGGGAAGTGTTAGGGTTAGCGTTCGGGCTAGGGTTAGGTTTAGGGGACGGGGACGGTTTAGGGTCCAGGTGAGGGTACGACAACACTTTAGGGGGAGCGCACGTGTGAGGGTGCGGGTTATTGTTAGCGTACGGGTAAGGATTAGGGGACGGTTGAGGGTTTGGCTTCGGGGAAGTGTTAGGGTTAGGGTTCGGGCTAGGGTTAGGGTTAGGGGACGGGGACGGTTTAGGGTCCAGGTGAGGGTACGACAACGCTTTAGGGGGAGCGTACGTGTGAGGGCGCGGGTTAGTGTTAGCGTACGGGTTAGGATTAGGGGACGGGTGAGGGTCAGGCTTCGGGGAAGGGTTAGGGTTAGGGTTCGGGCTAGGGTTAGGGTTAGGGGACGGGGACGGTTTAGGGTCCAGGTGAGGGTACCACAACGCTTTAGGGGGAGCGTACGTGTGAGGGCACGGGTTAGTGTTAGCGTACGGGTTAGGATTAGGGGACAGGTGAGGGTCAGGCTTCGGGGAAGCGTTAGGGTTAGGGTTCGGGCTAGGGTTAGGGTTAGGGGATGGGGACGGTTTACGGTCCAGGTGAGGGTACGACAACACTTTAGGGGGAGCGTACGTGTGAGGGCGAGTGTTAGTGTTAGCGTACGGGTAAGGATTAGGGGACGGGTGAGGGTCAGGCTTCGGGGAAGGGTTAGGATTAGGGTTCGGGCTAGGGTTAGGGTTAGGGGACGGGGACGGTTTAGGGTCCAGGTGAGGGTACGACAACGGTTTAGGGGGAGGGTACGTGTCAGAGCGAGGGTTAGTGTTAGCGTACGGGTTAGGTTTAGGGGACGGGTGAGTGTCGGGCTTCGGGGAAGGGTTAGGGTTAGGGTTCGGGCTAGGGTTAGGGTTAGGGGACGGGGACGGTTTAGGGTCCAGGTGAGAGTACGACAACGCTTTAGGGGGAGCGTAGGTGTGAGGGCGCGGGTTAGTGTTAGCGTACGTGTTAGGATTAGGGGACGGGTGAGGGTCAGGCTTCGGGGAAGGGTTAGGGTTAGGGTTCGGACTAGTGTTAAGGTTAGGGAACGGGGACGGTTTAGGGTCCAGGTGAGGGTACGACAACGCTTTAGGGGGAGCGCACGTGTGAGGGCGCAGGTTAGTGTTAGCGTTCGGGTTAGGATTAGGGGACGGGTGAGGGTCAGGCTTCGGGGAAGGGTTAGGGTTAGTGTTCCGGCTAGAGTTAGGGTTAGGGGACGGGGACGGTTTAGGGTCCAGGTGAGGGTACGACAACGCTTCAGGGGGAGCGTACGTGTGAGGGCGCGGGTTAGTGTTAGCGTATGGTTTAGATTTAGGGGACGGGTGAGGGTCAGGCTTCGGGGAAGTGTTAGGGTTAGGGTTCGGTCTAGGGTTAGGGTTAGGGGACGGGGACGTTTGAGGGTCCAGGTGAGGGTACGACAACGCTTTAGGGGGAGCGTACGTGTGAGGGCGCGGGCTAGTGTTAACGTACGGATTAGGATTAGGGGACGGGTGAGGGTCAGGCTTCGGGGAAGTGTTAGGGTTAGGGTTCGGGCTAGGGTTAGGGTTAGGGGACGGGGACGGTTGAGGGTCCAGGTGAGGGTATGACAACGCTTTAGGGGGACCGTACGTGTGAGGGCACGGGTTAGTGTTAGCGTACGGGTTAGGATACGGGGACGGGTGAGGGTGAGGCTTCGGGGAAGGGTTAGGGTTAGGGTTCGGGCTAGGGACAGGGTTAGGGGACGGGGACGGTTTAGGGTCCAGGTGAGGGTACGACAACGCTTTAGGGGGAGCGTACGTGTGAGGGCACGGGTTATTGTTAGCGTACGGGTTAGGATTAGGGGACGGGTAAGGGTCAGGCTTCGGGGAAGGGTTAGGGTTAGGGTTCGGGCTAGGGTTAGGGTTAGGGGACGGGGACGGTTTAGGGTCCAGGTGAGGGTACGACAATGCTTTAGGGGGAGCGAACGTGTGAGGGCGCGGGTTAGTGTTAGCGTACGGGCTCGGAATAGGGGACGGGTGAGTGTCAGGCTTCGGGGAAGTGTTAGGGATAGGGTTCGGGCTAGGGTTAGGGTTAGGGGAATGGGACGGTTTAGGGTCCATGTGAGGGTACGACAACGGTTTAGGGGGAGAATATGTGTCAGAGCGAGGGTTAGTGTTAGTGTACGGGTTAGGATTAGGGGACGGGTGAGTGTCGGGCTTCGGGGAAGGTTTAGGGTTAGGGTTCGGGCTAGGGTTAGGGTTAGGGGACGGGGACGGTTTAGGGTCCAGGTGAGGGTACGACAACGCTTTAGGGGGAGCGTACGTGTGAGGGCGCGGGTTAGTGTTAGCGTACTGGCTAGGAATAGGGGACGGGTGAGGGTCAGGCTTCGGGGAAGTGTTAGGGATAGGGTTCGGGCTAGGGTTAGGGTTAGGGGAATGGGACGGTTTAGGGTCCATGTGAGGGTACCACAACGGTTTAGGGGGAGGGTACGTGTCAGAGCGAGGGTTAGTGCTAGCGTACGGGTTAGGATTAGGGGACGGGTGAGGGTCGGGCTTCGGGGAAGGTTTAGGGTTAGGGTTCGGGCTAGGGTTAGGGTTAGGGGACGGGGACGGTTTAGGTTGCAGGTGACGGTATGACAACGCTTTACGGGGAGCGCACGTGTGAGGGCGCGGGTTAGTGTTAGCGTACGTGTTAGGATTAGGGGACGGGTGAGGGTCAGGCTTCGGGGAAGGGTTAGGGTTAGGGTTCGGGCTAGGGTTAGGGTTAGGGGACGGGGACGGTTTAGGGTCCAGGTGAGGGTACGACAACGCTTTACGGGGAGCGCACGTGTGAGGGTGCGGGTTAGTGTTAGCGTACGTGTTAGGATTAGGGGACGGGTGAGGGTCAGGCTTCGGGGAAGGGTTAGGGTTAGGGTTCGGGCTAGGGTTAGGGTTAGGGGACGGGGACGGTTTAGTGTCCAGGTGAGGGTACGACAACGCTTTAGGGGGAGCACACGTGTGAGGGCGCGGGTTAGTGTTAGCGTTCGGGTTAGGATTATGGGACGGGTGAGGGTCAGGCATCGGGGAAAGGTTAGGGTTAGGGTTCGGGCTAGGGTTAGGGTTAGAGGACGGGGACGGTTTAGGGTCCAGGTGAGGGTACGACAACGTTTTAGGGGGAGCGTACGTGTGAGCACGCGGGTTAGTGTTAGCGTATGGTTTAGATTTAGGGGACGGGTGAGGGTCAGGCTTCGGGGAAGGTTTAGGGTTAGGGTTCGGGCTAGGGTTAGGGTTAGGGGACGGGGACGGTTTAGGGTCCAGGTGAGGGTACGACAACGCTTTAGGGGGAGCGTACGTGTGAGGGCGCGGGTTAGTGTTAGCGTCCGGGTTAGGATTAGGGGACAGGTGAGGGTCAGGCTTCGGGGAAGTGTTAGGGTTAGCGTTCGGGCTAGGGTTAGGTTTAGGGGACGGGGACGGTTTAGGGTCCAGGTGAGGGTACGACAACACTTTAGGGGGAGCGCACGTGTGAGGGTGCGGGTTATTGTTAGCGTACGGGTAAGGATTAGGGGACGGTTGAGGGTCAGGCTTCGGGGAAGGGTTAGGGTTAGGGTTCGGGCTAGGGTTAGGGTTAGGGGATGGGGATGGTTTACGGTCCAGGTGAGTGTACGACAACGCTTTAGGGGGAGCGTACGTGTGAGGGCGAGTGTTAGTGTTAGCGTACGGGTAAGGATTAGGGGACGGGTGAGGGTCAGGCTTCGGGGAAGTGTTAGGGTTAGGGTTCGGGCTAGGGTTAGGGTTAGGGGACGGGGACGGTTTAGGGTCCAGGTGAGGGTACGACAACGCTTTAGGGGGAGCGTACGTGTGAGGTCGCGGGTTAGTGTTAGCGTTCGGGTTAGAATTAGGGGACGGGTGAGGGTCAGGCTTCGGGGAAGTGTTAGGGTTAGGGTTCGGGCTAGGGATAGGTGTAGGGGACGGGGACGGTTTAGGATCCAGGTGAGGGTACGACAACGCTTTAGGGGGAGCGCACGTGTGAGGGTGCGGGTTAGTGTTAGCGTACTGGTAAGGATTAGGGGACGGTTGAGGGTCAGGCTTCGGGGAAGGGTTAGGGTTAGGGTTCGGGCTAGGGTTAGGGTTAGGGGACGGGGACGGTTTAGGGTCCAGGTGAGGGTACGACAACGCTTTAGGGGGAGGGTACGTGTCAGAGCGAGGGTTAGTGTTAGCGTACGGGTTAGGTTTAGGGGACGGGTGAATGTCGGGCTCGGGGAAGGGTTAGGGTTAGGGTTCGGGCTAGGGTTAGGGTTAGGGGACGGGGACGGTTTAGGGTCCAGGTGAGGGTACGACAACGCTTTAGGGGGAGCGTACGTGTGAGGGCGCGGGTTAGTGTTAGCGTACGGGTTAGGATTAGGGGACGGGTGAGGGTCAGGCTTCGGGGAAGTGTTAGGGTTAGGGTTCGGTCTAGGGTTAGGGTTAGGGGACGGGGACGTTTGAGGGTCCAGGTGAGGGTACGACAACGCTTTAGGGGGAGCGTACGTGTGAGGGCGCGGGTTAGTGTTAACGTACGGGTTAGGATTAGGGGACGGGTGAGGGTCAGGCTTCGGGGAAGTGTTAGGGTTAGGGTTCGGGCTAGGGTTAGGGTTAGGGGACGGGGACGGTTGAGGGTCCAGGTGAGGGTACGACAACGCTTTAGGGGGAGCGTACGTGTGAGGGCACGGGTTAGTGTTAGCGTACGGGTTAGGATTAGGGGACGGGTGAGGGTGAGGCTTCGGGGAAGGGTTAGGGTTAGGGTTCGGGCTAGGGACAGGGTTAGGGGACGGGGACGGTTTAGGGTCCAGGTGAGGGTACGACAACGCTTTAGGGGGAGCGTACATGTGAGGGCACGGGTTATTGTGAGCGTACGGGTTAGGATTAGGGGACGGGTAAGGGTCAGACTTCGGGGAAGGGTTAGGGTTAGGGTTCGGGCTAGGGTTAGGGTTAGGGGACGGGGAAGGTTTAGGGTCCAGGTGAGGGTACGACAATGATTTAGGGGGAGCGTACGTGTGAGGGCGCGGGTTAGTGTTAGCGTACGGGCTCGGAATAGGGGACGGGTGAGGGTCAGGCTTCGGGGAAGTGTTAGGGATAGGGTTCGGGCTAGGGTTAGGGTTAGGGGAATGGGACGGTTTAGAGTCCATGTGAGGGTACGACAACGGTTTAGGGGGAGAATATGTGTCAGAGCGAGGGTTAGTGTTAGTGTACGGGTTAGGATTAGGGGACGGGTGAGGGACAGGCTTCGGGGAAGGGTTAGGGTTAGGGTTCGGGCTAGGGTTAGGGTTAGGGGACGGGGACGGTTTATGGTCCAGGTGAGGGTACGACAACGGTTTAGGGGGAGGGTACGTGTGAGGGCGAGGGTTAGTGTTAGCGTACGGGTTAGGATTAGGGGACGGGTGAGGGTCAGGATTCGGGGAAGGGTTAGGGTTAGGGTTCGGGCTAGGGTTAGGGTTAGTGGACGGGGATGGTTTAGGGTCCAGGTGAGGGTACGACAACGCTTTAGGGGGAGCGTACGTGTGAGGGCGCGGGTTAGTGTTAGCGTTCGGGTTAGGATTAGGGGACAGGTGAATGTCAGGCTTCGGGGAATGGTTAGTTTTAGGGTTCGGGCTAGGGACAGGGTTAGGCGACGGGGACGGTTTAGGGTCCAGGTGAGGGTACGACAACGCTTTAGGGGGAGCGTACGTGTGAGGGCGTGGGTTAGTGTTAGCGTACGGGTTAGGTTTAGGGGACGGGTGAGGGTCGGGCTTCGGGGAAGGTTTAGGGTTAGGGTTCGGGCTAGGGTTAGGGTTAGGGGACGGGGACGTTTGAGGGTCCAGGTGAGGGTACGACAACGCTTTAGGGGGGGCGTACGTGTGAGGGCGCGTGTTAGTGTTAGCGTACGGGTTAGGATTAGGGGACGGGTGAGGGTCAGGCTTCGGGGAAGTGTTACGGTTAGGGTTCGGGCTAAGGTTAGGGTTAGGGGACGGGGACGGTTTAGGGTCCAGGTGAGGGTACGACAACGCTTTAGGGGGAGCGTACGTGTGAGCACGCGGGTTAGTGTTAGCGTATGGTTTAGATTTAGGGGACGGGTGAGGGTCAGGCTTCGGGGAAGGTTTAGGGTTAGGGTTCGGGCTAGGGTTAGGGTTAGGGGACGGGGACGGTTTAGGGTCGAGGTGAGGGTACGACAACGCTTTAGGGGGAGCGTACGTGTGAGGGCGCGGGTTAGTGTTAGCGTACGGGTTAGGATTAGGGGACGGGTGAGGGTAAGGCTTCGGGGAGGGGTTAGTGTTAGGGTTCGGGCTAGGGAAAGGCTTAGGGGACGGGGACGGTTTAGGGTCCAGGTGAGGGTACGACAACGCTTTAGGGGGAGCGCACGTGTGAGGGCGCGGGTTAGTGTTAGCGTACGGGTTAGGATTAGGGGACGGGTGAGGGTCAGGCTTCGGGGAAGTTTTAGGGTTAGGGTTCGGGCTAGGGTTAGGGTTAGGTGACGGGGACGTTTTAGGGTCCAGGTGAGGGTACGACAACGCTTTAGGGGAAGCGTACATGTGAGGGCGTGGGTTAGTGTTAGCGTACCGGTTAGGATTAGGGGACGGGTGAGGGTCAGGCTTCGGTTAAGTGTTAGGGTTAGGGTTCGGGCTAGGGTTAGGTTTAGGGGACGGGGACGGTTTAGGGTCCAGGTGAGGGTACGACAACGCTTTAGGGGGAGCGTACGTGTGAGGGCGTGGGTTAGTGTTAGCGTACGGGTTAGGATTAGGGGACGGGTGAGGGTCAGGCTTCGGGGAAGGGTTAGGGTTAGGGTTCGGGCTACGGTTAGGGTTAGGGGACGGGGACGGTTTAGGGTCCAGGTGAGGGTACGACAACGCTTTAGGGGGAGCGTACGTGTGAGCGCGCGGGTTAGTGTTAGCGTATGGTTTAGATTTAGCGGACGGGTGAGGGTCAGGCCTCGGGGAAGGGTTAGGGTTAGGGTTTGGTCTAGGGTTAGGGTTAGGGGACGGGGACGTTTGAGGTTCCAGGTGAGGGTACGACAACGCTTTAGGGGGAGCGTACGTGTGAGGGCGCGGGTTAGTGTTAGCGTACGGGTAAGGATTAGGGGATGGGTGAGAGTCAGGCTTCGGGGAAGGGTTAGGGTTAGGGTTCGGGCTACGGTTAGGGTTAGGGGACGGGGACGGTTTAGGATCCAGGTGAGGGTACGACAACGCTTTAGGGGGAGCGTACGTGTGAGGGCGCGGGTTAGTGTTAGCGTAGGGATTAGGATTAGGGGACGCGTGAGAGTAAGGCTTCGGGGAAGGGTTAGGATTAGGGTTCGGGCTAGGGTTAGGGTTAAGGGATGGGGACGGTTTAGGGTCCAGGTGAGGGTATGACAACGCTTTAGGGGGAGCACATGTGTGAGGGCGTGGGTTACTGTTAGCGTACGGGCTAGGATTAGGGGACGGGTGAGGGTCAGGCTTCGGGGAAGTTTTAGGGTTAGGGTTCGGGCTAGGGTTAGGGTTAGGGAACGGGGACGGTTTAGGGTCTAGGTGAGGGTACGACAACGCTTTAGGGGGAGCGTACGTGTGAGGGCGCGGGTTAGTGTTAGCGTACGTGTTAGGATTAGGGGACGGGTGAGGGTCAGGCTTCGGGGAAGGGTTAGGGTTAGGGTTCGGGCTTGGGTTAGGGTTAGGTGACGGGGACGGTTTAGGGTCCAGGTGAGGGTACGACAACGCTTTACTGGGAGCGCACGTGTGAGGGCGCGGGTTAGTGTTAGCGTACGTGTTAGGATTAGGGGACGGGTGAGGGTCAGGCTTCGGGGAAGGGTTAGGGTTAGGGTTCGGGCTAGGTTTAGGGTTAGGGGACGGGGACGGTTTAGGGTCCAGGTGAGGGTACGACAACGCTTTAGGGGGAGCACACGTGTGAGGGCGCGGGTTAGTGTTAGCGTTCGGGTTAGGATTATGGGATGGGTGAGGGTCAGGCTTCGGGGAAGTGTTAGGGTTAGGGTTCGGGCTAGGGTTAGGGTTAGGGGACGGGGACGGTTTAGGGTCCAGGTGAGGGTACGACAACGTTTTAGGGGGAGCGTACGTGTGAGCACGCGGGTTAGTGTTAGCGTATGGTTTAGATTTAGGGGACGGGTGAGGGTCAGGCTTCGGGGAAGGTTTAGGGTTAGGGTTCGGGCTAGGTTTAGGGTTAGGGGACGGGGACGGTTTAGGGTCCAGGTGAGGGTACGACAACGCTTTAGGGGGAGCGTACGTGTGAGGGCGCTGGTTAGTGTTAGCGTACGGGTTAGGATTAGGGGACGGGTGAGTGTAAGGCTTCGGGGAAGTGTTAGGGTTAGGGTTCGGGCTAGGGTTAGTGTTAGGGGACGGCGACGGTTTAGGGTCCAGGTGAGGGTACGACAACCCTTTAGGGGGAGCGTACGTGTGAGGGCGCGGGTTAGTGTTAGCGTACGGGCTGGATTATGGGACGGGTGAGGGTCAGGCTTCGGGGAAGGGTTAGGGTTAGGGTTCGGGCTAGGGTTAGGGTTAGGGGACGGGGATGGTTTAGGGTGCAGGTGAGGGTATGACAACGCTTTAGGGGGAGCGTAAGTGTGAGGGGGCGGGTTAGTGTAAGCGTACGGGTTAGGATTAGGGGACGGGTGAGGGTAAGGCTTCGGGGAGGGGTTAGTGTTAGGGTTCGGGCTAGGGATAGGGTTAGGGGACGGGGAAGGTTTAGGGTCCAGGTGAGGGTACGACAACGCTTTACGGGGAGCGTACGTGTGAGGTCGCGGGTTGGTGTTAACGTACGTGTTAGGATTAGGGGACGGGTGAGGGTCAGGCTTCGGGGAAGGGTTAGGGTTAGGGTTCGGGCTAGGGTTAGGGTTAGGGGACACGGACGGTTTAGGGTCCAGGTGAGGGTACGACAACGCTGTAGGGGGAGCGTACGTGTGAGGGCGCGGGTTAGTGTTAGCGTACGGGTTAGGATTAGGGGACGGGTGAGGGTCAGGCTTCGGGGAAGGGTTAGGGTTAGGGTTCGGGCTAGGGTTAGGGTTAGGGGACGGGGACGGTTTAGGGTCCAGGTGAGGGTATGACAACGCTTTAGGGGGAGCGTACGTGTGAGGGCGCGGGTTAGTGTTAGCGTACGGGCTAGGAATAGGGGACGGGTGAGGGTCAGTCTTCGGGGAAGTGTTAGGGATAGGGTTCGGGCTAGGGTTAGGGTTAGGGGAATGGGACGGTTTAGGGTCCATGTGAGGGTACCACAACGGTTTAGGGGGAGGGTACGTGTCAGAGCGAGGGTTAGTGTTAGCGTACGGGTTAGGATTAGGGGACGGGTGAGGGTCGGGCTTCGGGGAAGTTTTAGGGTTAGGGTTCGGGCTAGGGTTAGGGTTAGGGTACGGGGACGGTTTAGGGTGCAGGTGAGGGTATGACAACGCTTTAGGGGGAGCGTAAGTGTGAGGGCGCGGGTTAGTGTAAGCGTACGGATTAGGATTAGGGGACGGGTGAGGGTAAGGCTTCGGGGAAGGGTTAGAGTTAGGGTTCGGGCTAGGGATAGGGTTAGGGGACGGGGACGGTTTAGGGTCCAGGTGAGGGTACGACAACGCTTTAGGGGGAGCGTACGTGTGAGGGCGCGGGTTAGTGTTAGCGTACGGGTTAGGATTAGGGAACGGGTGAGGGTCAGGCTTCGGGGAAGGGTTAGGGTTAGGGTTCGTGCTAGGGACAGGGTTAGGGGACTGGGACGGTTTAGGGTCCAGGTGAGGGTACGACAACGCTTTAGGGGGAGCGTACGTGTCAGGGCGCGGGTTAGTGTTAGCGTACGGGTTAGGATTAGGGGACGGGTGAGGGTCAGGCTTCGGGGAAGTGTTAGGGTTAGCGTTCGGGCTAGGGTTAGGTTTAGGGGACGGGGACGGTTTAGGGTCCAGGTGAGGGTACGACAACACTTTAGGGGGAGCGCACGTGTGAGGGTGCGGGTTAGTGTTAGCGTACGGGTAAGTATTAGGGGACGGTTGAGGGTCAGGCTTCGGGGAAGGGTTAGGGTTAGGGTTCGGGCTAGGGTTAGGGTTAGGGGACGGGGACGGTTTAGGGTCCAGGTGAGGGTACGACAACGCTTTACGGGGAGAACACGTGTGAGGGCGCGGGTTAGTTTTAGCGTACGGGTTAGAATTAGGGGACAGGTGAGGGTCAGGCTTCGGGGAAGGGTTAGGGTTAGGGTTCGGGCTAGGGTTAGGGTTAGGGGACGGGGACGGTTTAGGGTCCAGGTGAGGGTACGACAACGCTTTAGGGGGAGCGTACGTGTGAGCGCGCGGGTTAGTGTTAGCGTACGGGTTAGGATAAGGGGACGGGTGAGGGTCAGGCTTCGGGGAAGGGTTAGGCTTAGGGTTCGGGCTAGGGTTAGGGTTAGCGGACGGGGACGGTTTAGGGTCCAGGTGAGGGTACGACAACGCTTTAGGGGGAGCGTACGTGTGAGGGCGCTGGTTAGTGTTAGCGTTCGGGTTAGAATTAGGGGACGGGTGAGGGTCAGGCTTCGGGGAAGTGTTAGGGTTAGGGTTCGGGCTAGGGATAGGTGTAGGGGACGGGGACGGTTTAGGATCCAGGTGAGGGTACGACAACGCTTTAGGGGGAGCGCACGTGTGAGGGTGCGGGTTAGTGTTAGCGTACGGGTAAGGATTAGGGGACGGGTGAGGGTCAGGCTTTGGGGAAGGGATAGGGTTATGGTTCGGGCTAGGGTTAGGGTTAGGGGACGGGGAAGGTTTAGGGTCCAGGTGAGGGTACGACAACGCTTTAGGGGGAGCGTACGTGTGAGGGCGCGGGTTAGTGTTAGCGTTCGGGTTAGGATTAGGGGACGGGTGAGGGTCAGGCTTCGGGGAAGGGTTAGGGTTAGGGTTCGGGCTAGGGTTAGGGTTAGGGGACGGGGACGGTTTAGGGTCCAGGTGAGAGTACGACAACGCTTTAGGGGGAGCGTACGTGTGAGCACGCGGGTTAGTGTTAGCGTATGGTTTAGATTTAGGGTACGGGTGAGGGTCAGGCTTCGGGGAAGGTTTAGGGTTATGGTTCGGGCTAGGGTTAGGGTTAGGGGACGGGGACGGTTTAGGGTCCAGGTGAGGGTACGACAACGCTTTAGGGGGAGCGTACGTGTGACGGTGCGGGTTAGTGTTAGCGTACGGGTTAGGATTAGGGGACGGGTGAGGGTAAGACTTCGGGGTAGGGTTAGGGTTAGGGTTCGGGCTAGGGTTAGTGTTAGGGGACGGCGACGGTTTAGGGTCCAGGTGAGGGTACGACAACGCTTTAGGGGGAGCGTACATGTGAGGGCGCGGGTTAGTGTTACCGTACGGGTTAGGATTATGGGACGGGTGAGGGTCAGGCTTCGGGGAAGGGTTAGGGTTAGGGTTCGGGCTAGGGTTACGGTTAGGGGACGAGGACGGTTTAGGGTGCAGGTGAGGGTATGACAACGCTTCAGGGGGAGCGTAAGTGTGAGGGGGCGGGTTAGTGTAAGCGTACGGGTTAGGATTAGGGGACGGGTGAGGGTAAGGCTTCGGGGAGGGGTTAGTGTTAGGGTTCGGGCTAGGGATAGGGTTAGGGAACGGGGACGGTTTAGGGTCCAGGTGAGGGTACGACAACGCTTTAGGGGGAGCGCACGTTTGAGGGCGCGGGTTTGTGTTAGCGTACAGGTTAGGATTAGGGGACGGGTGAGGGTCAGGCTTCGGGGAAGTGTTAGGGTTAGGGTTCGGGCCAGGGTTACGGTTAGGGGACGGGGACGGTTTAGGGTCCAGGTGAGGGTACGACAACGCTTTAGGGGGAGCATACGTGTGAGGTCGCGGGTTAGTGTTAGCGTACGGGTTAGGATTAGGGGACGGGTGAGGGTCAGGCTTCGGGGAAGTGTTAGGGTTAGGGTTCGGGCTAGGGTTAGGGTTAGGGGACGGGGACGGTTTAAGGTCCAGGTGAGGGTACGACAACGCTTTAGGGGGAGTGTACATGTGAGGGCGCGGGTTAGTGTTAGCGTACCGGTTAGGATTAGGGGACGGGTGAGGGTCAGCCTTCGGTTAAGTATTAGGGTTAGGGTTCGGGCTAGGGTTAGGTTTAGGGGACGGGGACGGTTTAGGGTCCAGGTGAGGGTACGACAACGATTTAGGGGGAGCATACGTGTGAGGGCGCGGGTTAGTGTTAGTGTACGGGTTAGGATTATGGGACGGGTGAGGGTCAGGCTTCGGGTAAGGTTTAGGGTTAGGGTTCGGGCTAGGTTTAGGTTTAGGGGACGGGGACGGTATAGGGTCCAGGTGAGGGTACGACAACGCTTTAGGGGGAGCGTACGTGTGAGCGCGCGGGTTAGTGTTAGCGTACGGGTTAGGATAAGGGGACGGGTGAGGGTCAGGCTTCGGGGAAGTGTTAGGCTTAGGGTTCGGGCTAGGGTTAGGGTTAGGGGACGGGGACGGTTTAGGGTCCAGGTGAGGGTACGACAACGCTTTAGGGGGAGCGTACGTGTGAGGGCGCTGGTTAGTGTTAGCGTTCGGGTTAGAATTAGGGGACGGGTGAGGGTCAGGCTTCGGGGAAGTGTTAGGGTTAGGGTTCGGGCTAGGGATAGGTGTAGGGGACGGGGACGGTTTAGGATCCAGGTGAGGGTACGACAACGCTTTAGGGGGAGCGCACGTGTGAGGGTGCGGGTTAGTGTTAGCGTACGGGTAAGGATTAGGGGACGGGTGAGGGTCAGGCTTTGGGGAAGGGTTAGGGTTAGGGTTCGGGCTAGGGTTAGGGTTAGGGGACGGGGAAGGTTTAGGGTCCAGGTGAGGGTACGACAACGCTTTAGGGGGAGCGTACGTGTGAGGGCGCGGGTTAGTGTTAGCGTTCGGGTTAGGATTATGGGACGGGTGAGGGTCAGGCTTCGGGGAAGGGTTAGGGTTAGGGTTCGGGCTAGGGTTAGGGTTAGGGGACGGGGACGGTTTAGGGTCCAGGTGAGAGTACGACAACGCTTTAGGGGGAGCGTACGTGTGAGCACGCGGGTTAGTGTTAGCGTATGGTTTAGATTTAGGGTACGGGTGAGGGTCAGGCTTCGGGGAAGGTTTAGGGTTATGGTTCGGGCTAGGGTTAGGGTTAGGGGACGGGGACGGTTTAGGGTCCAGGTGAGGGTACGACAACGCTTTAGGGGGAGCGTACGTGTGACGGTGCGGGTTAGTGTTAGCGTACGGGTTAGGATTAGGGGACGGGTGAGGGTAAGACTTCGGGGTAGGGTTAGGGTTAGGGTTCGGGCTAGGGTTAGTGTTAGGGGACGGCGACGGTTTAGGGTCCAGGTGAGGGTACGACAACACTTTAGGGGGAGCGTACATGTGAAGGCGCGGGTTAGTGTTACCGTACGGGTTAGGATTATGGGACGGGTGAGGGTCAGGCTTCGGGGAAGGGTTAGGTTTAGGGTTCGGGCTAGGGTTACGGTTAGGGGACGAGGACGGTTTAGGGTGCAGGTGAGGGGATGACAACGCTTTAGGGGGAGCGTAAGTGTGAGGGGGCGGGTTAGTGTAAGCGTACGGGTTAGGATTAGGGGACGGGTGAGGGTAAGGCTTCGGGGAGGGGTTAGTGTTAGGGTTCGGGCTAGGGATAGGGTTAGGGAACGGGGACGGTTTAGGGTCCAGGTGAGGGTACGACAACGCTTTAGGGGGAGCGCACGTTTGAGGGCGCGGGTTTGTGTTAGCGTACAGGTTAGGATTAGGGGACGGGTGAGTGTCAGGCTTCGGGGAAGTGTTAGGGTTAGGGTTCGGGCCAGGGTTACGGTTAGGGGACGGGGACGGTTTAGGGTCCAGGTGAGGGTACGACAACGCTTTAGGGGGAGCGTACGTGTGAGGTCGCGGGTTAGTGTTAGCGTACGGGTTAGGATTAGGGGACGGGTGAGGGTCAGGCTTCGGGGAAGTGTTAGGGTTAGGGTTCGGGCTAGGGTTAGGGTTAGGGGACGGGGACGGTTTAAGGTCCAGATGAGGGTACGACAACGCTTTAGGGGGAGCGTACATGTGAGGGCGCGGGTTAGTGTTAGCGTACCGGTTAGGATTAGGGGACGGGTGAGGGTCAGCCTTCGGTTAAGTATTAGGGTTAGGGTTCGGGCTAGGGTTAGGTTTAGGGGACGGGGACGGTTTAGGGTCCAGGTGAGGGTACGACAACGCTTTAGGGGGAGCGTACGTGTGAGGGCGCGGGTTAGTATTAGTGTACGGGTTAGGATTATGGGACGGGTGAGGGTCAGGCTTCGGGTAAGGTTTAGGGTTAGGGTTCGGGCTAGGTTTAGGTTTAGGGGACGGGGACGGTATAGGGTCCAGGTGAGGGTACGACAACGCTTTAGGGGGAGCGTACGTGTGAGGGCGAGGGTAAGTGTTAGCGTACGGGTTAGGATTAGGTTACGGGTGAGGGTCAGGCTTCGGGGAAGGGTTAGGGTTAGTGTTCGGGCTAGGGTTAGGGTTAGGGGACGGGGACGGTTTAGGGTCCAGGTGAGGGTACGACAACGCTTTAGGGGGAGCGTACGTGTGAGGGCGTGGGTTAGTGTTAGCGTTCGGGTTAGGATTAGGGGACAGGTGAATGTCAGGCTTCGGGGAAGGGTTAGTGTTAGGGTTCGGGCTAGGGATAGGGTTAGGGGAATGGGACGGTTTAGGGTCCATGTGAGGGTACCACAACGGTTTAGGGGGAGGGTACGTGTCAGAGCGAGGGTTAGTGCTAGCGTACGGGTTAGGATTAGGGGACGTGTGAGGGTCGGGCTTCGGGGAAGGTTTAGGGTTAGGGTTCGGGCTAGGGTTAGGGTTAGGGGACGGGGACGGTTTAGGGTGCAGGTGACGGTATGACAACGCTTTACGGGGAGCGCACGTGTGAGGGCGCGGGTTAGTGTTAGCGTACGTGTTAGGATTAGGGTCCGGGTGAGAGTCAGGCTTCGGGGAAGGGTTAGGGTTAGGGTTCGGGCTAGGGTTAGGGTTAGGGGATGGGGACGGTTTACGGTCCAGGTGAGGGTACGACAACGCTTTACGGGGAGCGCACGTGTGAGGGCGCGGGTTAGTGTTAGCGTACGTGTTAGGATTAGGGGACGGGTGAGGGTCAGGCTTCGGGGAAGGGTTAGGGTTAGGGTTCGGGCTAGGTTTAGGGTTAGGGGACGGGGACGGTTTAGGGTCCAGGTGAGGGTACGACAACGCTTTAGGGGGAGCACACGTGTGAGGGCGCGGGTTAGTGTTAGCGTTCGGGTTAGGATTATGGGACGGGTGAGGGTCAGGCTTCGGGGAAGGGTTAGGGTTAGGGTTCGGGCTAGGTTTAGGGTTAGGGGACGGGGACGGTTTAGGGTCCAGGTGAGGGTACGACAACGTTTTAGGGGGAGCGTACGTGTGAGCACGCGGGTTAGTGTTAGCGTATGGTTTAGATTTAGGGGACGGGTGAGGGTCAGGCTTCGGGGAAGGGTTAGGCTTAGGGTTCGGGCTAGGGTTAGGGTTAGGGGACTGGGACGGTTTAGGGTCCAGGTGAGGGTACGACAACGCTTTAGGGGGAGCGTACGTGTGAGGGCACGTGTTAGTGTTAGCGTACGGGTTAGGATTAGGGGACGGGTGAGGGTCAGGCTTCGGGGAAGTGTTAGGGTTAGGGTTCGGGCTAGGGTTAGGGTTAGGGGACGGGGACGGTTTAGCATCCAGGTGAGGGTACGACAACGCTTTAGGGGGAGCGCACGTGTGAGGGTGCGGGTTAGTGTTAGCGTACGGGTAAGGATTAGGGGACAGGTGAGGGTCAGGCTTTGGGGAAGGTTTAGGGTTAGGGTTCGGGCTAGGGTTAGGGTTAGGGGACGGGGAAGGTTTAGGGTCCTGGTGAGGGTACGACAAAGCTTTAGGGGGAGCGTACGTGTGAGGGCGCGGGTTAGTGTTAGCGTTCGGGATAGGATTAGGGGACGGGTGAGGGTCAGGCTTCGGGGAAGGGTTAGGGTTAGGGTTCGGGCTAGGGTTAGGGTTAGGGGACGGGGACGGTTTAGGGTCCAGGTGAGAGTACGACAACGCTTTAGGGGGAACGCACGTGTGAGGGCGCGGGTTAGTGTTAGCGTACGGGTTAGGATTAGGGGACGGGTGAGGGTCAGGCTTCGGGGAAGGGTTAGGGTTAGGGTTCGTGCTAGGGTTAGGGTTAGGGGACGGGGACGGTTTAGGGTCCAGGTGAGGGTATGACAACGCTTTAGGGGGAGCGTAAGTGTGAGTGGGCGGGTTAGTGTAAGCGTACGGGTTAGGATTAGGGGACGGGTGAGGGTAAGGATTCGGGGAGGGGTTAGGGTTAGGGTTCGGGCTAGGGATAGGGTTAGGGGATGGGGACGGTTTAGGGTCCAGGTGAGGGTACGACAACGCTTTAGGGGGAGCGCACGTGTGAGGGTGCGGGTTAGTGTTAGCGTACGGGTTAGGATTAGGGGACGGGTGAGGGTCAGGCTTCGGGGAAGGGTTAGGGTTAGGGTTCGGGCTAGGTTTAGAGTTACGGGACGGGGACGGTTTAGGATCCAGGTGAGGGTACGACAACGCTTTAGGGGGAGAGTACGTGTGAGGGTGCGGGTTAGTGTTAGCGTACTGGTTAGGATTAGGGGACGGGTGAGGGTCAGACGTCGGGGAAGGGTTAGGGTTCGGATTCGGGCTAGGGATAGGGTTAGGGGACGGGGACGGTTTAGGGTGCAGGTGAGGGTATGACAACGCTTTAGGGGGAGCATAAGTGTGAGGGCACGCGTTAGTGTAAGCGTACGGGTTAGGAATAGGGGACGGGTGAGGGTCAGGCTTCGGGGAAGTGTTAGGGTTAGGGTTCGGTCTAGGGTTAGGGTTAGGGGACGGGGACGGTTTAGGGTCCAGGTGAGGGTACGACAACGCTTTAGGGGGAGCGTACAAGTGAGGGCGCGGGTAAGTGTTAGCGTACAGGTTAGGATTAGGGGTCGGGTGAGGGTCAGGCTTTGGGGAAGGGTTAGGGTTAGGGTTCGGGCTAGGGTTAGGGTTTGGGGACGGGGACGGTTTAGGGTCCAGGTGAGGGTACGACAACGCTTTAGGGGGAGCGTACGTGTGAGGGCGCGGGTTAGTGTTAGCGTACGGGTTAGGATTAGGGGACCGGGAGGGTAAGGCTTCGGGGAAGGGTTAGGGTTAGGGTTCGGGCTAGGGTTAGTGTTAGGGGACGGCGACGGTTTAGGGTCCAGGTGAGGGTACGACAACGCTTTAGGGGGAGCTTACGTTTGAGGGCGCGGGTTAGTGTTAGCGTACGGGTTAGGATTAGGGGACGGGTGAGGGTCAGTCTTCGGGGAAGGGTTAGGGTTAGGGTTCGGGCTAGGGTTAGGTTTAGGGGACGGGGACAGTTTAGGGTGCAGGTGAGGGTATGACAACGCTTTAGGGGGAGCGTACGTGTGAGTGGGCGGGTTAGTGTAAGCGTACGGGTCAGGATTAGGGGACGGGTGAGGGTAAGGCTTCGGGGAGG
Organism: Lagenorhynchus albirostris; assembly: GCF_949774975.1. Classification (NCBI taxonomy): domain Eukaryota; kingdom Metazoa; phylum Chordata; class Mammalia; order Artiodactyla; family Delphinidae; genus Lagenorhynchus; species Lagenorhynchus albirostris. The sequence continues at coordinate 197,795 of NW_026783310.1, read as the reverse complement.
GGTTAGGGTTAGGGTTCGGGCTAGGGATAGGGTTAGGGGACTGGGACGGTTTAGGGTCCAGGTGAGGGTACGACAACGCTTTAGGGGGAGCGCACGGGTGAGGGTGCGGGTTAGTGTTAGCGTACGGGTTAGGATTAGGGGACGGGTGAGGGTCAGGCTTCGGGGAAGGGTTAGGGTTAGGGTTCGGGTTAGGTTTAGGGTTACGGGACGGGGACGGTTTAGGGTCCAGGTGAGGGTACGACAACGCTTTAGGGGGAGCGTACGTGTGAGGGCGCGGGTTAGTGTTAGCGTACTGGTTAGGATTAGGGGACGGGTGAGGGTCAGGCTTCGGGGAAGTGTTAGGGTTCGGGTTCGGGCTAGGGTTAGGGTTAGGGGACGGGGACGGTTTAGGGTGCAGCTGAGGGTATGACAACGCTTTAGGGGGAGCGTAAGAGTGAGGGCACGGGTTAGTGTAAGCGTACGGGTTAGGATTAGGGGACGGGTGAGGGTAAGGCTTCGGGGAAGGGTTAGGGTTAGGGTTCGGGCTAGGGATAGGGTTAGGGGACGGGGACGGTTTAGGGTGCAGGTGAGGGTATGACAACGCTTTAGGGGGAGCGTAAGTGTGAGGGCGTGGGTTAGTGTTAGCGTTCGGGTTAGGATAATGGGACGGGTGAGTGTCAGGCTTCGGGGAAGCGTTAGGGTTAGGGTTCGGGCTAGGGATAGGGTTAGGGGACGGCGACGGTTTAGGGCCCAGGTGAGGTTACGACAACGCTTTAGGGGGTGCGTACGTGTGAGGGCGCGGCTTAGTGTTAGCGTACGGGTTAGGATTAGGGGACGGGTGAGGGTCAGGCTTCGGGGAAGTGTTAGGGTTAGGGTTCGGACTAGGGTTAGGTTTAGCGGACGGGGACGGTTTAGGGTCCAGGTGAGGGTACGACAACGCTTTAGAGGGAGCGTACGTGTGAGGGCGCGGGTTAGTGTTAGCGTACGTGTTAGGATTAGGGGAAGTGTGAGGGTCAAGTTTCGCGGAAGGGTTAGTGTTAGGGTGCGGGCTAGGGTTAGGTTTAGGGGACAGGGACGGTTTAGGGTCCAGGTGAGTGTACGACAATGTTTTAGGGGGAGCGTACGTGTGAGGGCACGGGTTAGTGTTAGCGTACGGGTAAGTATTAGGGGACGGGTGAGGGTCAGGCTACGGGGAAGGGTTAGGGTTAGGGTTCGGGCTAGGGTTAGGGTTAGGGGACGGGGAAGGTTTAGGGTCCAGGTGAGTGTACGACAACACTTTAGGGGGAGCGTACATGTGAGGGCGCGGGTTAGTGTTAGCGTACGGGTTAGGATTATGGGACGGGTGAGCGTCAGGCTTTGGGGAAGGGTTAGGTTTAGGGTTCGGGCTAGGGTTAGGGTTAGGGGATGGGGACGGTTTAGGCTCCAGGTGAGGGTACGACAACGCTTTAGGGGGAGCGTACGTGTGAGGGCACGGGTTAGTGTTAGCGTACGGGTTAGGATTATGGCACGGGTGAGGGTCAGGCTTCGGGGAAGGGTTAGGGTTAGGGTTCGGGCTAGGGTTAGGTTTAGGGGATGGTGACGGTTTAGGGTCCAGGTGAGGGTACGACAACGCTTTAGGGGGAGCGTACCTGTGAGGGCGCAGGTTAGTGTTAGCGTACGGTTTAGGATTAGGGGACCGGTGAGGGTTAGGCTTCGGGTAAGCGTTAGGGTTAGGGTTCGGGCTAGGGTTAGGGTTAGGGGACGGGGAGGGTTTAGGGTCCAGGTGAGGGTTCGACAACGCTTTAGGGGGAGCGTACGTGTGAGGGCGAGGGTTTGTGTTAGCGTACGGGTTAGGATTAGGGGACGGATGAGGGTCAGGCTTCGGGGAAGGGTTAGGGTTAGGGTTCGGGCTAGGGTTAGGGTTAGGGGACGGGGACAGTTTAGGGTCCAGGTGAGTGTACGACAACACTTTAGGGGGAGCGTACGTGTGAGGGCGTGGGTTAGTGTTAGCGTTCGGGTTAGGATTATGGGACGGGTGAGTGTCAGGCTTCGGGGAAGCGTTAGGGTTAGGGTTCGGTCTAGGGATAGGGTTAGGGGACGGGGACGGTTTAGGGTACAGGTGAGTGTACGACAACGCTTTAGTGGGAACACAGGTGTGAGGGTGCGGGTTAGTGTTAGCGTACGGTTTAGGATTAGGGGACGGGTGAGGGTCAGGCTTCGGGGAAGGGTTAGGGTTAGGGTTCGGGCTAGGGTTAGGGGACGGGGTCGGGGACGGTTTAGGGTCCAGGTGAGGATACGACAACGCTTTAGGGGGAGCATACGTGTGAGGCGCGGGTTAGTGTTAGCGTACGGGTTAGGATTAGGGGATGTGTGAGGTTTAGGCTTCGGTAAAGGGATAGGGTTAGTGTTCGGGCTAGGGTTAGGGTTAGGGGACGGGGACGGTTTAGGGTCCAGGTGAGGGTACGACAACGCTTTAGGTGGAGCGTACGTGTGAGGGCGCACGTTAGTTTCAACGTACGGGCTAGGATTAAGGGACGGGTGAGTGTCAGGCTTCGGGGAACGATTAGGGTTAGGTTTCAGGCTAGGGTTAGGGTTAGGGTTAGGGAACGGGGACAGTTTAGGGTCCAGGTGAGGGTACGACAACGCTTTAGGGGGAGCGTAAGTGTGAGGGCACGGGTTAGTGTTAGCGTATGGGTTAGGATTAGGGGACGTGTGAGAGTCAGGCTTCGGGGAAGGGTTAGGGTTAGGGTTAGGGCTAGGGTTAGGGTTAGGGGACGGGGACGGTTTAGCGTCCAGGTGAGGGTACGACAACGCTTTAGGGGGAGCGTAAGTGTGAGGGCGCGGGTTAGTGTTAGCGTATGGGTTAGGATTAGGGGACGGGTGAGGGTCAGGCTTCGGGGAAGGTTTAGGGTTAGGGTTCTGGCTAGGGTTAGGGTTAGGGAACGGGGACGGTTTAGGGTCCAGGTGAGGGTACGACAACGCTTTAGGGGGAGCGTACGTGTGAGGGCGCGGGTTAGTGTTAGCGTACGGGTTAGGATTAGGGGACGTGTGAGGGTCAGGCTTCGGGGAAGTGTTAGGGTTAGGGTTCGGGCTAGGGTAGGGTTAGGGGACGGGGAGGTTTTAGGGTCCAAGGGAGGGTACGACAACGCTTTAGGGGGAGCGTACGTGTGAGGGCGCGGGTTAGTGTTAGCGTACGGGTTAGGATTAGGGGACAGGTGAGTGTCAGGCCTCGGGGAAATGTTAGGGTTAGGGTTCGGGCTAGGGTTAGGGTTAGGGAACGGGGACGGTTTAGGGTCCAGGTCAGGGTAAAACAACGCTTTAGGGGGAGCGTACGTGTGAGGGCGCGGGTTAGTGTTAGCGTACGTGTTAGGATTAGGGGATGGGTGAGGGTCAGGCTTCGGGGAAGTTTTAGGGTTAGGGTTCGGGCTAGGGTTAGGGTTAGGGGACGGGGACGGTTTAGGGTCCAGGTGAGGGTACGACAACGCTTTAGGGGGAGCGTACGTGTGAGGGCACGGGTTAGTGTTAGCGTATGAGTTAGGATTAGGGGACGGGTGAGTGTCAGGCTTCGGGGAAGGGTTAGGTTTAGGGTTTGGGCTAGGGTTAGGGTTAGGGGACGGGGACGGTTTAGGGTCCAGGTGAGGGTACGATAACGCTTTAGGGGGCGCGTACATGTGAGGGCGCGGGTTAGTGTTAGCGTCCGGGTTAGGATTAGGGGACAGGTGAGGGTCAGGCTTCGGGGAAGTGTTAGGGTTAGGGTTCGGGCTAGGGTTAGGTTTAGGGGACGGGGACGGTTTGGGGTCCAGGTGAGGGTACGACAACGCTTTAGGGGGAGCGTACGTGTGAGGGCGCGGGTTAGTGTTAGCGTATGGGTTAGGATTAGGGTACGGGTGAGGGTCAGGCTTCGGGGAAGGGTTAGGGTTAGGGTTCGGGCTAGGGTTAGGGGACGGGGACGCTTTAGGGTCCAGGTGAGTGTACGACAACGCTTTAGGTGGAGCGTACGTGTGAGGGCGCGGGTTAGTTTCAACGTACGGGCTAGGATTAAGGGACGGGTGAGGGTCAGGTTTCGGGGAACGATTAGGGTTAGGGTTCGGGATAGGGATAGGGTTAGGGTTAGGGAATGGGGACGGTTTAGGGTCCAGGTGAGGGTACGACAACGCTTTAGGGGGAGCGTAAATGTGAGGGCGCGGGTTAGTGTTAGCGTACGGGTTAGGATTAGGGGACCTGTGAGAGTCAGGCTTCGGGGAAGGGTTAGGGTTAGGGTTCGGGCTACGGTTAGTGTTAGGGGACGGGGACGGTTTAGGGTCCAGGTGAGGGTACGACAACGCTTTAGGGGGAGCGTACGTGTGAGGGCGCGGGTTAGTGTTAGCGTACGGGTTAGGATTAGGGGACGGGTGAGTGTCAGGCTTAGGGGAAGTGTTAGGTTTAGGGTTCGGGCTAGGGTTAGGGTTAGGGGACGGTGACGGTTTAGGGTCCAGGTGAGGGTATGATAACGCTTTAGGGGGAGCGTACATGTGAGGGCGCGGGTTAGTGTTAGCGTCCGGGTTAGGATTAGGGCACGAGTGAGGGTCAGGCTTCGGGGAAGGGTTAGGGTTAGGGTTCGGGCTAGGGTTAGGGTTAGGGAACGGGGACGGTTCAGGTTCCAGGTGAGGGTACAACAACGCTTTAGGGGAGCGTACGTGTGAGGGCGCGGGTTAGTGTTAGCGAACGGGTTAGGATTAGGGGACGGGTGAGGGTCAGGCTTCGGGGAAGGCTTAGGGTTAGGGTTTGGGCTAGGGTTAGGGTTAGGGGACGGGGACGGTTTAGGGTCTAGGTGAGGGTAAAACTACGCTTTAGGTGGAGCGTACGTGTGAGGGCGCGGGTTAGTGTTAGCATACTGTTTAGGATTAGGGGACGTGTGAGTGTCAGGTCGGGGAAGGGTTAGGGTTAGGGTTCGGGCTAGGGTTAGGGTTAGAACACAGGGACGGTTTAGGGCCCAGGTGAGGGTACGACAATGCTTTAGGGGAAGCATATGTGTCAGGGCGCGGGTTAGTGTTAGCGTACGGGTTAGGATTAGTGGACGGGTGAGGGTCAGGCTTCGGGGAAGCGTTAGGGTTAGGGTTCGGGCTAGGGTTAGGGTTAGGGGACGGGGACGGTTTAGGGTCCAGGTGAGGGTACGACAACGCTTTAGGGGGAGCGTACGTGTGAGGGCGCGGGTTAGTGTTAGCGTTCGGGTTAGGATTAGGGGACAGGTGAATGTCAGGCTTCAGGGAAGCGTTAGGGTTAGGGTTCGGGCTAGGGATAGGGTTAGGGAACGGCGACAGTTTAGGGTCCAAGTAAGGGTACGATAACGCTTTAGGGGGAGCGTACGTGTGAGGGCGCGGGTTAGTGTTACCGTACGGGTTAGGATTAGGGGACGGGTGAGGGTCAGGCTTCGGGGAAGGGTTAGGGTTAGGGTTCGGAGTAGGGTTACGGTTAGGGGACGGGGACGGTTTAGGGTCCAGGTGAGGGTACGACAACGCTTTAGAGGGAGCGTACGTGTGAGGGCGCGGGTTAGTGTTTGCGTACTTGTTAGGATTAGGGGACGGGTGAGGGTCAGGTTTCGCGAAAGGGTTAGTGTTAGGGTTCGGGCTAGGGTTAGGTTTAGGGGACAGGGACGGTTTAGGGTCCAGGTGAGTGTACGACAATGCTTTAGGGGGAGCGTACGTGTGAGGGCACGGGTTAGTGTTAGCGTACGGGTAAGTATTAGGGGACGGGTGAGGGTCAGGCTTCGGGGAAGGGTTAGGGTTAGGGTTCGGGCTAGGGTTAGGTTTAGGGGACGGGGACGGTTTAGGGTCCAGGTGAGGGTACGACAACGCTTTAGGGGGAGCGTACGTATGAGGGCGCGGGTTAGTGTTAGCGTACGGGTTAGGATTATGGGACGGGTGAGGGTCAGGCTTCGGGGAAGGGTTAGGGTTAGGGTTCGGGCTAGGGTTAGGGTTAGGGGATGGGGACGGTTTAGGGTCCAGGTGAGGGTACGACAACGCTTTAGGGGGAGCGTACGTGTGAGGGCGCGGGTTAGTGTTAGCGTACGGGTTAGGATTATGGCACGGGTGAGGGTCAGGCTTCGGGGAAGGGTTAGGTTTAGGGTTCGGGCTAGGGTTAGGGTTAGGGGATGGGGACGGTTTAGGGTCCAAGTGCGGGTACGACAACGCTTTAGGGGGAGCGTACCTGTGAGGGCGCGGGTTAGTGTTAGCGTACGGGTTAGGATTAGGGGACCGGTGACGGTTAGGCTTCGAGGAAGCGTTAGGGTTAGGGTTCGGGCTAGGGTTAGGGTTAGGGGACGGGGAGGGTTTAGGGTCCAGGTGAGGGTACGACAACACTTTAGGGGGAGAGTACGTGTGAGGGCGAGGGTTTGTGTTAGCGTACGGGTTAGGATTAGGGGACGGGTGAGGGTCAGGCTTCGGGGAAGAGTTAGGGTTAGGGTTCGGGCTAGGGTTAGGGTTAGGGGACGGGGACGGTTTAGGGTGCAGGTGAGGGTATGACAACGCTTTAGGGGGAGCGTAAGTGTGAGGGCGCGGGTTAGTGTTAGCGTACGGGTTAGGATTAGGGGACGGGTGAGGGTAAGGCTTCGGGGAAGGGTTAGGGTTAGGTTTCGGGCTAGGGATAGCGTTAGGGGACGGGGACGGTTTAGGGTCTAGGTGAGGGTACGACAACGCTTTTGGGGGAGCGCACGTGTGAGGGTGCGGGTTAGTGATAGTGTACGGGTTAGGATTAGGGGACGGGTGAGGGTCAGACTTCGGGGAACGTTTAGGTTTAGGGTTCGGGCTAGGGTTAGGTTTAGGGGACGGGGAGGGTTTAGGGTCCAGGTGAGGGTACGACAACGCTTTAGGGGGAGCGTACCTGTGAGGGCGCGGGTTAGTGTTAGCGTACGGGTTAGGATTAGGGGACGGGTGAGCGTCAGGCTTCGGGGAAGGCTTAGGGTTAGAGTTTGGGCTAGGGTTAGGGTTAGGGGACGGGGACGGTTTAGGGTCTAGGTGAGGGTAAAACTACGCTTTAGGTGGAGCGTACGTGTGAGGGCGCGGGTTAGTGTTAGCATACTGTTTAGGATTAGGGGACGTGTGAGTGTCAGGTCGGGGAAGGGTTAGGGTTAGGGTTCGGGCTAGGGTTAGGGTTAGGGGACGGGGACGGTTTAGGGCCCAGGTGAGGGTACGACAACGCTTTAGGGGAAGCGTATCTGTCAGGTCGCGGGATAGTGTTAGCGTACGGGTTAGGATTAGGGGACGGGTGAGTGTCAGGCTTCGGGGAAGCGTTAGGGTTAGGGTTCGGGCTAGGGTTAGGGTTAGGGGACGGGGACGGTTTAGGGTCCAGGTGAGGGTACGACAACGCTTTAGGGGGAGCGTACGTGTGAGGGCGCGCGTTAGTGTTAGCGTTCGGGTTAGGATTAGGGGACAGGTGAATGTCAGGGTTCAGGGAAGCGTTAGGGTTAGGGTTCGGGCTAGGGATAGGGTTAGGGGACGGCGACGGTTTAGGGTCCAGGTGAGGGTACGACAACGCTTTAGGGGGAGCGTACGTTGAGGGCGCGGTTTAGTGTTAGCGTACGGGTTAGGATTAGGGGACGGGTGAGGGTCAGGCTTCGGGGAACGGTTAGGGTTAGGGTTCTGGCTAGGGTTATGGTTAGGGAACGGGGACGGTTTAGGGTCCAGGTGAGGGTACGACAACGCTTTAGGGGGAGCGTACGTGTGAGGGCGCGGGTTAGTGTTAGCGTACGGGTTAGGATTATGGCACGGGTGAGAGTCAGGCTTCGGGGAAGGGTTAGGGTTAGGGTTCGGGCTAGGGTTAGGGTTAGGGGATGGGGACGGATTAGGGTCCAGGTGAGGGTACGACAACGCTTTAGGGGGAGCGTACCTGTGAGGGCGCGGGTTAGTGTTAGCGTACGGGTTAGGATTATGGGACCGGTGAGGGTTAGGCTTCGGGGAAGCGTTAGGTTTAGGGTTTGGGCTAGGGTTAGGGTTAGGGTAAGGGGAGGGTTTAGGGTCCAGGTGAGGGTACGACAACGCTTTAGGGGGAGCGTACGTGTGAGGGCGAGGGTTTGTGTTAGCGTACGGGTTAGGATTAGGGGACGGGTGAGGGTCAGGCTTCGGGGAAGGGTTAGGGTTAGGGTTCGGGCTAGGGATAGGGTTAGGGGACGGGGACGGTTTAGGGTGCAAGTGAGGGTATGACAACGCTTTAGGGGGAGCGTAAGTGTGAGGGCGTGGGTTAGTGTTAGCGTACGGGTTAGGATTAGGGGACGGGTGATGGTCAGGCTTCGGGGAACGTTTAGGGTTAGGGTTCGGGCTAGGGTTACGTTTAGGGGACGGGGACGGTTTAGGGTCCAGGTGAGGGTACGATAACGCTTTAGGGGGAGCGTACGTGTGAGGGCACGGGTTAGTGTTAGCGTACGGGTTAGGATTAGGGGACGGGTGAGGGTCAGGCGTCGGGGAAGGGTTAGGGTTAGGGTTTGGACTAGGGTTAGGTTTAGGGGACGGAGACGGTTTAGGGCCCAGGTGAGGGTACGACAACGCTTTAGGGGGAGCGCACGTGTGAGGGCGCGGGTTAGTGTTAGCGTACGGGTTAGGATTAGGGGACGTGTGAGGGTCAGGCTTCGGGGAAGGGTTAGGGTTAAGGTTCGGGTTAGGGTTAGGGTTAGTGGACGGGGACGGTTTAGGGTCCAGGTGAGGGTACGACAACGGTTTAGGAGGAGGGTACGTGTGACGGCGAGGGTTAGTGTTAGCGTACGGGTTAGGATTAGGGGACGGGTGAGGGTCGGGCTTCTGGGAAGGGTTAGGGTTAGGGTTTCGGCTAGGGTTAGGGTTAGGGGACGGGGACGGTTTAGGGTCCAGGTGAGGGTACGACAACGCTTTAGGGGGAGCGTACATGTGAGGGCGCGGGCTAGTGTTAGCGTCCGGGTTAGGATTAAGGGACGGGGGAGGGTAAGGCTTCGGGGAACGATTAGGGTTAGGGTTCGGGCTAGGGTTAGGGTTAGGGAACGGGGACTGTTCAGGGTCCAGGTGAGGGTACGACAATGCTTTAGGGGAGCGTACGTGTGAGGGCGCGGGTTAGTGTTAGCGAACGGGTTAGGATTAGGGGACGGGTGAGGGTCAGGCTTCGGGGAAGGATTAGGTTTAGGGTTTGGGCTAGGGTTAGGGTTAGGGGACGGGGACGGTTTAGGGTCTAGGTGAGGGTAAAACTACGCTTTAGGTGGAGCGTACGTGTGAGGGCGCGGGTTAGTGTTAGCATACTGTTTAGGAATAGGGGACGTGTGAGTGTCAGGTCGGGGAAGGGTTAGGGTTAGGGTTCGGGCTAGGGTTAGGGTTAGAGGACGGGGACGGTTTAGGGTCCAGGTGAGGGTACGACAACGCTTTAGGGGGAGCGTACGTGTGAGGGCGCGGGTTAGTGTTAGCGTTCGGGTTAGGATTAGGGGACAGGTGAATGTCAGGCTTCAGGGAAGCGTTAGGGTTAGGTTTCGGGCTAGGGATAGGGTTAGGGGACGGCGACGGTTTAGGGTCCAGGTGAGGGTACGACAACGCTTTAGGGGGAGCGTACGTGTGAGAGCGCGGGTTAGTGTAAGCGTACGGGTTAGGATTATGGGACGGGTGAGGGTCAGGCTTCGGGGAAGTGTTAGGGTTAGGGTTCGGACTAGGGATACGGTTAGGGGACGGGGACGGTTTAGGGTCCAGGTGAGGGTACGACAACGCTTTAGAGGGAGCGTACGTGTGAGGGCGCGGGTTAATGTTAGCGTACGTGTTAGGATTAGGGGACGGGTGAGGGTCAGGTTTCGCGGAAGGGTTAGTGTTAGGGTTCAGGCTAGGGTTAGGTTTAGGGGACAGGGACGGTTTAGGGTACAGGTGAGTGTACGACAATGCTTTAGGGGGAGCGTACGTGTGAGGGCACGGGTTAGTGTTAGCGTACGGGTAAGTATTAGGGGACGGGTGAGGGTCAGGCTTCGGGGAAGGGTTAGGGTTAGGGTTCGGGCTAGGGTTAGGGTTAGCGGACGGGGACGGTTTAGGGTCCAGGTGAGGGTACGACAACGCTTTAGGGGGAGCGTACGTGTGAGGGCGCGGGTTAGTGTTAGCGTACGGGTTAGGATTATGGGACGGGTGACGGTCAGGGTTTGGGGAAGGGTTAGGTTTAGGGTTCGTGCTAGGGTTAGGGTTAGGGGATGGGGACGGTTTAGGGTCCAGGTGAGGGTACGACAACGCTTTAGGGGGAGCGTACGTGTGAGGGCACGGGTTAGTGTTAGCGTACGGGTTAGGATTAGGGGACGGGTGAGGGTCAGGCTTCGGGGAAGGCTTAGGTTTAGGGTTCGGGCTAGGGTTAGGGTTAGGGGACGGGGACGGTTTAGGGTCCAGCTGAGGGTACGACAACGCTTTAGGGGGAGTGTACGTGTGAGGGCGCGGGTTAGTGTTAGCGTACGGGTTAGGATTAGGAGACGGGTGAGGTTCAGGCTTCGGGGAAGGGTTAGGGTTAGTGTTCGGGCTAGGGTTAAGGTTAGGGGACGGGGACGGTTTAGGGTCCAGGTGAGGGTACGACAACGCTTTAGGGGGAGCGTACGTGTGAGGGCACGGGTTAGTGTTAGCGTATGGGTTAGGATTAGGGGACGGGTGAGTGTCAGGCTTCGGGGAAGGGTTAGGTTTAGGGTTCGGGCTAGGGTTAGGGTTAGGGGACGGGGACGGTTTAGGGTCCAGGTGAGGGTACGATAACGCTTTAGGGGGAGAGTACATGTGAGGGCGCGGGTTAGTGTTAGCGTACGGGTTAGGATTAGGGGACGGGTGAGGGTCAGGCTTCGGGGAAGTGTTAGGGTTAGGGTACGGGCTAGGGATAGGGTTAGGGGACGGGGACGGTTTAGGGTCCAGGTGAGGGTACGACAACGCTTTAGGGGGGCGTACGTGTCAGGGCGGGGGTTAGTGTTAGCGTACGGGTTAGGATTAGGGGACGGGTGAGGGTCAGGCTTCGGGGAAGGCTTAGGGTTAGGGTTCGGGCTAGGGTTAGGGTTAGGGGACGGGGACGGTTTAGGGTCCAGGTGAGGGTACGACAACGCTTTAGGGGGAGCGTACGTGTGAGGGCGAGGGTTAGTGTTAGCGTACGGGTTAGGATTATGGGACGGGTGAGGGTCAGGCTTCGCGGAAGTGTTAGGGTTAGGGTTCGGGCTAGGGTTAGCGTTAGGGGTTGGGGACGGTTTAGGGTCCAGGTGAGGGTACGACAACGCTTTAGGTGGAGCGTACATGTGAGGGCGCGGGTTAGTTTCAACGTACGGGCTAGGATTAAGGGACGGGTGAGGGTCAGACTTCGGGGAACGATTAGGGTTAGGGTTCGGGCTAGGGTTAGGGTTAGGGTTAGGGAACGGGGACGGTTTAGGGTCCAGGTGAGGGTACGACAACGCTTTAGGGGGAGCGTACGTGTGAGGGCGCGGGTTAGTGTTAGCGTACGTGTTAGGATTAGGGGACGGGTGAGGGTCAGGCTTCGGGGTAGGGTTAGGGTTAGGGTTCGGGCTAGGGTTAGGGTTAGGGAACGGGGACGGTTTAGGGTCCAGGTGAGGGTACGACAACGCTTTAGGGGGAGCGTACGTGTGAGGGCGCGGGTTAGTGTTAGCGAACGGGTTAGGATTAGGAGACGGGTGAGGGTCAGGCTTCGGGAAAGGGTTAGGGTTAGCGTTCGGGCTAGGGTTAGGATTAGAGGACGGGGACGGTTTAGGGGCCAGGTGAGGGTACCACAACGCTTTAGGGGGAGTGTACGTGTGAGGGTGCGGGTTAGTGTTAGCGTACGGTTTAGATTTAGGGCACGGGTGAGGGTCAGGCTTCGGGGAAGTGTTAGGGTTAGGGTTCGGGCTAGGGTTAGCGTTAGGGGACGGGGACGGTTTAGGGTCCAGGTGAGGGTTAGACAACGCTTTAGGGGGAGCGTACGTGTGAGGGCGCGGGTTAGTGTTAGCGTACGGGTTAGGATTAGGGGACGGGTGAGCGTCAGGCTTCGGGGAAGGGTTAGGGTTAGTGTTCGGCCTAGGATTAGTGTTAGGGGACGGGGACGGTTTAGTCTCCAGGTGAGGGTACGACAACGCTTTAGGGGGAGCGTACGTGTGAGGGCGCGGGTTAGAGTTAGCGTACGGGTTAGGATTACGGGACGGGTGAGGGTCAGGTTTCGGGGAAGGGTTAGTGTACGGTTCGGGCTAGGGTTAGATTTAGGGGATAGAGGCGTTTTAGGGTCCAGGTGAGTGTACGACAACGCTTTAGGGGGAGCGTACGTGTGAGGGCGTGGGTTAGTGTTAGCGTACGGGTTAGGATTAGGGGACGGGTGAGTGTCAGGCTTCGGGGAAGGCTTAGGGTTAGGGTTCGGGCTAGGGTTAGGGTTAGGGGACGGGGACGGTTTAGGGTCCAGGTGAGGGTACCACAACGCTTTAGGGGGAGTGTACGTGTGAGGGCGCGGGTTAGTGTTAGCGTACGGTTTAGATTTAGGGGACGGGTGAGGGTCAGGCTTCGGGGAAGTGTTAGGGTTAGGGTTCGGGCTAGGGTTAGGGTTAGTGGACGTGGACGGTTTAGGGTCCAGCTGAGGGTACGACAACGCTTTATGGGGAGCGTACGTGTGAGGGCGCGGGTTAGTGTTAGCGTATGGGTTAGGATTAGGGGACGGGTGAGGGTCAGGCTTCGGGGAAGGGTTAGGGTTAGGGTTCGGGCTAGGGTTAGCGTTAGGGGACGGGGACGTTTTAGGGTCCAAGGGAGGGTACGACAACGCTTTAGGGGGAGCGTACGTGTGAGGGCGCGGGTTAGTGTTAGCGTTCGGGTTAGGATTAGGGGACAGGTGAATGTCAGGCTTCAGGGAAGCGTTAGGGTTAGGGTTCGGGCTAGGGATAGGGTTAGGGGACGGAGACGGATTAGGGTCCAGGTGAGGGTACGACAACGCTTTAGGGGGAGCGTACGTGTGAGGGCACGGGTTAGTGTTGGCGTATGGGTTAGGATTAGGGGACGGGTGAGTGTCAGGCTTCGGGGAAGGGTTAGGTTTAGGGTTCGGGCTAGGGTTAGGGTTAGGGGACGGGGACGGTTTAGGGTCCAGGTGAGGGTACGACAACGCTTTAGGTGGAGAGTACGTGTGAGGGCGTGGGTTAGTGTTAGCGTACGGGTTAGGATTAGGGGACGGGTGAGGGTCAGGCTTCGGGGAAGTGTTAGGTTTAGGGTTTGGGCTAGGGTTAGGGTTAGGGGACGGGGACGGTTTAGGGTCCAGGTGAGGGTACGACAACGCTTTAGGGGGAGCGTACGTGTGAGGGCGCGGGTTAGTGTTAGCGAACGGGTTAGGATTAGGAGACGGGTGAGGGTCAGGCTTCGGGAAAGGGTTAGGGTTAGCGTTCGGGCTAGGGTTAGGATTAGGGGACGGGGACGGTTTAGGGGCCAGGTGAGGGTACCACAACACTTTAGGGGGAGTGTACGTGTGAGGGTGCGGGTTAGTGTTAGCGTACGGTTTAGATTTAGGGCACGGGTGAGGGTCAGGCTTCGGGGAAGTGTTAGGGTTAGGGTTCGGTCTAGGGTTAGGGTTAGGGGACGAAGACGGTTTAGGGTCCAGGTGAGGGTTCGACAATGCTTTAGGGGGAGTGTACGTGTGAGGGCGCGGGTTAGTGTTAGCGTACGGGTTAGGATTAGGGGACGGGTGAGGGTCAGGCTTCCGGGAAGGGTTAGGGTTAGTGTTCCGGCTAGGGTTAGTGTTAGGGGACGGGGACGGTTTAGTCTCCAGGTGAGGGTACGACAACGCTTTAGGGGGAGCGTACGTGTGAGGGCGCGGGTTAGAGTTACCGTACGGGTTAGGATTACGGGACGGGTGAGGGTCAGGTTTCGGGGAAGGGTTAGTGTACGGTTCGGGCTAGAGTTAGATTTAGGGGATAGAGGCGGTTTAGGGTCCAGGTGAGTGTACGACAACGCTTTAGGGGGAGTGTACGTGTGAGTGCGCGGGTTAGTGTTAGCGTACGGTTTAGATTTAGGGGACGGGTGAGGGTCAGGCTTCGGGGAAGTGTTAGGGTTAGGGTTCGGGCTAGGGTTAGGGTTAGTGGACGCGGACGGTTTAGGGTCCAGCTGAGGGTACGACAACGCTTTATGGGGAGCGTACGTGTGAGGGCGCGGGTTAGTGTTAGCGTATGGGTTAGGATTAGGGGACGGGTGAGGGTCAGGCTTCGGGGAAGGGTTAGGGTTAGGGTTCGGGCTAGGGTTAGGGTTAGGGGACGGGGACGTTTTAGGGTCCAAGGGAGGGTACGACAACGCTTTAGGGGGAGCGTACGTGTGAGGGCGCGGGTTAGTGTTAGCGTTCGGGTTAGGATTAGGGGACAGGTGAATGTCAGGCTTCAGGGAAGCGTTAGGGTTAGGGTTCGGGCTAGGGATAGGGTTAGGGGACGGGGACGGATTAGGGTCCAGGTGAGGGTACGACAACGCTTTAGGGGGAGCGTACGTGTGAGGGCACGGGTTAGTGTTGGCGTATGGGTTAGGATTAGGGGACGGGTGAGTGTCAGGCTTCGGGGAAGGGTTAGGTTTAGGGTTCGGGCTAGGGTTAGGGTTAGGGGACGGGGACGGTTTAGGGTCCAGGTGAGGGTACGATAACGCTTTAGGGGGAGAGTACATGTGAGGGCGCGGGTTAGTGTTAGCGTACGGGTTAGGATTAGGGGACGGGTGAGGGTCAGGCTTCGGGGAAGGGGTAGGGTTAGGGTACGGGCTAGGGATAGGGTTAGGGGACGGGGACGGTTTAGGGTCCAGGTGAGGGTACGACAACGCTTTAGGTGGAGAGTACGTGTGAGGGCGTGGGTTAGTGTTAGCGTACGGGTTAGGATTAGGGGACGGGTGAGGGTCAGGCTTCGGGGAAGTGTTAGGGTTAGGGTTCGGGCTAGGGTTAGGGTTAGGGGACGGGGACGGTTTAGGGTCCAGGTGAGGGTACGACAACGCTTTAGGGGGGCGTACGTGTCAGGGCGCGGGTTAGTGTTAGCGTACGGGTTAGGATTAGGGGACGGGTGAGCGTCAGGCTTCGGGGAAGGCTTAGGGTTAGGGTTCGGGCTAGGGTTAGGGTTAGGGGACGGGGACGGTTTAGGGTCCAGGTGAGGGTACGACAACGCTTTAGGGGGAGCGTACGTGTGAGGGCGCGGGTTAGTGTTAGCGTACGGGTTAGGATTATGGGACGGGTGAGGGTCAGGCTTCGGGGAAGGGTTAGGGTTAGGGTTCGGGCTAGGGTTAGGGTTAGGGGACGGGGACGGTTCAGGGTCCAGGTGAGGGTACGACAACGCTTTATGGGGAGCGTACATGTGAGGGCGCGGGTTAGTGTTAGCTTCCGGGTTAGGATTAGGGGACGGGTGAGGGTCAGGCTTCGGGGAAGGGTTAGGGTTAGGGTTCGGGCTAGGGTTAGGGTTAGGGAATGGGGACTGTTCAGGGTACAGGTGAGGGTACGACAACGCTTTAGGGGAGCATACGTGTGAGGGTGCGGGTTAGTGTTAGCGAACGGGTTAGGATTAGGGGACGGGTGAGGGTCAGGCTTCGGGGAAGGCTTAGGGTTAGGGTTTGGGCTAGGGTTAGGGTTAGGGGACGGGGACGGTTTAGGGTCTAGGTGAGGGTAAAACTACGCTTTAGTTGGAGCGTACGTGTGAGGGCGCGGGTTAGTGTTAGCCTACTGTTTAGGATTAGGGGACGTGTGAGTGTCAGGTCAGGGAAGGTTTAGGGTTAGGGTTCGGGCTAGGGTTAGGGTTAGAGGACGGGGACGGTTTAGGGCCCAGGTGAGGGTACGACAACGCTTTAGGGGAAGCGTATGTGTCAGGTCGTGGGTTAGTGTTAGCGTACGGGTTAGGATTAGGGGACGGGTGAGGGTCAGGCTTCGGGGAAGCGTTAGGGTTAGGGTTCGGGCTAGGGTTAGGGTTAGGGGACGGGGACGGTTTAGGGTCCAGGTGAGGGTACGACAACGCTTTAGGGGGAGCGTACGTGTGAGGGCGCGGGTTAGTGTTAGCGTTCGGGTTAGGATTAGGGGACAGGTGAATGTCAGGCTTCAGGGAAGCGTTAGGGTTAGGGTTCGGGCTAGGGATAGGGTTAGGGGACGGCGACGGTTTAGGG
Source organism: Lagenorhynchus albirostris (assembly GCF_949774975.1). NCBI lineage: Eukaryota > Metazoa > Chordata > Mammalia > Artiodactyla > Delphinidae > Lagenorhynchus > Lagenorhynchus albirostris. The sequence continues at coordinate 181,785 of NW_026783310.1, read as the reverse complement.
TCCAGGTGAGGGTACGACAACGCTTTAGGGGGAGCATACGTGTGAGCGCGCGGGTTAGTATTAGCGTACGGGTTAGGATTAGGGGACGGGTGAGGGTCAGGCTTCGGGGAAGGGTTAGGGTTAGGGTTCGGACTAGGGTTAGGGTTAGGGGACGGGGACGGTTTAGGGTCCAGGTGAGGGTACGAAAACGCTTTAGAGGGAGCGTACGTGTGAGGGCGCGGGTTAGTGTTAGCGTACGTGTTAGGATTAGGGGACGGGTGAGGGTCAGGTTTCGCGGAAGGGTTAGTGTTAGGGTTCGGCTAGGGTTAGGTTTAGGGGACAGGGACGGTTTAGGGTCCAGGTTACTGTACGACAATGCTTTAGGGGGAGCGTACGTGTGAGTGCACGGGTTAGTGTTAGCGTACGGGTTAGGATTAGGGGATGGGTGAGGGTCAGGCTTCGGGGAAGGTTTAGGGTTAGGGTTCGGGCTAGGGTTAGGGTTAGGGGACGGGGACGGTTTAGGGCCCAGGTGAGGGTACGACAACGCTTTAGGGGGAGCGTAAGTGTGAGAGCGCGGGTTAGTGTTAGCGTACGGGTTAAGATTAGGGGACGGGTGAGAGTAAGGCTTCGGGGAAGGGTTAGGGTTAGGGTTCGTGCTAGGGTTAGGGTTAAGGGACGGGGACGGTTTAGGGTCCAGGTGAGGGTACGAGAACGCTTTAGGGGGAGCGTACGTGTGAGGGCGCGGGTTAGTGTTAGCCTTCAGGTTAGGATTAGGGGACGGGTGAGTGTCAGGCTTCGGAGAAGGGTTAGGGTTAGGGTTCGGGCTAGCGTTAGGGTTAGGGGACAGGGAAGGATTCGGGTCCAGGTTAGTGTACGACAACGCTTTAGGGGGAGCGTACATGTGAGGGCGCGGGTTAGTGTTAGCGTACGGATTAGGATTAGGGGACAGGTGAGGGTCAGGCTTCGGGGAAGTGTTAGGGTTAGGGTTCGGGCTAGGGTTAGGGTTAGGGGACAGGGACGGTTTACGGTCCAGGTGAGGGTACGACAACGATTTAGGGGGAGCGTACCTGTGAGGGCGCGGGTTAGTGTTAGCGTACGGGATAGGATTAGGGGACGGGTGAGGGTCAGGCTTCGGGGAAGTGTTAGGGTTAGGGTTCAGGCTAGGGTTAGGGTTAGGGTACGGGGACGGTTTAGGGTCCAGGTGAGGGTACGACAACGCTTTAGGGGGAGCGTACGTGTGAGGGCGCGGGTTAGTGTTAGCGTACGGGTTAGGATTACGGGACGGTTGAGTGTCAGGCTTCGGGGAAGTGTTAGGGTTAGGGTTCGGACTAGGGTTAGGGTTAGGGGACAGGGACGGTTTAGGGTCCAGCTTAGGATACGACAGCGCTTTAGAGGGAGCGTACATGTGAGGGCGCGGGTTAGTGTTAGCGTACCGGTTAGGATTAGGGGATGGGTGAGGGTCAGGCTTCGGGGAAGGTTTAGGGGTAGGGTTCGGGCTAGGGTTAGGGTTAGGGGACGGGGACAGTTTAGGGTCCAGGTGAGGGTACGACAACGCTTTGGGGGAGCGTACGTGTGAGGGCGCGGGTTAGTGTTCACGTACGGGTTAGGATTAGGGGACGGGTGAGGGTCAGGCTTCGGGGAAGGGTTAGGGTTAGGGTTCGGTCTAGGGTTAGTGTTAAGGGACGGGGACGGTTTAGGGTCCAGGTGAGGGTACGACAACGCTTTTGGGGGAGCGTACGTGTGAGGGCGCGGGTTAGTGTTAGCGTACGGGTTAGGATAAGGTGACGGGTGAGGGTCAGGCTTCGGGGAAGGGTTAGGGTTAGGGTTCGGGCTAGGGTTAGGGTTAGGGGACGGGGACGGTTGAGGGTCCAGGTGAGGGTACGACAACGCTTTAGGGGGAGCGTACGTGTGAGGGCACGGGTTAGTGTTAGCGTACGGGTTAGGATTAGAGGTCGGGTGAGTGTCAGGCTTCGGGGAAGGGTAAGGGTTAGGGTTCGGGCTAGGGTTAGGGTTAGGGGACGGGGACGGTTTACGGTCCAGGTGAGGGTACGACAACGCTTTAGGGGGAGCGCACGTGTGAGGGCGAGTGTTAGTGTTAGCGTACGGGTTAGGAATAGGGGACGGGTGAGGGTCAGGCTTCGGGGAAGGGTTAGGGTTAGGGTTCGGGCTAGGGTTAGGATTGGGGGACCGGGACGGTTTAGGGTGCAGGTGAGGGTACGACAACGCTTTAGGGGGAGCGTAAGTGTTAGGGCGCGGGTTAGTGTTAGCGTACGGGCTAGGAATAGGGCACGGGTGAGGGTCAGGCTTCGGGGAAGGGTTAGGGTTAGGGTTCGGGCTAGGGTTAGGATTAGGGGACGGGGACGGTTTAGGGTCCAGGTGAGGGTACGACAACGCTTTAGGGGGAGCGTACATGTGAGGGCGCGGGTTAGTGTTAGCGTACGGGCTAGGAATAGGGCACGGGTGAGGGTCAGGCTTCGGGGAAGGGTTAGGGTTAGGGTTCGGGCTAGGGTTAGGGTTAGGGGATGGGGACGGTTTAGGGTCCATGTGAGGGTCCGACAACGCTTTAGGGGGAGCGTACGTGTGAGGGCACGGGTTAGTGTTAGCGTACGGGTTAGGATTAGGTGACGGGTTAGGGTCGGGCTTCGGGGAAGGGTAAGGGTTAGGGTTCGGGCTAGGGTTAGGATTAGGGGACGGGGACGGTTTAGGGTCCAGGTGAGGGTACGACAACGCTTTAGGGGGAGCGTACGTGTGAAGGCACGGGTTAGTGTTAGCGTACGGGTTAGGATTAGGGGACGGGTGAGGGTCAGGCTTCGGGGAAGGGTTAGGGTTAGGGTTCGGGCTAGGGATAGGGTTAGGTGACGGGGACTGTTTAGGGTCCAGGTGAGGGTACGACAACGCTTTAGGGGGAGCGTAAGTGTTAGGGCGCGGGTTAGTGTTAGCATACGGGCTAGGAATAGGGCACGGGTGAGGGTCAGGCTTCGGGGAAGGGTTAGGTTTAGGGTTCGGGCTAGGGTTAGGATTAGGGGACGGGGACGGTTTAGGGTCCAGATGAGGGTACGACAACACTTTAGGGGGAGCGTACATGTGAGGGCGCGGGTTAGTGTTAGCGTACGGGCTAGGAATAGGGCACGGGTGAGGGTCAGGCTTCGGGGAAGGGTTAGGGTTAGGGTTCGGGCTAGGGTTAGGGTTAGGGAATGGGGACGGTTTAGGGTCCATGTGAGGGTACGACAACGGTTTAGGGGGAGGGTACATGTGAGGGCACGGGTTAGTGTTAGCGTACGGGTTAGGATTAGGGGACGGGTTAGGGTCGGGCTTCGGGGAAGGGTTAGGGTTAGGGTTCGGGCTAGGGTTAGGGTTAGGGGACGGGGACGGTTTAGGGTCCAGGTGAGTGTACGACAACGCTTTAGGGGGAGCGTACGTGTGAGGGCACGGGTTAGTGTTAGCGTACGGGTTAGGATTAGGGGACGGGTGAGGGTCAGGCTTCGGGGAAGGGTTAGGGTTAGGGTTCGGGCTAGGGATAGGGTTAGGTGACGGGGACGGTTTAGGGTACAGGTGAGGGTACGACAACGCTTTAGGGGGAGCGTACGTGTGAGGGCGCGGGTTAGTGTTAGCGTACGGGTTAGGATTAGGGAACGGGTGAGGGTCAGGTTTCGGGGAAGGGTTAGGGTTAGGGTTCGGACTAGGGTTAGGTTTAGGGGACGGGGACGGTTTCGGGTCCAGGTGAGGGTACGACAACGCTTTAGGGGGAGCGTACGTGTGAGGGCGCAGGTTAGTGTTAGCGTACGGATTAGGATTAGGGGACGGGTGAGTGTCCGGCTTCGGGGAACGGTTAGGCTTAGGGTTCGGGCTAGGGTTCGGGTTAGGGGACGGGGACGGTTTATGGTCCAGGTGAGGGTACGACAACGGTTTAGGGGGAGGGTATGTGTGAGGGCGAGAGTTAGTGTTAGCGTACGGTTTAGGATTAGGGGACGGGTGAGGGTCAGGCTTCGGGGAAGGGTTAGGGTTAGGGTTCGGGCTAGGGTTAGGGTTAGGGGACGGGGATGGTTTAGGGTCCAGGTGAGGGTACGACAACGCTTTAGGGGGAGCGTACGTGTGAGGGCGCGGGTTAGTGTTAGCGTTCGGGTTAGGATTAGGGGACAGGTGAATGTCAGGCTTCGGGGAAGGGTTAGTGTTAGGGTTCGGGCTAGGGACATGGTTAGGGGACGGGGATGGTTTAGGGTCCAGGTGAGGGTATGACAACGCTTTAGGGGGAGCGCACGTTTGAGGGTGCGGGTTAGTGTTAGCGTACGGGTAAGGATTAGGGGACGGTTGAGGGTCAGGCTTCGGGGAAGGGTTAGGGTTAGGGTTCGGGCTAGGGTTAGGGTTAGGGGACGGGGACGGTTTAGGGTCCAGGTGAGGGTACGACAACGCTTTAGGGGGAGCACACGTGTAAGGGTGCGGGTTAGTGTTAGCGTGCAGGTTAGGTTTAGGGGACGGGTTCGTGTAAGGCTTCAGGGAAGGCTTGGTGTTAGTGTTCCGGCTAGGGTTAGGGTTAGGGGAAGGGGACGGCTCAGGGTCCAGGGGAGTTTATGACAATGGTTTAGGATGAGCATACGTGTGAGGGAACGGGTTAGTGTTAGCGTAAGTGTTAGGATTAGGGGACGGGTTCGGGTAAGGCTTCGGGGAAGGGTTCGGTTAGGGTGTGGGCTAGGGTTAGGGTTAGAGGATGGGGACGGTTAGGGTCCAGGTGAGGGTACGACAACGGTTTAGGGGAAGCGTACGTGTGAGGGCCCGGGTTAGTGTTAGCGTAAGGGTTAGGATTAGGGGATGGGTGAGGGTAAGGGTTCGGGGAAGGGTTAGTGTTAGGGTTCGGGCTAGGTTTAGGGTTACGGGACGGGGACGGTTTAGGGTCAGGGTGAGGTTACGACAACGGTTTAGGGGGAGCGTACGTGTGAGGGCACGGGTTAGTGTTATCGTACAGGTTAGGATAAGGGGACGGGGGAGGGGAAGGCTTCGGGGAACGGTTAGGGTTAGGGTTCGGGCTAGGGTTAGGTTTAGGGGACCTGGACGGTTTAGGGTCCAGGTGAGGGTACGACAACAGTTTAGGAGGATCGTACGTGTGAGGGCACGGGTTAGTGTTAGCGTACAGGTTAGGATTAGGGGACGGGTTAGGGTAAGGCTTGGGGAAATGTTAGGGTTTCGGTTCGGGCTAGGGTTAGGGTTAGAAGATGGGGACGGTTTAGGGTCCAGGTGAGGGTACGACAACGGTTTAGCGTGAGCGAACGTGTGAGGGCACGGGTTACTTTTAGCGTACGCATTAAGATTACGGGACGGGTTAGGCTAAGGCTTCGGGGAAGTGTTAGGTTTAGGGTTCGGCTAGGGTTAGGGGATGGGGACGGTTTAGGATCCAGGTGATGGTACGACAACGGTTTAGGGTTAGCGTAAGTGTGAGGGTACGGGTTAGTGTTAGCGTATGTGTTAGGATTAGGGGACGTGTTAGGGTAAGGCTTCGGGGAACGGTTATGTTTAGGGTTCGGGCTTGGGTTAAGGTTAGGGGACGGGGAGAGTTTAGGGTCCAGTTGAGCGTACAACAAAGGTTTAGGGAGAGCGTACGTGTGAGGGCACGGGTTAGTGTTGGTGTACAGGTTAGGATTAGGGGACGGGTTACGGTCAGGCTTCGGGGAAGTGTTAGTGTTAGGGTTCGGGCGAGGGTTAGGGTTAGAGGATGGGGACAGTTTAGTGTCCAGGTGAGGTTACGACAACGGTTTAGGGGGAGCGTACCTGGGAGGGCACGGGTTAGTGTTAGCATACGAGTTAGGATTAGGGGACGGGTGAGGGGAAGATTCGGGAAAGGGTTAGGTTTAGGGTTCGGGTAGGGTTAGGGTTAGGGGACGGTGACGGTTTAGGGTCCAGGTGAGGTTACGACAACGGTTTAGGTGGAGCGTACGTGTGAGGGCATGTGTTAGTGTTAGCGTACGGTTTAAGATTAGGGGACGTGTGAGGGGAAGGCTTCAGGGAAGGACTAGGGCTAGGGTTGGGTCTAGGTTTAGGGTTAGGGGATGGGGACGGTTTAGGGTCCAGGTGAGGGTACGACAAATCTTTAGGGGGAGCGTACGTGTGAGCGCACGGGTTAGTGTTAATGTACAGGTTAGTATTACGGGAAAAGTGAGGGGAAGGCTTCTGGGAGGGTTAGGGTTAGTGTTCGGGCTAGGGTTAGGGTTAGGGGACGGGGACGGTTTAGGGTCCAGGTGAGGGTACGACAACGGCTTAGGGGGAGCGTACGTGTGAGGGCACGGGTTAGTGTTAGCGTATGGGTTAGGATTAGGGGACGGGTGAGTAGAAGGCTGCGGGGAAGGGTTAGGTTTAGGGTTCGGGCTAGCATTAGGTTTAGGGGACAGGGACGGTTTAGGGTCCAGGTGAGGTTACGACAACGGTTTAGGGTGAGCGTACTTGTGAGGGCATGTGTTAGTGTTACCGTACGGGTTAGGATTAGGGGACGGGTGAAAGCAAGGATTCGAGGAAGTGTTAGTGTTAGGGATCGGGCTAGGGTTAGGGTTAGGGGACGGGGACGGTTTAGGGTCCAGGTGAGCGTACGACAACGGTTTAGGGCGATCGTACGTGTGAAGGCACAGGTTAGTGTTAGCCTACGGGTTAGGATTAGGGGATGGGTGAGGGGAAGGCTTCGGGGAAGTGTTAGGGTTAGGGTTCCGGCTAGGGTTAGGGTTAGGGGACGGGGTTGGTATACGGTCCAGGTGAGGGTACGACAACGGTTTAGGGGGAGCATACGTGTGAGGGCACGAGTTACTGTTTGCGTACGGGTTAGGAATAGGGCAGGGGTGAGGGGAAGGCTTCGGGGAAGGGTTAGGGTTAGGGTTCGGTCTAGGGTGAAGGTTAGGGGATGGGGACGGTTTAGGGTCCAGGTGAGTGTACGACAACGGTTTATGGGGAGGGTACTTGTGAGGACACGGGTTAGTGTTAGCGTATGGGTTAGGATTAGGGAACGTGTGAGTGGAAGGCTTCGGGGAAGGGTTAGGGTTAGGGTTCGGGCTAGGGTTAGGGTTATAGGACGGGGACGGTTTACGGTCCAGGTGATGGTACGATAACTGTTTAGGGGGAGCGTACGTGTGTGGTCATGGGTTAGTGTTAGCGCACGGATTAGGATTAAGGGACGGGTGAGGGGAATGCGTCGGGGAAGTGTTAGTGTTAGGGTTCGGGCTAGGGTTAGGGTTAGGGGACAGGGACTGTTTAGGGTCCAGGTGAGTGTACGACAATTGTTTAGGGGGAGCATACGTGTGTGGGCACGGGTGAGTGTTAGCGTACGGGTGAGGATTAGGGGACGGTTGAGGGGAAGGCTTCGGGGAAGGGTTAGGGTTAGGGTTCGGGCTACGGTTAGGGTTAGGGGAAGGGGACGGTTTAGGTTCCAGATGAGGGTACGACAACGGTTTAGGGGGAGCGTACGTGTGAGGGCACAGGTTATTTTTAACGTACGGGTTAGGATAAGGGGACGTGTGAGGGGAAGGCTTTGTGGAAGGGTTAGGGTTAGGGTTCGGGCTAGGGTTCGGGTTAGGGTACGGGGACGGTTTCGGGTCCAGGTGAGGGTACGACAAAGGTTTAGTGGGAGCGTACGTGTGAGGGCATGGGTTAGTGTTAGCGTACGGGTTAGGATTAGGGGACGGGTGAGGGGAAGGCTTCGGGGAAGTGTTAGGGTTAGGGTTCGGTCTAGCGTTAGGGTTAGGGGACGGGGACGGTTTAGGGTCCAGGTGAGGGTACGACAACGGTTTAGGGTGAACGTACATGTGAGGGCACGGGTTAGTGTTAGCGTACGGCTTAGGATTAGGGGACGGTTGAGGGGAAGGCTTCAGGGAAGAGTTAGGGTTAAGGTCGGTTTAGGGTTAGGGTTAGGGGACAGGGACGGTTTAGGGTTCAGGTGAGTGTACGACAACGGTTTATGGGAAGCGTACGTGTGAGGGCACGGGTTAGTGTTAGCGTACGGGTTAGGATTAGGGGACAGGTTAGGGAAAGGCTTCGGGAAATGGTTAGGGTTAGGGTTTGGGCTATGTTTAGTGTTAGGGGACGGGGACGGTTTTGGGTCCAGCTGAGGGTACGACAACGGTTTAGGGGGAGCGTACGTGTGAGGGCACGGGTTAGTGTTAGCGTACGGGTTAGGATTAGGGGACGGGTGAGGGGAAGGCTTCGGGGAAGAGTTAGGGTTAGGGTTCGGGCTAGGGTTAGGCTTAGGGGACGGGACGATTTAGGGTCCAGGTGAGGGTATGAGAACGGTTTAGGGGGAGCGTACGTGTGAAGGCACGGATTAGTGTTAGCATACGGGTTAGGATTAGGGGACAGGTGAGGGGAAGGCTTCAGGGAAGGGTTAGGTTTAGGGTTCGGGCTAGGGTTAGGGATAGGGGACGGTGACGGTTTAGGGTCCACGTGAGGGTACGACAACGGTTTAGGGGGATCGTACGTGTGAGGGCACGGGTTAGTGGTAGCGTACGGGTTAGGATTAGGGGACGGGTGAGGGGAAGGCCTAGGGGAAGGGTTAGGGTTAGGGTTCGGGCTAGGGTTACGGTTAGGTGATGGGGACGGTTTACGGTCCAGGTGAGGGTACGACAGCGGTTTAGGGGGAGCGTACATGTGAGGGCATGGGTTAGTGTTACCTTACGGGTTAGTATTAGGGGACGGGTAAGGGGAAGGCTTCGGGGAAGGGTTAGGGTTAGGGTGCGGGTAGGGTTAGGGTCAGGTGACGGGGAAGGTTTAGGGTCCAGGTGAGGGTACGACAACGGTTTAGGGGGAGCGTACCTGGGAGGGCACGGGTTAGTGTTAGCGTACGAGTTAGGATTAGGGGACGGGTGAGGGGAAGGCTTCGGGAAAGGGTTAGGGTTAGGGTTCGGTCTAGGTTTAGGGTTAGGGGACGGTGACGGTTTAGGGTCCAGGTGAGAGTACGACAACGGTTTAGGGGTAGCGTACGTGTGAGGGCACGGGTTAATGTTAGCGTGTGGGTTAGAATTAGGAGACGGGTGAGTGGAAGGCTTCAAGGAAGTGTAAGGGTTAGGGTTACGACTAGGGTTAGGATTAGGGTTAGGTTAGGTTATGGGACGGTTTAGGGTCCAGGTGAGGTAAGACAATGGTTTAGGCGGAGTTACGTGTGAGGGCACAGGTTAGTGTTAGCATAAGGGTTAGGATTAGGGGACGGGTGAGAGGAAGGTTTGGGGGAAGGTTTAGGTTTAGGGTTCGGCTAGGGTTAGGGTTAGGGGACGGGGACGGTTTAGTGTCCAGGTGAGGGTATGACAATGGTTTAGGGAGAGCGTAAGTGTGAGGGCATGGGTTAGTGTTAGCGTACGGGTTAGGATTAGGGGACGGGTGAGGGGAAGGCCTAGGGGAAGGGTTAGTGTTAGGGTTCGGGCTAGGGTTAGGGTTAGGGGACGGGGAGGGTTTAGGGTCCAGGTGAGGGTACGACAACGGTTTAGGATGAGCGTACGTATGAGGGCACGGGTTACTGTTAGCCTATGGGTTAGGATTAGGGGACGGGTGAGGGGAAAGCTTCGGGAAAGTGTTAGGTTTAGGGTTCGGGCTAGGGTTAGGTTTAGGGGACGGGGACGGTTTAGGGTCCAGGTGAGTGTACGACAACGGTTTAGGGGGAGCGTACTTGCGAGAACAAAGGTTAGTGTTAGTGTACGGTTTAGGATTAGGGGACGGGTGAGGGGAATGCTTCGGGAAGGGTTAGGGTTAGAGTTCGGGCTACGGTTAGGGTTAGGGGATGGGTATGGTTTAGGGTCTTGGTGAGTGTACGACAACAGTTTACGGGGAGCGTACGTGTGAGGGCATGGGTTAGTGTTAGCGTATGGGTTAGGATTAAGGGATGGGTGAGGGGAAGGCTTCGGGGAAGGGTTAGGGTTAGGGTTCCGGCTAGGGTTAGGGTTAGTGGAAGGGGACGGTTTAGGGTCCAGGTGAGGGTACGACAATGGTTTAGGGGGAGCGTACGTGTGAGGGCACGGGTTAGTGTTAGCATACGGGTTAGGATTAGGTGATGGGTGAGGGGAAGGCTTCGAGGAACGGTTAGGGTTAGGGTTCGGGCTAGGATTAGGGTTAGGTGATGGGGACGGTTTAGGGTCCAGGTGAGGTACGACAACTGTTTAGGGGGATCGTATATGTGAGGGCATGTGTTAGTGTTACCGTACGGGTTAGGATTAGGGGAATGGTGAGGGGAAGGCCTCAGGGAAGGGTTAGGTTTAGGGTTCGGGCTAGGGTTAGGGCTAGGGGACGGGGAGGGTTTAGGGTCCAGGTGAGGGTACGACAACGGTTTAGGATGAGCGTATGTGTGAGGGCACGGGTTAGTGTTAGCCTACGGGTTAGGATTAGGGGACGGGTGAGGGGAAGGCTTCGGGGTAGGGTTAGGGTTAGGGTTCGGGCTAGGGTTAGGGTTAGGGGACGGGGACTGTTTAGGGCCAAGTGAGGGTACGACAACGGTTTAGAGGGAGCGTACGTGTGAGGGCATGGGTTAGTGTTAGCGTACTGGATAGGATTAGGGGACGGGTGAGGGGAAGGCTTCTGGAAAGTGTTAGGTTTAGGGTTCGGGCTAGGGTTAGGGTTAGTGGACGGGGACGGTTGAGGGTAGAGGTGAGGGTATGTCAACGGTTTAGGGGGAGCGTACGTGTGAGGGCAACGGTTAGTGTTAGCGTACGGTTTAGGATTAGGGGAGAGGTGAGGGGAAAGCTTCGGGGAAGGGTTAGGGTTAGGGTTCGGGCTAGGGTTACGGTTAGGGGACGGGGACGGTTTAGGGTCCAGGTGAGGGTACGACAACGGTTTAGGTGAGCGTACGTGTGAGGGCACGGGTTAGTGTTAGCATACGGGTTAGGATTAGTGGACGGGTGAGGGGAAGGTTTATGGTTAGGGTTCGGGCTAGGGTTAGGGTTAGGGGACGGGTAGGGTTTAGGATTCCGGTGACGGTACAACAGAGTTTTAGGGTGAGCGTACTTGTGAGGGCAAGGGTTAGTGTTAGCGTACGGTTTGGGATTACGGGACGGGTGAGGGGAACGCTTCAAGGATGTGTTAGGTTTAGGGTTCAGGCTAGGGTTAGGGTTAGGGGACTGGGACGGTTTAGGGTCCAGGTGAGGGTACGACAATGGTTTAGGGGGAGCGTACGTGTAAGGGCACGGGTTAGTGTTAGCGTACGGGTTAGGATTAGGGGACGGGTTAGGGGAAGGCTTCGGGGAAGAATTAGGGTTAGGGTTCGGGCTAGATTAGAGTTAGGGGACTGGGTCGGTTTAGGATCCAGGTTAGGGTATGACAACGGTTTAGGGGGAGCGTACGTGTGAGGGCACGGGTAAGTGTTAGCGTACGGGTTAGGATTAGGGTAAGGGTGAGTGGAAGGCTTCGGGGAAGGTTTAGGGTTAGGGTTCGGGCTAGGGTTAGGGTTAGGGGACGGGGACTATTTAAGGTCCAGGTAAGGGTACGAAAGCCGTTTAGGTTGAGCGTAGGTGTGAGGGCACGGATTAGTGTTAACGTACGGGTTAGGATTAGGGTACGGGTGAGGGGAACGCTTCGGGGAGGGTTAGGTTTAGGGTTCGGGCTAGGGTTAGGTTTAGGGGACGGGGACGGTTTAGGGTCCAGGTGAGTGTAGGACAACGGTTTAGGGGGAGCGTACTTGCGAGAACAAAGGTTAGTGTTAGTGTACGGTTTAGGATTAGGGGACGGGTGAGGGGAATTCTTTGGGGAAGGGTTAGGGATAGGGTTCGGGCTAGGGTTAGGGTTAGGGGACGGGGACGTTTTAGGGTCCAGGTGAGGGTACGAGAACGGTTTAGGTGGGGCGTACTGGTGAGTGCACGGGTTAGTGTTAGCGTACAACTTAGGATTAGGGGTAAGGCTTCGTGGAAGTGTTAGAGTTAGGGTTCGGTGTAGGGTTAGGGTTAGGGGACGGGGACGGTTTAGGGTCCAGGTGAGGGTACGACAACGATTTAGGGGGAGCGTACGTGTGAGGGCACGGGTTAGTGTTAGCGTACAGGTTAGGATTAGGGGACGGGTGAGGGGAAGGCTTCGGGGAAGTGTTAGGGTTAGGGTTTGGGCTAGAGTTAGGGTTAGGGGATGGGGACGGTTTAGGTTCCAGGTGAGGGTATGACAACGGTTTAGGGGGAGCGTACGTGTGAGGGCACGGGTTAGTGTTAGCGTACGGGTTAGGATTAGGGGACGGGTGGGGGAAGGCTTCGGTGTAGGTTTATGGTTAGGGTTCAGGCTAGGTTTAGGGTTAGGGGACGGGGACGGTTTAGGGTCCAGGTGAGGGTACGACAGCGGTTCAGGGGGAGAGTACGTGTGAGGGCACGGGTTAGTGTTAGTGTACGGGTTAGGATTAGGGGATGGGTGAGGGGAAGGCTTCGGGGAAGGGTTAGGGTTAGGGTTCGGGCTAGGGTTAGGGATAGGGGACGGGGACGTTTTAGGGTCCAGGTAAGTGTACGACAACGGTTTAGGGGGAGCGTATGTGTGAGGGCACAGGTTAGTGTTACCGTACGGTTTATGTTAGGGGACGGATGGGGGAAGGCTTCGGGGAAGGGTTAGGGATAGGGCTCGGGCTAGGTTTAGGGTTAGGGGCCGGGGACGGTTTAGGGCCCAGGCGAGGGTACGACAACGGTTTAGTGGGAGGGTACGTGTGAGGGCAAGGGTTAGTGTTAGAGTGTGGGTTAGGATAATGAGATGTGTGAGGGGAAGGCTTCGGGGAAGGGTTAGGGTTCAGGTTCGTGCTAGGGTTAGGGTTAGGGGACGGGGACGGTTTAGGGTCCAGATGAGGGTACAACAACGGTTTAGAAGGAGCGTTCGTGTGAGGGCACAGGTTAGTGTTAGCGTACGGGTTAGGATTAGGGGACGGTTGAGGGGAAGGCTTCGGGGAAGGGTTAGGGTTAGGGTTCATGCTAGGGTTAGGGTTAGGGGACGGGGACGGTTTAGGGTCCAGTTGAGAGTACGACAACGGTTTAGGGGGAGCATACGTGTGTGGGCACGGGTTAGTGTTAGCGTACGGCTTACGATTAGGGGACGGGTGAGGGGAAGGCTTCGGGGAAGGGTTAGGGTTACGGTTCGGGCTAGGGTTAGGGTTACGGGACGGGGACTGTTTAGGGTCCAGGTGAGGGTACGACAACGTTTTAGGGGGAGCGAACATGTGAGTGCACGGGTTAGTGTTAGCGTACGGCTTAGGATTAGGGGTAAGGCTTCGGGGAAGTGTTAGAGTTAGGGTTCGTTCTAGGATTAGGGTTAGGGGACGGGGACGGTTTACGGTCCAGGTGAGGGTACGACAACGGTTTAGGGGGAGCGTACGTGTGAGGGCGTGGGTTAGTGTTAGCGTACAGGTTAGGATTAGGGGACGGGTGAGGGGATGGCTTCGGGGAAGTGTTAGGGTTAGGGTTCCGGCTAGGTTTAGGGTTAGGGGACGGGGACGGTTTAGTGTCCAGGTGAGGGTACGACAGCGGTTCAGGGAGAGAGCACGTGTGAGGGCACGGATTAGTGTTAGCGTACGTGTTAGGATTAGGGTAGGGGTGAGTGGAAGGCTTCGGGGAAGGGTTAGGGTTAGGGTTCGGGCTAGGGATAGGGTTAGGGGACGGGGACGGTTTAGGGTCCAGGTGAGGGTACAACAATGATTTAGGGAGAGCGTATGTTTGAGGGCATGGGTTAGTGTTAGCGTATGGGCTAGGATTAGGGGACTGGTGAGGGGAAGGCTTCAGAGAAGGGTTAGGGTTAGGGTTCAGGCTAGGGCTAGGGTTAGGTGACGGGGACGGTTTTGGGTCCATGTGAGTGTACGACAACGGTTTAGGGGTAGCGTAAGTGTGAGGGCACGGGTTAGTGTTAGCGTACGAATTAGGATTAGGGGACGTGTGACGGGAAGCCTTCGGGGAAGTGTTAGGGTTAGGGTTCGGGCTTGGGTTAGGGTTAGGGGACGGGGACGATTTAGGGTCCAGGCGAGGGTACGACAACGGTTTAGAGGGTGTGTACGTGTGAGGGCACGGGTTAGTGTTAGCGTACGTGTTAGGATTAGGGGAAGGGTGAGTTGAAGGCTTCGGGGATGGGTCAGTGTTAGGGTTCGGACTAGGGTTAGGGTTAGGGGACGGGGACGGTTTAGGGTCCAGGTGAGGGTACGACAACGGATCACGAGGAGCGTACGTGTGAGGGCATGGGTGAGTGTTAGCGTACGGCTTACGATTAGGCGATGGGTGAGGGGAAGGCTTCGAGGAAGGGTTACGTGTAGGGTTCGGGCTAGGGTTAGGGTTAGGGGACGGGGACGGTTTAGAGTCCAGGTGAGGGTACGACAACGGTTCACGGGGAGCGTACGTGTGAGGGTATGGGGTAGTGTTAGCGTACGACTTAGGATTATGGGAAGGGTGAGGAGAAGGCTTCGGGGAAGGGTTAGGGTTAGGGTTCGGGCTAGGGTTAGGGTTAGGGGACGGGGACGATTTAGGATCCAGGTGAGGGTACGACAACAGTTTAGGGGGAGCGTATGTTTGAGGGCACGGCTTAGTGTTAGTGTACGGGTTAGGATTAGGGGACGGGTGAGGCAAGTTTTCGGGGAAGGGTTAGGTTTAGGGTTCGGGTTAGGGTTAGGGGACGGAGACGGTTTAGGTTCCAGGTGAGGGTACGACAACGGTTTAGGGGGAGCGTATGTGTGCGGGCACGGGTTAGTGTTAGCGTACGGTTTAGGATTAGGCGACATGTGAGTGGAAGTCTTCGGGGAAGGGTTAGGGTTAGGGTTCGGGCTAGGGTTAGGGGACGGGGACGGGGACGGTTTAGGGTCCAGGTGAGGGTACGACAACGGTTTAGGGGGAGCATACATGTCAGGGCATGGGTTAGTGTTAGCGTACGGCTTAGGATTAGGGGTAAGACTTCGGGGAAGTGTTAGGGTTAGGGTTCGGGCTAGGGTTAGGTTTAGGGGCGGGGAGGGTTTAGGGTCCAGGTGAGGGTACTACAACGGTTTAGGGGGACCGTACGTGTGATGGCACGGGTTCGTGTAAGCGTACGGGTTAGGATTAGGGGACGGGTGAGGGGAAGGCTTCGGGGAAGGGTTAGGGTTAAGGTTCGGGGTAGGGTTAGGGTTAGGGGACGGGGACGGTTTAGGGTCCAGGTGAGGGTATGAGAACGGTTTAGGGGGAGCGTACAGGTGAGTGCACGGGTTAGTGTTAGCGTACGGCTTAGGATTAGGGGTAAGGCTTCGGGGAAGTGTTAGAGTTAGGGTTCGGTCTAGGGTTAGGGTTATGGGACGGGGACGGTTTAGGGTCCAGGTGAGGGTACGACAACGGTTTAGGGGGAGTGTACGTGTGAGGGCACGGGTTAGTGTTAGCGTACAGGTTAGGATTAGGGGACGGGTGAGGGGAAGGCTTCGGGGAAGTGTTAGGGTTAGGGTTCGGGCTATAGTTAGGGTTAGGGGACGGGGATGGTTTAGGTTCCAGTTGAGGGTATGACAACGGTTTAGGGGGAGCGTACGTGTGAGGGCACGGGTTAGTGTTAGTGTACGGGTTAGGATTAGGGGACGGGTGGGGGAAGGCTTCGGGGTAGGTTTATGGTTAGGGTTCAGGCTAGGTTTAGGGTTAGGGGACGGGGACGGTTTAGGGTCCAGGTGAGGGTACGACAGCGGTTCAGGGGGAGATTACGTGTGAGGGCACGGGTTAGTGTTAGTGTACGGGTTAGGATTAGGGGACAGGTGAGGGGAAGGCTTCGGGGAAGGGTCAGGGTTAGGGTTCGGGCTAGGGTTAGGGATAGGGGACGGGGACGTTTTAGGGTCCAGGTAAGTGTACGACAACGGTTTAGGGGGAGCGTACGTGTGAGGGCACAGGTTAGTGTTACCGTACGGTTTATGTTAGGGGACGGATGGGGGAAGGCTTCGGGGAAGGGTTAGGGATAGGGCTCGGGCTAGGTTTAGGGTTAGGGGCTGGGGACGGTTTAGGGTCCAGGCGAGGGTACGACAACGGTTTAGTGGAAGGGTACGTGTGAGGGCAAGGGTTAGTGTTAGAGTGTGGGTTAGGATAATGAGACGGGTGAGGGGAAGGCTTCGGGGAAGGGTTAGGGTTCAGGTTCGTGCTAGGGTTCGGGTTAGGGGACGGGGACGGTTTAGGGTCCAGATGAGGGTACGACAACGGTTTAGAAGGAGCGTACGTGTGAGGGCACGGGTTAGTGTTAGCGTACTGGTTAGGATTAGGGGACGGTTGAGGGGAAGGCTTCGGGGAAGGGTTAGGGTTAGGGTTCGTGCTAGGGTTAGGGTTAGGGATTGGGGACGGTTTAGGGTCCAGGTGAGGGTACGACAACTGTTTAGGGGGTGCGTACGTGTGTGGGCACGGGTTAGTGTTAGCGTACGGCTTACGATTAGGGGACGGGTGAGGGGAAGGCTTCGGGGAAGGGTTAGGGTTACGGTTCGGGCTAGGGTTAGGGTTACGGGACGGGGACTGTTTAGGGTCCAGGTGAGGGTACGACAACGTTTTAGGGGGATCGTACATGTGAGTGCACGGGTTAGTATTAGCGTACGGCTTAGGATTAGGGGTAAGGCTTCGGGGAAGTGTTAGAGTTAGGGTTCGTTCTAGTATTAGGGTTAGGGGACGGGGACGGTTTACGGTCCAGGTGAGGGTACGACAACGGTTTAGGGGGAGCGTACGTGTGAGGGCACGGGTTAGTGTTAGCGTACAGGTTAGGATTAGGGGACGGGTGAGGGGATGGCTTCGAGGAAGTGTTAGGGTTAGGGTTCCGGCTAGGTTTAGGGTTAGGGGACGGGGACGGTTTAGTGTCCAGGTGAGGGTACGACAGCGGTTCAGGGAGAGAGTACGTGTGAGGGCACGGGTTAGTGTTAGTGTACGTGTTAGGATTAGGGTAGTGGTGAGTGGAAGGCTTCGGGGAAGGGTTAGGGTTAGGGTTCGGGCTAGGGATAGGGTTAGGAGACGGGGACGGTTTAGGGTCCAGGTGAGGGTACTACAAGGGTTTAGGGGGAGAGTACGTGTGAGGGCATGGGTTCGTGTTAGCGTACCCGTTAGGAGTAGGGGATAGGTGAGGGGACGGCTTCGGGGAAGGGTTAGGTTTAGGGTTCCGGCTAGGGTTAGAGTTAGGGGATGGGGACGGTTCAGGGTCCAGGTGAGGGTACGACAATAGTTTAGGTGGTGCGTACGTGTGATGGAATGGGGTAGTGTTAGTGTACGACTAAGGATTAGGGGATGGGTGAGGGGAAGGCTTCGGGGAAGGTTTAGGGTTAGGGTTCGGGCTAGGGTTAGCGTTAGGTTCGGGGAGTGTTTAGGGTCCAGGTGATGGTACGACAATGGTTTAGGGGGAGCGTACGTGTGAGGGCACGGGATAGAGTTAGCGTATGGGTTAGGATTAGGGGACGGGTGAGTGGAAGGCTTTGGGGAAGGCTTAGGGTAGGGTTCGGGCTAGGGTTAGGTTTAGGGGACGGGGACGGTTTAGGGTCCATGTGAATGTACGACAACGGTTTAGGGGGAGCGTACGTGTGAGGGCACGGCTTAGTGTTAGCGTACGGCTTAGGATTAGGGGACGGGTGGGGGAAGGCTTCGGGGAAGGGTTAGGGTTAGGGTTCGGGCTAGGGTTAGGGTTAGGGGACGTGGACGGTTTAGGGTCCAGGTGAGGGTACGACAACGGTTTAAGGGGTGCGTACATGTGAGGGCACCGGTTAGTGTTAGCGTACGGGTTAGGATTAGGTGACGGGTGAAGGGAAGGCTTCGGGGAAGTGTTAGGGTTAGGGTTCGTGCTAGGGTTAGGGTTAAGGGACGGGGACGGTTTAGAGTCCAGGTGAGGGTACGACAACAGTTTAGGGGGAGCGTACGTGTGAGGGCACGGGTTAGTGTTAGCGTACGGTTTAGGATTAGGCGACATGTGAGTGGAAGTCTTCGGGGAAGTGTTAGGGTTAGAGTTCGGGCTAGGGTTAGGGGACGGGGACGGGGACGGTTTAGGGTCCAGGTGAGGGTACGAAAACGGTTTAGGGGAAGCGTACGTGTGAGGGAATTGGTTAGTGTTAGCGTACGGGTTAGGATTAGGTGACGGGTGAGGGGAAGGCTTCGGGGAAGGGTTAGGGTTAGGGTTCGGGTTAAGGTTATTGTTAGGGAACAGGGATATTTTAGGGTCCAGGTGAGTTTACGACAATGGTTTAGGGGGAGTGTACATGTGAGGGCACGGGTTAGTGTTAACTTACGGCTTAGGATTAGGGGTAAGGCTTCGGGGAAGTGTTAGGGTTAGGGTTCGGTCTAGGGTTAGGGTTAGGGGCGGGGAGGGTTTAGGGTCCAGGTGAGGGTACTACGACGGTTTAGGGGGACAGTACGTGTGAGGCAAGTGTTAGTGTTAGCGTACGGGTTAGGATTAGGGACGGGTGAGGGGACGGCTTCGGGGAAGTATTAGGTTTGGGGTTCGGGCTAGGGTTAGGGTTATGGGACGGGGACGGTTTAGGGTCCAGGTGACGGTACGACAACGGTTTAGGGGGAGTGTACGTGTGAGGGCACGGGTTAGTGTTAGCGTACAGGTTAGGATTAGGGGACGGGTGAGGGGAAGGCTTCGGGGAAGTGTTAGGGTTAGGGTTCGGGCTATAGTTAGGGTTAGGGGACGGGGATGGTTTAGGTTCCAGTTGAGGGTATGACAACGGTTTAGGGGGAGCGTACGTGTGAGGGCACGGGTTAGTGTTAGTGTACGGGTTAGGATTAGGGGACGGGTGGGGGAAGGCTTCGGGGTAGGTTTATGGTTAGGGTTCAGGCTAGGTTTAGGGTTAGGGGACGGGGACGGTTTAGGGTCCAGGTGAGGGTACGACAGCGGTTCAGGGGGAGATTACGTGTGAGGGCACGGGTTAGTGTTAGTGTACGGGTTAGGATTAGGGGACAGGTGAGGGGAAGGCTTCGGGGAAGGGTCAGGGTTAGGGTTCGGGCTAGGGTTAGGGATAGGGGACGGGGACGTTTTAGGGTCCAGGTAAGTGTACGACAACGGTTTAGGGGGAGCGTACGTGTGAGGGCACAGGTTAGTGTTACCGTACGGTTTATGTTAGGGGACGGATGGGGGAAGGCTTCGGGGAAGGGTTAGGGATAGGGCTCGGGCTAGGTTTAGGGTTAGGGGCTGGGGACGGTTTAGGGTCCAGGCGAGGGTACGACAACGGTTTAGTGGAAGGGTACGTGTGAGGGCAAGGGTTAGTGTTAGAGTGTGGGTTAGGATAATGAGACGGGTGAGGGGAAGGCTTCAGGGAAGGGTTAGGGTTCAGGTTCGTGCTAGGGTTAGGGTTAGGGGACGGGGACGGTTTAGGGTCCAGATGAGGGTACGACAACGGTTTAGAAGGAGCGTACGTGTGAGGGCACGGGTTAGTGTTAGCGTACTGGTTAGGATTAGGGGACGGTTGAGGGGAAGGCTTCGGGGAAGGGTTAGGGTTAGGGTTCGTGCTAGGGTTAGGGTTAGGGATTGGGGACGGTTTAGGGTCCAGGTGAGGGTACGACAACTGTTTAGGGGGAGCGTACGTGTGTGGGCACGGGTTAGTGTTAGCGTACGGCTTACGATTAGGGGACGGGTGAGGGGAAGGCTTCGGGGAAGTGTTAGGGTTACGGTTCGGGCTAGGGTTAGGGTTACGGGACGGGGACTGTTTAGGGTCCAGGTGAGGGTACGACAACGTTTTAGGGGGATCGTACATGTGAGTGCACGGGTTAGTATTAGCGTACGGCTTAGGATTAGGGGTAAGGCTTCGGGGAAGTGTTAGAGTTAGGGTTCGTTCTAGTATTAGGGTTAGGGGACCGGGACGGTTTACGGTCCAGGTGAGGGTACGACAACGGTTTAGGGGGAGCGTACGTGTGAGGGCACGGGTTAGTGTTAGCGTACAGGTTAGGATTAGGGGACGGGTGAGGGGATGGCTTCGAGGAAGTGTTAGGGTTAGGGTTCCGGCTAGGTTTAGGGTTAGGGGACGGGGACGGTTTAGTGTCCAGGTGAGGGTACGACAGCGGTTCAGGGAGAGAGTACGTGTGAGGGCACGGGTTAGTGTTAGTGTACGTGTTAGGATTAGGGTAGTGGTGAGTGGAAGGCTTCGGGGAAGGGTTAGGGTTAGGGTTCGGGCTAGGGATAGGGTTAGGAGACGGGGACGGTTCAGGGTCCAGGTGAGGGTACGACAATAGTTTAGGTGGTGCGTACGTGTGATGGAATGGGGTAGTGTTAGTGTACGGCTAAGGATTAGGGGATGGGTGAGGGGAAGGCTTCGGGGAAGGTTTAGGGTTAGGGTTCGGGCTAGGGTTAGCGTTAGGGTCGGGGAGTGTTTAGGGTCCAGGTGATGGTACGACAATGGTTTAGGGGGAGCGTACGTGTGAGGGCACGGGATAGAGTTAGCGTATGGGTTAGGATTAGGGGACGGGTGAGTGGAAGGCTTTGGGGAAGGCTTAGGGTAGGGTTCGGGCTAGGGTTAGGTTTAGGGGACGGGGACGGTTTAGGGTCCATGTGAATGTACGACAACGGTTTAGGGGGAGCGTACGTGTGAGGGCACGGCTTAGTGTTAGCGTACGGCTTAGGATTAGGGGACGGGTGGGGGAAGGCTTCGGGGAAGGGTTAGGGTTAGGGTTCGGGCTAGGGTTAGGGTTAGGGGACGTGGACGGTTTAGGGTCCAGGTGAGGGTACGACAACGGTTTAAGGGGTGCGTACATGTGAGGGCACCGGTTAGTGTTAGCGTACGGGTTAGGATTAGGTGACGGGTGAAGGGAAGGCTTCGGGGAAGTGTTAGGGCTGGGTTCGTGCTAGGGTTAGGGTTAAGGGACGGGGACGGTTTAGAGTCCAGGTGAGGGTACGACAACAGTTTAGGGGGAGCGTACGTGTGAGGGCACGGGTTAGTGTTAGCGTACGGTTTAGGATTAGGCGACATGTGAGTGGAAGTCTTCGGGGAAGTGTTAGGGTTAGAGTTCGGGCTAGGGTTAGGGGACGGGGACGGGGACGGTTTAGGGTCCAGGTGAGGGTACGAAAACGGTTTAGGGGAAGCGTACGTGTGAGGGAATTGGTTAGTGTTAGCGTACGGGTTAGGATTAGGTGACGGGTGAGGGGAAGGCTTCGGGGAAGGGTTAGGGTTAGGGTTCGGGTTAAGGTTATTGTTAGGGAACAGGGATATTTTAGGGTCCAGGTGAGTTTACGACAATGGTTTAGGGGGAGTGTACATGTGAGGGCACGGGTTAGTGTTAACTTACGGCTTAGGATTAGGGGTAAGGCTTCGGGGAAGTGTTAGGGTTAGGGTTCGGTCTAGGGTTAGGGTTAGGGGCGGGGAGGGTTTAGGGTCCAGGTGAGGGTACTACGACGGTTTAGGGGGACAGTACGTGTGAGGCAAGTGTTAGTGTTAGCGTACGGGTTAGGATTAGGGACGGGTGAGGGGACGGCTTCGGGGAAGTATTAGGTTTGGGGTTCGGGCTAGGGTTAGGGTTAGGGGACGGGGACGGTTTAGGGTCCAGGTGACGGTACGACAACAGTTTAGGGGGAGCGTACGTGTGAGGGCATGGGTTAGTGTTAGCGTACGGGTTAGGATTAGGGGACTGGTGAGGGAAAGGCTTCGGGGAAGGGTTAGGGTTAGGGTTCCGGCTAGGGTTAGGTTTAGGGCACGGGGAGGGTTTCGGGTCTAGGTGAGAGTACGACAATGGTTTTGGGAGAGCGTACGTGTGACGTCACAGGTTAGTGTTAGCGTAGGGGTTATGATTAGGGGAACGGGAGGGGAAGGCTTCGGGGAAGGCTTAGGGTAGGGTTCCGGCTAGGGTTAGGATTAGGGGACGGGGACGGTTTAGGGTCCAGGTGAGGGTACGACAACGGTTTAGGGGGAACGTACATGTGAGGGCACAGGTTATTGTTAGCGTACGGCTTAGGATTAGGGGTAAGGCTTCGGGGAAGTGTTAGGGTTAGGGTTCGGGCTAGGGTTAGGGTTAGGGGCGGGGAGGGTTTAGGGTCCAGGTGAGGGTACTACAACGGTTTATGGGGACCATACGTGTGAAGGCACGGGTTCGTGTAAGCGTACTGGTTAGGATTAGGGGACGGGTGAGGGGAAGGCTTCGGGGAAGGGTTAGGGTTAAGGTTCGGGCTAGGGTTAGGGTTAGTGGACGGGGACGGTTTAGGGTCCAGGTGAGGGTACGACAACGGTTTAGGGGGAGCATACGTGTGAGGGCACGGGTTAGTGTTAGCGTACTGCTTAGGTGGGGGACGGGTGAGAGGAAGGCTTCGGGAAAGGTTTAGGGTTAGGGTTCGGGCTAGGGTTAGGGTTAGGGGATGGGACGGTTTAGGGTCAGGTGAGGATACGACAACGGTTTTGGGGGAGCGTACATGTGAGGGCACGGGTTAGTTATTGCGTACAGCTAGGATTAGGGGACGGGTGAGGGGAAGGCTTCGGGGAAGGGTTAGGTTTAGGGTTCGTGCTAGGGTTAGGATTAGGGGACGGGGACGGTTTAGAGTCCAGGTGAGGGTACGACAACGGTTTATGGGGAGCGTACGTGTGAGGACACGGGATAGTGTTAGCGTACGGCTTAGGATTAGGGGACGAGTGAGGGGAAGGCTTCGGGGAAGGGTTAGGGTTAGGGTTCGGGCTAGGCTTAGGGTTAGGGGACGAGGACGGTTTAGAATCCAGGTGAGGGTACGACAAAGGTTTAAGGGGAGCGTACGTGTGACGGCACCGGTTAGTGTTAGCGTACGGGTTAGGATTAGGGGACGGGTGAAGGAAGGTTTCGGGGAAGTGTTAGGGTTAGGGTTCTGGGAGGCTTAGGGTTAGGGGAAGGGGATGGTTTAGGGTCCAGGTGAGGGTACATCAACGGTTTAGGGGAAGCGTATGTGTGAGGGCACGGGTTAGTATTAGCGTACTGGTTAGGATTAGGGGACGGGTGAGGGGAAGGCTTCGGGGAAGGGTTAGGGTTAGGATTCGGGCTAGGGATAGGGTTAGGGGACGGGGACGATTTAGGGTACAGGTGAGTGTACGAGTACGTTTTAGGGGGAGTGTACGTGTTAGGGCACGGGTTAGTGTTAGCGTACGGTTTAGGATTAGGGGACGGGTGAGGGGAAGGCTTCAGGGAAGGGTTAGGTTTAGGGTTCGGGCTAGGGTTAGGGTTAGGGGACGGGCACGGTTTAGGGTTCAGGTGAGGGTACGACAACGGTTTAGGGGGAGCGTACGTGTGAGGGTACGGATTAGTGTTAGCGTACGGATTAGGATTAGGGGACGGGTGAGGGGAAGGCTTCGGGGAAGGGTTAGGGTTAGGGTTCGGGCTAGGGTTTGGTTTAGGGGACGGGGACGGTTTAGGGTCCACGTGAGGGTATGGCAACGGTTTATGGGGAACGTACATGTGAGGGCACAGGTCATTGTTAGCGTACCACTTAGGATTAGGGGTAAGGCTTCGGGGAAGTGTTAGGGTTAGTTGTTCGGGCTAGGGTTAGGGTTAGGTGCGGGGAGGGTTTAGGGTCTAGGTGAGGGTACTAGAACGGTTTAAGGGGACCGTACGTGTGAGGGCACGGGTTCGTGTAAGCGTACGGGTTAGGATTAGGGGACGGGTGAGGGGAAGGCTTCGGGGAAGGGTTAGGGTTAGGGTTCGTGTTAGGGTTATTGTTAGGGAACAGGGATATTTTAGGGTCCAGGTGAGGTTACGACAACGGTTTAGGGGGAGCGTACATGTGAGGGCACGGGTTAGAGTTAACTTACGGCTTAGGATTAGGGGTAAGGCTTCGGGGAAGGGTTAGGGTTAGGGTTCGGTCTAGGGTTAAGGTTAGGTGTTGGGAGGGTTTAGGGTCCAGGTGAGGGTACTACGACGGTTTAGGGGGAAAGTACGTGTGAGGGCACGGGTTAGTGTTAGCGTACAGGTTAGGATTAGGGGACGGGTGACGGAAAGGCTTCGGGGAAGTGTTAGGGTTAGGGTTCCGGCTAGGGTTAGTGTTAGGGCACGGGGAGGGTTTCGGGTCTATGTGAGGGTACGACAATGGTTTAGGGGGAGCGTACGTGTGAGGGCACAGGTTAGTGTTAGCGTACGGGTTATGATTAGGGGAACGGTGAGGGGAAGGCTTCGGGGAAGGCTTAGGGTAGGGTTCGGGCTAGGGTTAGGATTAGGGGACGGGGACAGTTTAGGGTCCAGGTGAGAGTACGACAACGGTTTAGGGGGAACGTTCATGTGAGGGCACAGGTTATTGTTAGCGTACGGCTTAGGATTAGGGGTAAGTCTTCGGGGAAGTGTTAGGGTTAGGGTTCGGGCTAGAGATAGAGTTAGGGGCGGGGAGTGTTTAGGGTCCAGGTGAGGGTACTACAACGGTTCAGGGGGACCCTACGTGTGAGGGCACGGGTTCGTGTAAGCGTACGGGTTAGGATTAGGGGACGGGTGAGGGTTAGGCTTCGGGGAAGGGTTAGGGTTAAGGTTCGGGCTAGGGTTAGGGTTAGGGGACGGGGACGTTTTAGGGTCCAGGTGAGGGTACGACAACGGTTTAGGGGGAGCATACGTGTGAGGGCATGGGTTACTGTTAGCGTACGGGTTAGGATTAGGGGACGTGTGAGGGGAAGGCATCGGAGAAGGGTAAAGGTTAGGGTTCGGGCTAGGGTTAGGGTTAGGGGACGGGGACGGTTTAGAGTCCAGGTGAGGGTACGACAATGGTTTAGGGGGAGAGTACGTGTGAGGGCACGGGTTACTGTTAGCGTACGGGTTAGGAATAGGGGACGGGTTAGGGTAAGGCTTCTGGGAAGAGTTAGGTTTAGGTTTCGGGCTAGGGTTAGGGTTATAGGACGGGGACGGTTTAGGGTCCAGGTGAGGGTACGACAACGGTTCAGGGGGAGCGTACGTGTGAGGGCATGTGGTAGTGTTAGCGTACGGCCAAGGATTAGGAGACGGGTGAGGAGTAGGCTTTGGGGAAGGGTTAGGGTTATGGTTCGGGCTAGGGTTAGGGTTAGGGGATGGGGACGGTTTAGGCTCCAGTTGAGGTTACGACAATGGTTTAGGGGGAGCGTACGTGTGAGGGAACAGGTTAGTGTTAGCGTACGGGTTAGGATTAGGGGTCGGGTGAGGGGAAGGCTTCGGGGAAGGGTTAGGGTTAAGGTTCGGGCTAGGGTTAGTGTTAGGGGACGGGGACAGTTTAGGGTCCAGGTGAGGGTACGACAACGTTTTAGGGGGAGCATACGTGTGAGGGCATGGGTTACTGTTAGCGTACGGGTTAGGATTAGGGGACGTGTGAGGGGAAGGCTTTGGGGAAGGGTAAGGGTTAGGGTTCGTGCTAGGGTTAGGGTTAAGGGACAGGGACGGTTTAGAGTCCAGGTGAGGGTACAACAACAGTTTAGGGGGAGCGTACGTGTGAGGGCATGGGTTAGTGTTAGCGTACGGCTTAGGTGGGGGACGGGTGAGAGGAAGGCTTCGGGAAAGGGTTAGGGTTAGGGGACGGGACGGTTTAGGG
The DNA here is from genome assembly GCF_949774975.1 of Lagenorhynchus albirostris. NCBI lineage: Eukaryota > Metazoa > Chordata > Mammalia > Artiodactyla > Delphinidae > Lagenorhynchus > Lagenorhynchus albirostris. Next base: position 156,480 of record NW_026783310.1, on the reverse strand, counting down.
CCAGGTGAGGGTACGACAACGGTTTAGGGGGAGCGTACATGTGAGGGCACGGGTTAGTGATAGTGTACGGGTTAGGATTAGGGGACGGGTGAGGGGAAGGCTTCGGGGAATGGATAGGTTTAGGGTTCCGGGTAGGGTTAGGGTTAGGGGACGGGGACGGTTCAGGGTCCAGGTGACTGTACGACAATGGTTTAGGTGGAGGTTACGTGTGAGGGCACAGGTTAGTGTTAGCGTACAGGTTAGGATTAGGGGACGGGTGAGGGGAAGGCTTCGGGGAAGGCTTAGGCTTAGTGTTCGGGCTAGAGTTAGGTTTAGGGGACGGGGACGGTTTAGGGTCCATGTGAGGGTACGACAACGGTTTAGGGGGAGCGTACGTGTGAGGGCATAGGTAAGTGTTAGCGTACGGGTTAGGATTAGGGGACTGGTGAGGGGAAGGCTTCGGGGAAGGGTTAGGGTTAGGGTTTGGGCTAGGGTTAGGGTTAGGGGATGGGGACGGTTTAGGGTCCAGGTGAGGTTACCACAACGATTAGGGGGAGCGTACGTGTGAGGGCACGGGTTAGTGTTAGCGTACGGTTTAGGAATAGCGGACAGGTGAGGGGAAGGCTTCGGGGAAGTGTTAGGGTTAGGGTTCGGGCTAGAGTTAGGTTTAGGGCATGGGGACGGTTTAGGGTCCAGGTGAGGGTACGACAATGGTTTAGGAGGTGCGTACTTGTTAGAGCACGGGTTAGTGTTAGCGTACGGGTTAGGATTAGGGGACAGGTGAGGGGAAGGCTTCGGGGAAGGTTTAGCGTTAAAGATCGGGCTAGGGTCAGGATTAGGGGACGGGGACGGTTTAGGTCCAGGTGATGGTACGACAATGGTTTAGGGGGAGCGTACTTGTGAGGGCACGGGTTAGTGTTAGCGTACGTGTTAGGATGAGAGTACGGATGAGGGGAAGTCTTCGGGGAAGGGTTAGGGTTAGGGTTCGGGCTAGGGTTTGGGTTAGGGGGCGGGGACGGTTTAGGGTCCAGGTGAGGTTACGACAACGGTTTAGGGGGATCGTACGTGTGAGGGCACGGGTTAGTGTTAGAGTACGTGTTAGGATTAGGGGACGGGTGAGGGGAAGGCTTCGGGGAAGGGTTAGGATTAGGGTTCGTGCTAGGGTTAGGGTTAGGCGACGGGGACGGCTTAGGGTCCAGGTGAGGGTACGACAACAGTTTAGGGGGAGCGTACTTGTGAGGGCATGGGTTAGTGTTAGCGTACGGGTTAGGATTCGGGGACGGGTGAGGGGAAGGCTTCTGGGAGGGGTTAGGTTTAGGGTTCGGGCTAGAGTTAGGGTTAGGGGACGGGGAAGGTTTAGGGTCCAGGTGAGGTTATGACAACGGTTTAGGGGGAGCGTACGTGTGAGGGCACGGGTTAGTGTTAGCATACGGGTTAGCATTAGATGACGGGTGACGGGAAGGCTTCGGGAAAGGGTTAGTGTTAGGGTTTGGGCTAGGGTTAGGGTTAGGGGAAGGGGACGATTTAGGGTCCAGGTGAGGATATGTCAACGGTTTAGGGGGAGCGTACTTGTGAGGGCATGTTTTACTGTTAGCGTACGGGTTAGGATTAGGGGACGGGTGAGGGGAAGGCTTCGGGGAAGTTTTAGTGTTAGGGTTCGGGCTAGGGTTAGCGTTGGGGGATGGGGACGGTTTAGGGTCCAGGTGAGGGTACGACAACGCTTTAGGGGGAGCGTACGTGTGAGGGCACGGATTTGTGTTGGCGTACGGGTTAGGATTAGGGGACTGGTGAGGGGAAGGCTTCGGGGAAGGGTTAGGGTTAGGGTTTGGGCTAGGTTTAGGATTAGGGAACGGGGACGGTTTAGGGTCCAGGTGAGGGTACGAGAACGGTTTAGGGGGAGCATACGTGTGAGGGCACGGGTTAGTGTTAGCGTACGGGTTAGGATTAGGGGACGGGTGAGGGGAAGGCGTCGGGGAAGGGTTAGGGTTATGGTTGGGGCTAGGGTTAGGGTTAGGGGACGGGGACGGTTTAGGGTCCTGGTGAGGGTAAACAACGTTTTAGTGGGAGCGGACGTGTGAGGGCATGGGTTAGTGTTAGCGTACGGGTTAGCATTAGGGGACGGGTGAGGGGAAGGCTTCGGGGAAGTGTTAGGGTTAGTGTTCGGGCTAGGGTTAGGGTTAGGTGACGGGCACTGTTTAGGGTCTAGTTGAGGGTACGACAACGGTTTAGGGGGAGCGTACGTGTGAGGACACGGGTTAGTGTTAGCGTACGGGTTAGGATTAGGGGACCGGTCAGGGGAAGGCTTCGGGGAAGTGTTAGGGTTAGGGTTCGGGCTAGGGTTAGGTTTAGGGGATGGGGACGGTTTAGGGTCCAGGTGAGGGTACGACAATGTTTGAGGGGGAGCTTACGTGTGAGGGCACGGGTTAGTGTTAGCGTACGTGTTAAGATTAGGGGACGGGTGAGGGGAAGGCTTCGGGGAAGTGTTAGGGCTAGGGTTCGGGCTAGGGTTAGGGTTAGGGGACGGGCACGGTTTAAGCTCCAGGTGAGGGTACGACAACAGTTTAGGGGAAGCGTACGTGTGAGGGTATGGGTTAGTGTTAGCGTACGGGTTAGGATTAGGGGACGGGTGAGGGGAAGGCTTCAGGGAAGGGTTAGGGTTAGGGTACGGGCTAGGGTTAGAGTTAGGGGACGGGGATGGTTTAGGGTCAGGTGAGGGTATGACAACGGTTTAGGGGGAGCGTACGTGTGAGGGCACGGGTTAGTGTTAGCGTACGGGTTAGCATTAGGGGATGGGTGACGGGAAGGCTTCGGGTAGGATTAGGGTTAGTGTTCGAGCTAGGGTTAGTGTTATGGAACGGGGACGGTTTAGGGTCCAGGTGAGGGTATGACAACGGGTTAGGGGGGGCATACGTGTGAGGGCACGGGTTAGTGTCACCGTTCGGGTTAGGATTAGGGGACTGGTGAGCTGAAGGCTTCGGGGAAGGGTTAGTTTCAGGGTTCAGGCTAGGGTTAGGGTTAGGGGACGGGGAAGGTTTAGGGTCCAGGTGAGGGTACGACAACGGTTTAGGGGGAGAGTACGTGTGAGGGCACGGGTTACTGTTAGCGTACGGGTTAGGAATAGGGGACGGGTTAGGGTAAGGCTTCTGGGAAGGGTTAGGGTTAGGGTTCGGGCTAGGGTTAGGTTTAGGGGACGGGGATGGTTTAGGGTCCAGGTGAGTGTACAACAACAGCTTAGGGGGAGAATACGTGTGAGGGCATGGGTTTGTTTTAGCCTACAGTTTAGGGTTAGGGGAGGGGTTAGGGTAAGGCTTCGGGGAAGGGTTAGGGTTAGGGATCGGGCTAGGCTTAGGATTAGGGGATGGGGACGGTTTAGGGTCCAGGTGAGGGTACGACAACGTTTAAGGGGGAGCGTACGTGTGAGGGCACGGGTTAGTGTTAGCGTACGGTTTAGGACTAGGGGATGGGTTAGTGTAAGGCTTCGGGGAAGGGTTAGTGTGGATCATACTCTGGGTTCCACATGCATGTTTTAGCTGAAGGAAGAATCCCTTAAACCTGGAGAGTTGAGACCCGTGGAATGGGTACCATGCAATATGACTTTAATGGGTCTTCATTTGCTCACCGAAACTCTCCAATCCCATCACTGCTGCTTTTATGCCCCTGTACACACGCTTGATTCTCTTTCGGAGACATAGCATTCCATAGGTTTTAACATACTTACTAGTCAGGTACATTCTTAGGCGTTTAATATGGGGTGTTGAGTCCATTTCTTTGAGCAAGGAGTAGCTCTTCTCTGTTACATATTTGGCTTAAGGAACTTTTTCTGTGCTCATTTCAATCTCTGGTTTTATGCAGCACCCCAACTCAACTTTCCCCTTAAGCAAGCATAAGTTGGTTTTCTACATTTGAGACCCTGTTCTGTTTTGTAATCCAGTTCCTGTGTAGCCAAGTTTACATTCCGTTTATTACTGATATCTTATGATGTTTTTTTTCTGTGTGACTTATTTCAGTTAGAATCATCATACCTGAATCCACGCATTATGCTGCTACGGGCCTGATGACATAGATTTCATTGCTGAGTGATATTGCATTGTACGTAAGTACCACAACTTCTTTATCCATTTTTCGCTTTCTGTGATATTGAACTTGTATCGTAAACGAGGTTCTTGTAAACAGAGCCGTCCCAAACTTAGGGGTGGCTGTGTCTTTTTGAGTTTAACTTCCCTAAGCTATAGGACCATAAGTGGAAGTGCCCTAGGCTCTGTTGCTTTGTTTTTTAGATGTTTCAGGAAACACCATACACTTCTCCCGAGTTGCTGTTGGCAATTTACATCCTGCCCTTTGGCATAAGAAGGTTCTCAGTTCTCCATGGCCTGTCCTGCCTTTCTGGATTTTACACTTTTTTCAGATGGCCCTTTTGACCGGGGGGAAGTGAGACTTCATAGTAGTGCAGATTTCCTTTGCAAGCTTGCTTGGTTGGCCAAAAATTGTGTATGCGTTTTTTCCTGAATATATTCAGGAAAAAACGCATACGCTCTTTTTGGCCAAGTGCATCATTGTCGAGGTTCTGACTTTCTTCATATGTTTTCAGTGCAATTCCAGTCTACCTCCTGAAATCTGTTTCCTGCAATTCTGCCTTGCTTTCATTGCTTCTTCATAGCCTTACCTCAATATATTTTTTGAAAATAGTCGGCCTTTATAACTCTGCAGGTTTTTGAATTGCAGTGGCCCTTAGCTCCATTTTTCAGCTCTTATTTTTGTGATCTTGCCTCATAACCACAGGATTCCTTCAGGCCCTATTCTTCTTCTGGGGCACCTTACTGTGCCTTTGGTTAATTCTTCTTACTGATGTGAAATTAGAGTGACATGTGCCCATTGAAACCGCTACAGCTAGTTTCTCACTGGTTCCCCCTATTCCCATTCATCCTCCGCACTAACTGCAGACTGTGCGATACCAGAACTTAAAGGCATTGACTCTCCATGAGGGGATGTTGTTAGTAAAGCGGGTGGAATGTCGATCCGGAGTCCCAGGAGAGGAAAAATGAGGTGCGTTTTAGAAACCTTTCCCGATCATATGGTATACCAGTCACTGGGTTTCCCAAGCATGGTTTAGCTGTAGGAAGATTCCCTTCAACCTGGAGTGTTGGGACCCTTGGAATGAGTGGCATGAAGTATTGCATTAAACTTTCGGCAGTTGCTCACCAAAGTTCACGAATCCTCTCAGCCCCAAGTGTCCAGCCTTATGTCTTATCCAGCTGTGGGTTTATATGTGGTCATTCCAGGTTGCATCACAACCCCTGAGCGAATTTTGTAAGAATTTTTCTCTCTTTCATTGTTTCTGCGTTTTGGTTTTAAAATTTATTTCTATAATGGGGTTTATCTCATTTTCACTGCTGTGTTTGTGCAGCTCTGCACACACTTGATTCCCTTATGGAGATATATCAATACATGGGTTTTAAGATTCTTATTACTCAGATATATTTCTCTGCGGTGTATAGGGTGTGTTGAGGCCAGTTCATTGAGCAAGGTGTAGATCTTGTCTAATACCTATTTGGTTTATTGAACGGTATCTGTGCTAATTTCAAACTCTGGTTTTATGCATCACCCCACCTCTCCTTTCCCCTTAAGCTGACATAAGTGTGTTTTCTAAATCTGAGACACTGTTCTGTTCTGTAATTCATTTCTTGTGCAGCCATATTTACCCTCCCTCTATAGGTGATATCTTATGATATGTTTCTTTTTCTGTTTGACTTATTTCAAGTAGTATTATCGGACCTAAATCCACTTATTATCCTTCTACTAGCCTTATTACATTGATTTCATGGTGAAGAGATATTCCATTGTACATAAGTACCACATCTTCTTTATCCATTGTTCTCTTTCCTGCGATATTTAAGGCGTACTGAAGTTGAGGTTCTTGTAAACAGAGTAGCCCTAAACTGTGGTGTTCTTGTGTCTTGTTGATTTTTAGACTTCCCTAGATATACTCCCATGATGGGAAGTGTCCTATGCTCTGTAGCTCTGTTTTTTAGATGATTTAGGAACCACCATACACTTCTCCAGAGTGGCTCTCGGCAGTTCACACACTGCCCATCAGCGTATAAAGGCTCCCTGTTCTTCATGGCCTGTCCTGCATTTCTGGTTTTTACAATTTTTTCGGATGGCCCTTTTAACCAGTGGGAAATGAGACTTCTTTGTTGTGCACATTTGCATTGCTTGCTTGCTTCGTTGCCCATAAAGTGTGTATGCGTTTTTTCCTGGATATAATCAGGAAAAAACGCATACTCCCTTTTGGGCCAACTGCATCATTGTCGAAATTCTGCCACTTTTCATGAGCTTTAAAGACGAGTCCAATCTATCTCTTGAAATCTGTTTCTTGCAATTCTGTCTTGCATTCAGATCCTCTTCTTTGCCTTACCTCAACATATTTTTGGACGTTAGTTTTCATTTATAACTCTGCAGGTTTGTGAATTGCAGTGACCCTGAGCTCCATTTTTTAAGTTGCTCTTTTGTGAGCTGGCCTCAAACCCGCAGGATTGCTTCAGGCCCTATTTTGGCTCCAGCGAGGCAGGCTGAGCCTTTTTTCAATTCTTATTCTTAATGGGAAATTAGAGTGATATGTGCCCGTCCAAACCCCTACCACTATTCTCTCATTGGTTCCCCCTCTTCCCGTTCATCCTCCTCACAATTTGCAAAATGTGTGAAACAGAAGTTGAAATGTGCTGATTCTCCAAGTGGGGAGATTCTAAGTAACGTGGCTGGAATGGTGAACAGGAGCACCAGGAGAGGATAAATGAGGTGCATTTTAGACACATCTCCCGATCACATGGTGTACAGTCCTCTGGGTTTTCCATGCATGTTTTAGCTGTAGGAAGATCCCTTGAACCTGCAGATTTGGGACCCATTGAATGGGTACCAGGTAGTATTACTTTAAAGGGTGTGCATTTCCTCACCCAACCTCACATTTCTCTTAGTGCAAACAGTTTCCAGCCTTATGTCTCATCCTGCTGTGGGTCTAGATGTGTTCAATCCATGTTGCATCACCGTCCCTGAGGAAAAGTTGTAAGAGGTTTTCTGTGTCTCTCTGTCATTTATTTTTTTCAATTTATTACTATATTGGTTACAGCTGATTTTCAAAGCTCTGTTTCTTGCTGCTGTACATCCACTTGATTCACGTACAGAGAGACATCAGTAAATTCTTTTTCAGATTCTTACCAGTCGTATATATTCTTTTCCGGTGACTTGAGTGTGCTGAGTGCAGTTCTTTTAGCTACCGTGTAGGCCTTGTTGATTATCAGTTTGGTATTTGGAATGGTATCTTTGCTAATTTCAACCTCCTGGATGATGCCTCACCCCTCCCCACCTTTCCCGTTTAGCAGCCTTATGCGTGTTTTCTACATATTTGACTATGTTTTTGTTTTGTAATTTATTTCATGTGTAGCCATTTTGGATTCCACCTTTAAGTGATATCTTATGATATGTGTCTTTTTCTTTTTGAATTATGTCACTTAGAATGATCATACGTAACTCCTCCGGAGTTGTTACAACTGGCCATATTTCATTGATTTCCAGGCTGAATAATATTCCACTCTACCTAAGTACCACATCTCTATCCATTTTTTCTCTTTAGAGACATTTAAGTTATATCCTAGTCGAGGATCTTTTAAACAGAGAGGGGGTAAACATTGGGGTGCCTGTGTCCTCTCGATTTTTGTTTTTCCCAAGATATACGCCCATGAGTGCAAGTGCCCTATGCTCTGTAGCTCATTTTTTAGATGCTTTAGTAAACACAATACACTTCTCCAGAATGGCCGTTGGCAATATACATTTCCACTATAAGTCTCACAGGGCTCCCTCTTCTCCTTGCCCTGTCCTGCATTTCTGTTGTTTACGTTTTATGAGGATGGCTCTTCTGACTGATGCAAAGTGATATCTTTTGTAGTATTGACTTCCAGTGCCCACCTGTTTGGTTGGCTAAAAAAGTGTATGCCCTTTTCTTGAATATATACAGAAAAAAACGCATACAGCCTTTTTGGCCAACTGCAATGTTGGCAATGTTCAGCTCCTTTTCTTGTGCTTAATGGCGAGTCCTTTCTACCTCCTCAAATCCCTTTCCTGCCATTCTCCCTTGCTTACAAGTCCTTTTCTCTGACTTTCCTCAAGACATTTTTCAGTGATGGATATTTTCAACTCTGCAGTTTCATGAATTTTACTGCCCCTGAGTTCCATTGTTCAACTTGTGTTTATGGGAACTGGCCACAAAGCAGCAGGATTTCCTCAAGCCCTATACTGTTTCCATGGGCAACCCTAGGCTTTGGTCAATTCGTCTTCCTGATTGGAAATTAGAGTGACATGTGCCTGTCTGAACACCTAGGACTTGTCTCTCATTGTTCCTCATCCTTCCGCTTCATCCTCTGGACAAATTCCAAACTGTACGCAACAGGATGTTGACAGTGCTGACATCTCCAAGTGGGGAGACTGTTAGTAAAGACGCTGGAGGGGTGAACCCGAGCACCAGGAGATGAGGAGATGAGATGCCTTTTCCAAGCTCTTCCCGATCAGACGGTATACCATCCTCTGGGTGTGACAGACATGTTTTAGCAGTAGGAAGAGTCCCATTCATGTAAGGAGAACACCAGGGCTTTTTCAAAATCAGTGTCTCCCCGAAACCCAAACTGGGGAATTTTTTAAGCTACGGCTACACATATGTTCATTAAGGGCCTTGGGAAGTAGGCAGAGTCCAAACTTTAGATGATTGAAGTCTTCAGGGTCAGAAGCACTCACCACCAGCTTCCCTTAGGTTACACTTTAACTGTCATTGATAGATGATGTCAATAAAAATATCTATTCTTTTTCAGATTATTTCCCCTTATAGGTTATTGCAAAATGTTGAGTGTAGTTCCCTGTGCTATCCAGTAGTTCCTTGTTGATGATCTATTTTATACATAGCAGTGTGTATGTGTTAATCCCAAACTGTTAATTTATCCCTCCTCCCACCTTTCCCCTTTGGTAATAATAAATTATAAGATTTTATACTTCTCAGAAATGGGGGAGCTGAAAGAGAGGTATCATTTTCAATGGAAAAGCATTTAAAACAAGATTGAAGCTTTAACCAAGATTATTAGATGTACATCCTTGGAAAGAAATCACTTCGTTTCTCTAATATTGACCTGACAAATAAGACAAACCTTTTCACTGAACTTGCTTATAATAAAGTGATGGAAATATCAAATGGAAGTGTTAGAAACATCTTATTTTACCCGAGCCTTATACACTCTTCTATGTTAACTACAGTTTGGCTCACACATCTGTTCATTGAGGTTACAATAGTCTCAATTTCTGTTACTGATCCTCCAGAGTGGACCCCAACAAGTGTCCCCCTGCCCAGTGTCATTGGGGCCTACAGATCGAGACTGAGTTTTGTTCCCAAGCAAAGGAAACTTTATATTTTGATCAGAGAATGGAGAGGTGAGAGCATGCACTACCCCGTGGGCATGGGCTGGGCTGCTGTGTAGAGATCCTGTCAGAGTCAGTGGGAGGGAGTGGGCGGAGCTCTCGAGGGCCGGGTTGGCTGCAGCTCAGGCTCTATATCGCGGAGTCTGCACTGGGCCCCAGGAGCTGAGGTGTCGACCCAGCCATTCTGCACTAGGAAATCTGGTCTGAAGTGCCGGGTGTGGAACCTCTGCATGCGGGACCCTAGGAGCACGTGAAATTAGACAAAGCACAAAGGATAAAAAAGGTCAGACTTGACTTTATTGCCCAGATTCTATTTTTATCTCCCAGGGACTTTTAATGGGCTTTGCTGGGGACAAACCCCTCCTCTGCCTTTTGTCCCGTTCCTCATTCTTGGAGTGCTGAGGGTGCAGACCCTTCTTCTGTAACTGCTGAGTGCTGAGATGGGAGCCCTCATACCCGGGGGCGAGGGTCAGAGCTTCTCCCCAGCAGCCTCCAGGTGACGTTGATTGTCCCCAGGCCCCCTGCCTCCCTGCTCGTCCACCTGAGCACCAGCATTGGAAGTGTTATAGATTCTAATGACCTTTAAGGGTCCAGGAAACAGATGTGCAGAGACGCTGTGGGGGCCGGTTTCACCCCGCCCCACATTTGTTCGGCCACCTTAGGCTGACCGTTTCTGCCAGCCTAGATGCTCTGACCAGTAGTCTGCGCTTTCTACAATTAGGCCCCTGAATTAACGTACAAACAGCACCAGGTGTCAGAGCCCTGCCCGCTCAACTCCCAGACAGTCCAGGGTCAGTGGTGATCAAGGACCATGATGGCCACTGAGTCAACAGCCTTTTGAAGTAAACAGGAGTCCAGCCGGTCTTATTGGCCACCATCATCACGGTGTCTGTAGGCTTTTCTATGGTGACAGTGTGATATACGGTTCCCCTGCCAAGATTATTAGCTCCCCTCCGGGTGCAGTAAGTCCTGCAAGCAGTAGTCTACTCTTTTGGGACACACTCTTGTTGTTTTATGAGAGAAACTCCAGGTCAAGTGATGTTCACATGAGTCGTCATGGTGCCCTGTTGCCCCCGGTTATCTCTCTGGATGTTGGAGTTGGAGGGCCTCCTCACTTGAGGTTGGTGTGCCCACGGAGCGAGCCCTGCAACTTCAGGGCATGGTTGGTGGTTAGGATCACCATGTGGGGTCCTTTTCCCTTAGGAGGGAGGTGGCCTTTGGGGCTGCTGATTTCCAGGTTTTTAGATACCGCCAGTATCTTGGCCAGATGTGGCAGTGGGCCAAGCCCCTTGGTGACCGTAGTTTATCCTACCTGGATGGCATTCTTGCATTCTTCCATTTCAAGTGGTCCCAGTTTTTGCACTAATTCTCCAATGGCGATTCACCTTTCACCGGGAATGTAAAGGTCAAAGGGTTTAGCTAAATTAGGGAGTTCCAGGGCAAGGGTCTGAATTGACTGCTCTTTCCATACTTGAAAGGCCACTTCTGGATTCTATTCAAAAGGATCATCATCTTTTCCTTTCAGTGTTTCATATAGAGGCCCAGCTAGTAGACTGTAGTTAGGGATCCAGAAGCAGCAAACCCTGGCCTCCCCAGGAACCCCTAAGCTGTCTTCTAGTTTTAGAAAGGGGTAAGGCTGCAAATGGTTTCTTCCCTTTCCTGGGATGGGCTTCTCCGACCTTCTGTGAGAACGAAGCCAAGGCAGGTCACCGCAGTCTGTGATATTTGAGCTTTTTCTTGGACAACTTCTATCCTTTATTGGCTTGGTGGTTCAGAGGCTTCCTTAGTAGGGCTGGCGATCAGAATGTCGTCTGCGTACTGAAGGAGGGTTTCCTTTTCCAGAGGTAGAACTTTTCGGTCTTTAGCTAAGCTTTCCCCAAAGATGGTGTGGGAATTTTTGCACCCTTGGGGCAAGACGGCCCGGAAGTATGTTTTAGTTGTATGTTGAGTCCTGCCACTCACAAGCCAAAATTTCTTGTGACTCTGGGACTAATGGAATACAAAAGAAGGCATCATTGAAGACCAATAAAGAATACCATGTCTTGGTGGTTGGTAGAATGACCAGCAGGGTGTAGGAATTAGGAGCAACTGGAGGTATATCCTCGGTGGCTTCACTGACTGTCCTGACATCCTTTACCAGGTCCCCAGCAGCCCATGGGGCTCTCGTGGTCAGACCAATCCCAGGATACAGAGCTACCCTTGCAGGTACCGTGGCAGGGCTGGGCACACCAGAACCATGCACATAGCCCTCATTGCAGAGCACCCCCAGCTCACCTGTCACTCAGAGCTGACACAGAGCACCTCAGAACAGGACTTGAACTAACAAACAGCAGCTGCGACAGGTCTGTGACTCTGGGCATCATTCTGTGCGGCCTCCCTCCACCTGGTCTTCCAGAGACTTCCACTGCACCGGGGGCACCAGGCCTCTGTCTCCAACCACCACCCACCCCTCCTCTCCCTGACTCCTGGGTTCCTCTCATTAGGAGAGGCTTTTCTTGAAGTTGTCTCCCACTCATGGGCCAGATAAAATGATTAGAAAACAAGCCAAAGCTGTAGCCCCTTGTCTATCCTGACTCTCAGGAGCCCACACCTGTTCCTTGGACCTGGCTGGTTCAGCAAGTTCCATTTTCTGCAACTGTAAGCCCCTGAGGGGTGATGATTGGCTGAGCTGGGCAGCCTTACCGTGCCGGCCAGCCCTCCCCAGGTGTGCCTGGGTTGAGATCAATATAAATACCACTCCAGGCAGCAAGAGCCCCTGCAGCTGTGCCTGACGCCATTTTCTCTGCCCTGTCAGCAGTCTCGGGGCTGGGCTGGTGGGAGGGAGTGAGAGGCCACGGCTTTGTGGGTGGCCCAGTGTGAGTGGGGCTCTGCTGGACTTTCTGCAGCAGTTGCCAGGCTGCCACCTGCTAAAGAAGAGGATGTGTCACCCATACCTGCTGCTGGAATTTCTCCCTGGGCAGAGGTGAGGAAGGAAAAAAGCAGTGGGGGCAGGGACAGGACGGGTATCTCAGGTAGGGAAATGGAAATCTTCCAGAAGAGCACCCAGGGCCAGGACCATCCTGGCTGGCCTGCAGGCACCAAGTCGGCTGGCATGCTGTCACTCGTGTGGCTCCATGGCCCTTCCTCTAGGCTTTCAAGTCCTTGTACATATTCAGGTGTTTTACCTGGGAAGGGTGGGAACAGTTCAGCAGCAGCTGGCCTGGGGCTCATCTCACGTTTACTCACAGACGCCTCGGCACGGTCCCCCAGGCTTGTAATGAGGACACTCCTTGCGGGGGGGCTGCAGGCTGCATGCGAGATGATTCCCCACCTCTGACCAACTTCAGAATTGTCTACCACTGGAGCAAGTGCCCTGATAGGGTTTTCATCTGTATAACTGGTGGGTTCTGTTTTGTTTTTTCTTTTTTGTTTCAAGGTAGGTTTTATTCCTCTTTTTTGTACTTATGGATGTAAGCATGGAAATAATTCATTCATATAAATACATGTATGTGAAGGGAATAACTTTTTTCCGTTTTTTAAAAAATTTTATTTTTCATTTTATTTTATTTATTTTTTATACAGCAGGTTCTTATTGGTTATCTATTTTATACATATAAATGTATACATGTCAATCCCAATCTCCCAACTCCTCCCACCGCCACCCCCCCATGGCTTTCCCCTCTTTGTGTCCATACATTTGTTCTCTACATCTGTGTCTCTATTTCTGCCCTTCAAACCGGTTCATCTGTACCATTTTTCTAGGTTCCACATATATGCGTTAATATACAATATTTGTTTTTCTCTTTCTGACTTACTTCACTCTGTATGACAGTCTCTAGATCCATCGACGTCTCTACAAATGACCAAATTTCATTCCTTTTTATGGCTAATAGTCCATTTTATATATGTACCATATCTTTATCCATTCGTCTGTCTGTGGGCATTTAGGTTGCTTCCATTACCTGGCTATTGTAAATAGTGCTGCAATGAACATTGTGGTGAATGTGTCTTTTTGATTTATGGTTTTCTCTCGGTATATGCCCAGTAGTGGGTTGCTGGATCATATGGTAATTCTATTTTTAGTTTTTTAAGGAACCTCCATACTGTTCTCCATAGTGACTATCAATTTACATTCCCACAAATCGTGGAAGAGGGTTCCTTTTCTCCACACCCTCTCCAGCATTTGTTGTTTGTAGATTTTCTGATGATGCCCATTCTAACAGGTGTGAGGTGATACCTCATTGTAGTTTTGATTTGCATTTCTCTAATAATTAGTGATGTAGAGCAGCTTTTCATGTGCTCCTTGGCCATCTCTACGTCTTCTTGGAAGAAATGTCTATTTAGATCTTCTGCCCATTTTTGTATTGGGTTGTTTGTTTTTTTAATATTGAGCTGCATGAGCTGTTTATATATATTGGAGATTAATCCTTTGTCCATTGATTCCTTTGCAAATATATTCTCCCATTCTGAGGGTTGTCTTTTTGTGTTTGTAGTTTCCATTGCTTTGCAAAAGCTTTTACGTTTCATTAGGTCCCATTTGTTTAGTTTTCTTTTTTATGTCATTACTCTAGGAGGTGGATCAAAAAAGATCTTGCTGTGATTTATGTTAGAGTATTCTTCCTATGTTTTCCTCTAAGAGTTTTATACTGTCCGGTCTTACATTAAGGTCTCTAATCCATTTTGAATTTATTTTTGTGTATGGTGTTAGGGGGTGTTCTAATTTCATTCTTTTACATGTAGCTGTCCATTTTTCCCAGCACCACTGATTTGAAGACACTGTCTTTTCTCCATTTTATAGTCTTGCCTACTTTGTCATAGATTAGTTGACCATAGGTGTGTAGGTTTATCTCTGGGCTTCTTTCTTTTTTATTTTCCTTTTACACCTTTATTGGAGTATAATTGCTTTACAATGGAGTGTTAGTCTCTGCTGTATAACAAAGTGAATCAATTATACATATACATATATCACCGTATCCACTCCCTCTTACATCTCCCTCCCACCCTCCACATCCCACCCCTTTAGGTGGTAGCAAAGCACCGAGCTGATCTCCCTGTGCTATGTGGCTGCTTCCCAGTAGCTATCGATGTTACATTTGGTAATGTATATATGTCCATGGCACTCTCTCACTTCGTCCCAGCTTACCCTTCCCCCTCCCCGTGTCCTCAAGTCCTTTCTCTATGTCTGTGTCCTTAATCCTGCCCTGCCCCTAGGTTCTTCATAAACTTTTTTCTTTAGATTCCATATATCTCTGTTAGCACACGGTATTTATTTTTCTCTTTCTGACTTACTTCACTGTGTAGGACAGACTCTAAGTCCATCCCCCTCACTACAAATTACTCAGTTTTGTTTCTTTTTATGGCTGAGTAATATTCCATTTATATATGTGCCAGATATTCTTTATCCATTCATCTGTCGATGGACACTTAGGTTGCTTCCATGTCCTGGCTATTGTAAGTAGAACTGCAATGAACATTGTTGTATATAACTCTTTTTGAATTATGGTTTTCTCAGGGCAAATGCCCAGTAGTTGGATTGCTGGGTCGTATGGTACTTCTATTTTTAGTTTTTTAAGGAACCTCTATACTGTTATCCCTAGTGGGTATAGCAATTTACATTCCCAGCAACAGTGCAAGAACGTTCCCTTTTCTCCAGTAAATGCCTCTCCAGCATTTATTGTTTGTAGATTTTTTGATGATTGCCATTCTGACTGCTGGGAGGTGATACCTCACTGTAGTTTTGTTTTGCATTTCTCTAATGATTAGTGATGTTCAGCATCCTTTCATGTGTTTATTGGCAATCTGTATATCTCCTTTGGAGAAATGTCTATTTAGGTCTTCTGCCCATTTTTGGATTGTGTTGTTTGTTTTTGTGATATTGAGCTACACGAGCTGCTTGTAAATTTTGGAGATTAATCTTTTGTCATTTGCTTCATTTGAAAACATTTTCTCCCATTCTGAGGGTTGTATTTTCGTCTTGTTTACGTTTTCCTTTGCTGTGCAAAAGCTTTGAAGTTTCATTAGGTCCCATTTGTTTATTTTTGTTTTTATTTCCACTTCTCTAGGAGGTGGGTCAAAAAGGATCTTGCTGTGATTTATGTCATAGAGTGTTCTGCCTATGTTTTCCTCTAATAATTTTATAGTGTCTGGTCTAACATTTAGATCTCTAATCCATTTTGAGTTTATTTTTGTGTATGGTGTTATGGAGTGTTCTAATTTCATTCTTTCACATGTAGTTGTCCAGTTTTCCCAGCACCACTTACTGAAGAGACTGTCTTTTCTTCATTGTATATCTTTGCCTCCTTTGTCATAGATGAGTTAGCCATAGGTACGTAGGTTTATCTCTGGGCTTTCTGTCTTGTTCAATTGATCTATATTTCTGTTTTTGTGCCAGTACCTTATAGTCTTGATTAATGTAGCTTTGTAGTATAGTCTGAAGTTAGGAAGTCTGATTCCTCCAGCTCTTTTAATTTCCCTCAAGACTGCTTTGGCTATTCGGGGTCTTTTGTGTCTCCATACAAATTTTAAGATTTTTTTGTTCTAGTTCTGTAGAAAATGCCAGTGGTATTTGATAGGGATTGCATTGAATCTGTAGCTTGCTTTGGGTACTATAGTCATTTTCACAATATTGATTCTTCTAATCCAAGAACATGGTTTATACCTCCATATGTTTATATCATCTTTGATTTCTTTCAGCAGTGTCTTATAGTTTTCTGAGTACAGGTCTTTTACCTCCTTATGTAGGTTCATTCCTCCGTATTTTATTCTTTTTGTTGCAATGGTGAATGAGATTGTTTCCTTAATTTCTCTTTCTTATCTTTCGTTGTTAGTGTATAGGAATGCAAAAGATTTCTGTGCATTAATTTTGTATCTTGCAACTTTACCAAATTCATTGATTAGCTCTAGTAGTTTTCGGTGGCATCTTTAGGATTCACTATGTGTAGTATCGTGTCATTTGCAAACAGTGACAATTTTACTTCTTCTTTTCCAATTTGTATTCCTTTTATTTCTTTTTCTTCTCTGATTACTGTGTCTAGGACTTCCAAAACTATGTTGAGTAATAGTGGTGACAGTGGACATCCTTGTCTTGTTCCTGATCTTAGAGGAAATGCTTTTAGTTTTTCACTATTGAGAATGATGTTTGCTGTGGGTTTGTCATATACTGCCTTTATTATGTTGAGGTAGATTCCCTCTATGCCCACTTTTTGGAGACTTTTAATCATAAATTGGTGTTGAATTTTGTCGAAAGCTTTTCCTGCATCTATTGGGATGATCATATTTTTATTCTACAATTTGTTAATATGGTGTATCACATTGATTGATTTGTGTATATTGAAGAATTCTTGCATCCCTGGGATAAAGCCCACCTGATCATGGTGCATGATCCTTTTAATGTGTTGTTCAATTCTGTTTCCTAGTATTTTGTTGAGGATTTTTACATCTATATTCATCAGTGATATTGGTCTCTAATTTTCTTTTTCTGTAGTATCTTTGTCTGGTTTTGGTATCAGGGTGATGGTGGCCTCATATAATGTGTTTGGGAGTGTTCCTTCCCCTGAAAAGTTCTGAAGAGTTTGAGAAGATTGGGTGTTAACTCTTGTCTAAATGTTTGATAGAATTCACCTCTGATGCCATCTAGTTCTGGACTTTTGTTTGTTGGAAGATTTTTAATCACACTTTCAATTTCATTACTTGTGATAGGTCTGTTCATATTTTCTATTTCTTCCTGGTTCAGTCTTGGAAGGTTATACCTTTCTAAGAATTTGTCCATTTCTTCCAGGTTGTCCATTTTATTGGCATAGAGTTGCTTGTAGAGGTCTCTTAGGATGCTTTGTATTTCTGTGGTGTCTGTTACAACTTCTCCTTTTTCATTTCTAATTTTATTGATTTGAGTCCTCTCCCTCTTTTACTTGAGTCTGGCTAAAGTTTTATCATTTTTGTTTATCTTCTCAAAGAACCAGCTTTTAGTTTTATTGATCTTTGCTATTGTTTTTATTTCATTTATTTCTGCTCTGATCTTTATGATTTCTTTCCTTCTATTAACTTTGGGTTTTGTTCTTCGTTCTCTAGTTCTTTTAGGTGTAGGGTTAGATTGTTTATTTGAGATTTTTCTGGTTTCTTGAGGTAGGTTTTTATTGCTATAAACTTCCCTCTTAGAACTGTTTTTGCTGCATCCCATAGGTTTTCAATCATCGTGTTTTTGTTGTCATTTGTCTCTAGGTAGTTTTTGATTTCCTCTTTTATTTCTTCAGTGATCTCTTGGTTATTTAGAAACGTATTGTTTAGCCTCCCTGTGTTTGTTTTTTACGTTATTTTCCCTGTAATTGAGTTCTAATCTCATAGCATTGTGGTCGGAACAGCTGCTTGATATGATTTCAGTTTTCTTAAATTTACTGAGGCTTTATTTGTGACCCAAGATGTGACCTATCCCGGAGAATGTTCCGTGTGCCATTGAGAAGAACTTGTAGTCTGCTGTTTTTGGATGGAATGTCCTATAAATATCCATTAAATCTATCTGGTCTATTGTGTCATTTAAAGCTTGTGTTTCCTTATTAATTTTCGGTCTGGATGATCTCCATTGGTGTAAGTGAGGTGTTAAAGTCCCTTGCTATTATTGTGTTACTGTTGATTTCCTCTTTTATAGCTGTTAGCAGTTGCCTTATATATTGAGGTGTTCCTGTGTTGGGTACATATATATTTATAATTGTTATATCTTGGATTGATCCCTTGATCGTTATGTAGTGTCCTTCCTTGTCTCTTGTAACATTCTTTATTTTAAAATCTATTTAATCTGATATGAGTATTGCTACTCCAGCTTTCTTTTGATTTTCATTTGCATGGAATATATTTTTCCATCCCCTCACTTTCAGTCTGTATGTGTCCCTAGGTCTGAAATGGGTCTCTTGTAGACAGCATATATATGGATCTTGTTTTTGTATCCATTCAGTGAGCCTGTGTCATTTGGTTGGAGCATTTAATCCATTCATGTTTAAGGTAATTATCAATATGTATGTTCCTATTATTATTTTCTTAATTGTTATGGGTTTGTCTTAGTGGGCCCTTTTCTTCTCTTGTGTTTCCCACTTAGAGAAGTTCCTTTCGCATTTGTTGTAGAGCTGGTTTTGTGGTGCTGAATTCTCTTAGCTTTTGCTTGTCTGTAAAGCTTTTGATTTCTCCATCAAATCTGAATGAGATACTTGCTGGGTGGAGTACTCTTGGTGGTAGGTTCTTCCCTTTCATCACGTTAAATTTATCATGCCACTCCCTTCTGGCTTGTAGATTTTCTGCTGAGAAATCAGCTGTTAACCTTATGGGAGTTCCGTTGTATGTTGTCATTTTTGCCTTGTTGTTTTCAATAATTTTTCTTTGTCTTTAATTTTTTCAATTTGATTACTGTGTGTCTCAGCATTTTTCTCCTTTGGTTTATCCTGCCTGGGACTCTCTGCGCTTCGTGGACTTCGGTGGCTATTTCTTTTCCCATGCTAGGAAAGTTTTCAACTATAATCTCTTCAGATATTTTCTCGAGTCTTTTCTCTCTCTGTTCTCCATCTGGGACCCCTATAATGCGAATGTTGTTGCATTTAATGTTGTCCCAGAAGTCTCTTAGGTTGTCTTCATTTATTTTCATTCTTTTTCTTTATTCTGTTCCATGGCAGTGATTTCCACCTTTCTGTCTTCCAGGTCAATTATCTGTTCTTCTGTCACAGTTATTCTGCTACTGATTCCTTCTAGTGTATTTTTCATTTCAGTTATTGTATTGTTCATCTCTGTTTGTTTGTTCTTTAATTCTTCTAGGTGTTTGTTCCTTAATTCTTCTAGGTCTTTGTTAAGCATTTCTTGCATCTTCTCGATCTTTGCCTCCATTCTTTTTCTAAGGTCTTGGATCATCTTCACTATCATTATTCTGAATTCTTTTACTGGAAGGTTACCTATCCCCACTTCATTTCGTTGTTTTTCTGAGGATTTATCTTGTTCCTTGATCTGGTATAAAGTCCTCTGCCTTTTCATTTTCTCTATCTTTCTGTGAATGTGGTTTTCCTTCCACAGGCTGCAGAATTGTAGTTCTTCTTGCTTCTGCTGTCTGCTCTCCAGTGATTGAGTCTATCTGAGAGGCTTGTGCAAGCTTCCTTATGCGAGGGACTGGTGGTGGGTAGAGCTGGGTGTTGCTTGGTGGGCAGAGCTTTAATCTGCTTGTCTGTGGATTAAATAAAAGTTTAATAAAAAGTTTAATCCGCTTGTCTGCTGATGCATGGGGCTGGGTTCCCTCCCTGTTGGTTGTTTGGACTGAGGCGACCCAGCACTGGAGCCTACCTTGCTCTTGGTGAGGCTAATGGTGGACTCTGGGAGAGTTCACGCCAAGGAGTATTTCCCAGAACTTCTGCTGTCCGTGTCATTGTCCCCATGGTGAGCCGCAGCCACACCCCACCTCTGCAGGAGACCCTCTAAAACTAGCAGCTAGGTATGATCATTCACCTATGGGGTGACTGCTCCTTCCCCTGGGTCCTGATGTGCCCACTACTTTGTGTGTGTCCTCCAAGAGGGGAGTCTCTGTTGAGACTCTGAGTCTCTGAGTGCAGTTGGACTCTGAGTGGAGTCGCACAGACTCTGGGTCCTGTGAAGCTTCGATGTTTTGTGGTTCTAGAAATCCTATAGGAGACGGTCCACAGCAGGTGAAGCTAATGCTGTCATAGAGGTGGTGAAACCAAAGATCTGCAGTTCCGACTAGAGGTGCTGATGTACAAACAGGACAAAATCATCTCATGTGAATGTAGTTCAGGCATGTTTAAAATGAATGCAGTCATGTTAATGCCTAACATCTTCTATCTTGTGCCTCTCCTCAAGGACACCCTCCTCAGTTCCTGAGGCTCCTGTAAGTCATGTACAGGGGAATGGAGAGTGGGCTCTGTCCATTCTGAGCCCTGAGTTACCCTGTGTGTATCTTAGGATACTTTGTATTTCTGTGGTGGCTCTTGTACATCATCTCTTTCAGTTCTGATTTATTTGGGCCCTCTCTTTTAAAAAGAGTACTACTGTTGTCTTTTATTCTTTACAGAAGTTTAATAAGTGTTTGATCTACTACCCTTACTCTATGTATACTTTTTGCCGTGAGATTTTTACTTTTGTTTGTTTTCTTGTTACTGTCAATAATTAGTGAGAATTCTTTTAAGCTACTTTAAACATTGCTTATAAAGCTGCTTTATTAGTGATGACAGAGCTTTAATGGAAGTCGTGTTCTGGTTTTAAACTAGAATGCAATGTGCCAGCAAAAAGTCCCTTAAGTATATGTCTCATTACTTCTTGTTCTTTTTTTTCCTTTTTTCTCTCTTTCTTTTCTTGTTCTTTTTTTTAATTTTTATTTTTTATCAGAGCAAATTTGATTAAAATGTTTTGTTTGTTCTAGGTGTGTAAGATGTGGTTCTTTTACACATATACATGTATCTATACTTCTTCAGATCGTTTTCTCATGTAGCTTGTGACACAATGTTGAGTAGTCTTCTCTTGGTATTCCATAGGTCTTTGGTGATTATATATTTCACATGTGTTTCTATATCTATGTTAACTCCAATATCCTAATATATCCAGTCCTCACACCTTTCCATTTGGTGAACCTTAACTTTGTTTAATGAATCTGTGATTGCCTTTCTCTGTGGAAATAGCTTCATTGGTATCAATTTTTAGCTAACACCTATAAGTGATATTATAGGATATGTGTCTTTTGCTGTCTGACTTAGTACAATTTGCCTGATTACCTCTAGAATCATCTACGGTGCTGCAAATGGCATTGTTTCATTTTTTTCCCTAGATAATATTCCATCTGTACATGTACCAGTTCTTCTTTGTCCACTCACCTCTTGATGGACTTTTTGGTTGCCTCCATGTCTTGGCTATTGTAATACTGCTGCACTGCACATTTGCCTGCCTGTGTCTTTCCAATTCTGTCTTCTTATGTTATAGGCCCAAGAGTGGGCCTCCTGTATCATATAGTATCTCAGGGTTTACCATTTAAATGCACCACGATTCTGTGCTCATTAGTGGCTCTTTCCAGGTTACATCTCACTTAAAGTTGAGGGTATGCATTTCTCCACAACACCTTCAGCATTTATTTATTTATTTATTTTTAACATCTTTATTGAAGTATAATTGCTTTACAATGGTGTGCTAGCTTGTGCTTTACAACAAAATGAATCAGTTATACATATACATATGTTCCCATATCACTTCCCTCTTGCGTCTCCCTCTCTCCCACCCTCCCTCCCCTCCAGGTGGTCACAAAGCACCGAGCTGATCTCCCTGTGCCATGCTGCTGCTTCCCACTAGCTATCTACCTTACGTTTGGTAGTGTATATATGTCCATGCCTCTCTCTCCCTTTGTCACAGCTTACCCTTCCCCCTCCCCATATCCTCAAGTCCATTCTCTAGTAGGTCTCTGTCTTTATTCCTGTTTTACCCCTAGGTTCTTCATGACATTTTTTTCCTTAAATTCCAGGTGTATGTGTTAGCATATGGTATTTGTCTCTCTCTTTCTGACTTACTTCACTGTGTATGACAGACTCTAGGTCTATCCACCTCATTACAAACAGCTCAATTTCGTTTCTTTTTATGGCTTCAGCATTTATTGTTTGTAGTTTTCTTGCTGATGGATAATCTGACTGGTGTGAGCTGACACCTCTTTGTGGTTGAATTTGCATATGACTCATAATCCTTTGAAATTGAGCTTTAAGGCATGTCCTTTTTATTTTTCAAACTGTGATTACAGCTTAGCTCTTCAAAGTGTTTTCTAAAGTATGTGTTACATTTTGAAATTTATTGGCCATTACCTCCCTCAAAACATTTTGAGGGCAGGTTTCATTTACAGCCCTGCAGTACTTGTTCACATGAAGTGACCATTAGCACAGGCTTTAAAGCTGCTTTTACAGGTAATGGCCAGATTGCGGCAGCCTTTCTTTGTTCCCCATGCTGGTACTAGGGAAACAGAGCTTCCTCGTTTATAAATTAGAGTGGAATGTGCCCGGATAAACCCCCAAAGGCTGATGTCTCCTTATTTTTGTTTGTTTTTTAAATTTAATTTATATTTTTATCGGAGTAATATTCCATTGTGTATATGGACCACTTCTTTGTGCATAGCTCTGTTGAGGGACATTTTCGTTGCTTCCAAGTGTTGGCTATATTAAATATTGCTGGAGTGCAAGATTGCCAGCCTGTGACTTTTTGATTCTCATTTTCTCAGGTGATAGGCCCAGCAGTGGGTGTGACTGATTGACTAGTAGCTCAATGTTTACCTTTTCAAAGCACCTCCATTGTGTTTTCATTAGTGGCTCTTACCGTGTCTCCCTTAGAACCGAGGGTACGAACTTCTCCACAATCCCGTCAGCATTTATAGTTTGCAGCATTTTTGCTAATGGCCAATCTGACTGCTGTGACCTGATAGGTTTTTGTAATTTGGGTTTGCATGACTTTAAAAATTCCTAAAATTCATCATTTTCCACGCCTTTTTCCTTTCTGTTAAAAATCAAGTGTGAGTACAATATATCTCTTGAAGCTCTCTTCTTGGAATGTTGCCCTCTTTTGAATTTTTGGTCGATATTCGACCCCAGGATTTTTTTGGAGGGCAGATGTCATTACAGAACTGCAAGTTTGGTGAATATTTAGTGACCATTAGCACTGGGTTTAAAGCTGCTGTTGTGGGAAACGGCCACAAGGAGGCAGCATTTGTCCTTTCCCAAATCTGAGTACTAGGGCAGCAGAGCCTTTCTGGAAGCCATGGTCCTAGGTTTTAAGT
Source organism: Lagenorhynchus albirostris (assembly GCF_949774975.1). NCBI lineage: Eukaryota > Metazoa > Chordata > Mammalia > Artiodactyla > Delphinidae > Lagenorhynchus > Lagenorhynchus albirostris. The sequence continues at coordinate 133,292 of NW_026783310.1, read as the reverse complement.
TAGAATGGAATGTGCCAGGAGGAACGCCCATAAGTTTATGTCTCATTACATCTTGGTTTTTAAAATTTATTTAATCGGGGTAATGATTAGATATTGTTTGTCCAGATGTACACAATCTGGTTCATTTGTACAATATATATGTCTATTCATGTTCAGATCCTCTTCCCATGTAAAATATTACAGTGTTCCGTAGACCTCCCTTGCTATATGGTCCGTCTTTTTGATATATGTTTATTATATGTATTTGTATACGTATGGTAACGTTAATCTTAATTTATCCATTCTGCCCACCTTTCCTTTTAGATAAGCATACTTAATTTCTAAGTCTGTGAGTGTCTTTCTCTGTGGAAATATGTTCATTTGTGTTAGTTATTAGGTAACGCCTATAAGTGATATCATAGGATATAGGTCTTTTGCTTTCTGACTTACCTCATATTCTGTGATTACCTCCAAGCTCATCTATGGCACCTCAAATAGCAGTGTTTCATTGTTTTCCATGGCTAATATTCTATTGTGAACGTGGACCACTTCTTCTTCATCCATACATCTGTTGATGGACATTTTGGTGGCTTCACTGTCTTGGTTATTGTGAATAAGGCTGCAGTGAAGCTTTTGCAGCCCGCATCTTCTCGATTCTGGTCTTCTCAGGTGAGAGGCCCAGTGGTGTGACTGCTGCATCGAATGGTATCTCAACTTTTACTTTTAATCGTAGATCCTTTCTGTTCTCATTATTGGCCCTTACCACGTTACATCTCACCAGCAGCTAGAGGGTACACAGTTCTCTAAAACCCCTTCAGAATTTATTGTTTGTAGACCTTTTACTGATGGTCAGTCGACTGGTGTGAGTTGAAACCTTTTTGTACATTAGATTTGCATGAGTCTAATAATTCCTGAGGTTGAGCTTTTACCCATTTTCCTTTTTTTAAACAAGAGAGTGAGTCAAACTTACCTCTTCATACTATCGTCTTGAAAAATTTGTCAGTTTTGAATTTTATTGTCCATTCCCTACCTCAGCACAGTTGTTTAGGGCAGGTGTCCTTTGCAGCCCTGAGTCCTTGTGAATGTTAAGAGGACATTAGCTGTGGGTTTAATGCCGCTCTTGCAGAAAACGGCCACAAGGCAGCAGAATTTCTACATTTCCAACTCTGGGTTTTTGGGCAGCAGAGCCTTCCTGGAAATCGTGTTAGTAGGCTGCAAATTAGAGTGGAATGTGCCAGGGCACATCCCCAAGAGCTTATATCTCCTTACTTCTTGTTTGTTTTATAAATTTAATTTGTATTAATTATCAGAGCAAGCTTGATAAAAATATTTTGTTTCTCCTAGGTGTACAGAATCTGGTTCATTATATCAATGCATCTGTCATTTATCTTTGCATTCTTTACCATGTAGGTTATTACAGAGTGTTGCCTAGACCTCTCTTGGTATTCCATAGGTATTTTGTGATTATATATTTCATATGTATTAGTACATGTCTGTTAACCCTCATATCCTAATTCACACATTCCTTACACTTTTCCATTTGGTTAAACATAATTTTTTTTTCTTAATCCATGCTTTTCCTTCTCTTGGAAATAAGTTCATGAGTGTCAACTTTTAGGTAACACCTAGAAGTGATGTCATAGGATATCTGTCTTTCACTTTCTTTCTTTAATTTGAGTGATTATCTCTAGGTCCTTATATGGTGGTGCAAACGGCACTGTTTCATTGTTTTCCATGGCTAATATTCCATTGTTTACATGGACCACTTCCTCTTTGTGCATTTTTCTGTTCATGGACATTTCGGTTTCTTCCAAGTCTTGGCTATGTTAAATATTCCTGCAGTACAGGATTGCCAGCCTGTGTCTTTTCCATTCTGCTCTGCTCAGGTGATAGGCACATCAAAGGACCTATCAGATCACATGGTAGCTCAATTTTTACCCTTAAACGCACCTCCATTATGTTCTCACTACTGGCTGTTACCAGTTTACATCCCCCCAGCAGCTAGAGGGTACACAGTTCTCTGAAACGCCTTCAGCATTTATTCTTTGTAGACTTTTTGCTGAAGAACATTCTGACGGCTGTGAGGTGAACATTTCTGTAATTGGATTTGCATGGCTTTATTCATTGCTGATGTTGTGCATTTTTCAATTTCCTTTTATTTTAAAGAGAAAAAAAAGAAGAGACAAAATGTGCGTAAAATATGCCTCTTGACATTGTCTTCTTGAAATGTTGACGTCTTTTGAATTTTCTGGTCGATTACGACCCCAGGACATTTTTTGAGGCCCGGTGTCCTTTACAGTGCTGCACATATTTTGAATATTAAGTGAACATTACCTCTTGGTTTAAAGCTGCTGTTGTGTGAAACAGCCACAAGGCGGCAGCATTTCTCCTTTACCAAATCTGGTTACCAGGGCAACAGAGCCTTAACGGAAGTCCTGTTCTAGGTTGAAAATTAGAATGGGATGTGCCAGGAAAAATTCCTTTCAGTTTATGTCTCATTATTTCTTGTTCATATTTTTAATTTAATTTTTACTTTTTATCGCAGCAAATTTGATTACAATGTTTATTTTTTTGTTCTAGGTGTGCAAGATGTGGTTCTTTCACACACATACATATATCTATTCTTCTTTGGAACCTTTTCCCAGGTAGGTTATGACACAATGTTGAGTAGTCTTCTCTTGGTATTCCGTAGGTCTTTGGTGATTATATATTTCACATGTGTTTCTATATCTGTGTTAACCCCAATATTGTAATGTATCCAATCCTCACACCTTTCGATTTGGGGAACCATAAGTTTGTTCAATGAATCTGTGATTGCCTTTCTCTATGGAAATATCTTCATTGTTATCAATTTTCAGGTAACACCTATAAGTGATATACATTAGGTATCTTTTGCTTTCTCACTTACTACAAGTTGCATGGTTACCTCTAGACTCATCTATGGTGCTGCAAATGGCATTGTTTCATTTTTTTCCCGAGCTAATATTCCATCTCTACATGTAACAGTTCCTCTTTGTCCACTCATCTGTTGATGGACTTTTGGTTGCTTCCATGTCTTGGCTATTGTAATACTGCTGCAGTGCAGATTTGCCTGCCTGTGTCTTTCCAATTATGTCTTCTTATGTTATAGGCCCAGGAGTGGGCCTGCTGGATCATATAGTAGCTGAATGTTTACCTTTTAAAGGCACCTCCACCCTGTTCCCATTAGTGACTCTTACCAGGTTACGTCCCACTTCAAATTAAGGATATGCATTTCTCCACAACCTCTTCAGCATTGATCATTTGTAGTTTCTTTCCTGATGGTTATTCTGAATGGTGTGAGCTGATACCTCTGTGTGGTTGGATTTGCATGTGTCTCATAATCCTTTGAAATTGAGCTTTCAGGCATGTCCTTTTATTTTTCAAACGGTTATTACAGCTTAGTTCTTCAAATGGTTTTCTTGAAATATGTGCCACATTTTGAAATACTTTGGCCTTTACCTCCCACAAGACATGATGAAGGCAGGTTTCCTTTACAGCCCTGCAGGACTTGTTCATATGAAGTGAAAATTAGCATAGGTTTTAAAGCTGCTTTTGCAGGTAATGGCCAGAGGGTGGAGCATTTCATAATTCTATGAAACGTAACTGAACACACAATATATATTTTTTCTTTTAAATTTCCATTGTTACTTTTTTAAAGTACAATTATAATTGAAGTTCTTTGTAACAAGTGAAATTTAAAAAATTAAAGGAAAAGCTAATATTTTACCACTTGCCATCCTTTCCCATTTACTGAAACGACCAGCATAATGTGTAGAGTTCTCATTTTATCCAGGTGTTCTATACATCTGGAATATCATGCTTCTCACTGTAGAAAAACAGATTTAGCTCTCACACTTTTTGTAGGCTACATAACAGTCCATAGAACAGAAGTACCAACTATTTCAGACTTAGCTTTTTGAGGGACACTCAGGTTACTTTCTGTTTTATTTTGTTGTTCTTTTTTGGGGGGGGTAGGAGTTTATTATTTATTTATTTATTTTTGTTGTGTTGGGTCTGAGTTTCCGTGTGAGGGCTTTCTCTAGTTGTGGCAAGTGGGGGGCCACTCTTGATCTCGGTGCGTGGGCCTCTCACTATTGTGGCCTCTCTTGTTGCAGAGCACAGGCTCCAGATGCGAGGGCTCACTGGTTGTGGCTTATGGACCTAGTTGCTCCATGGCATGTGGGATCCTCCCAGACCAGGGCTCGAACCTGTGTCCCCTGCATTAGCAGGCAGATTCTAACCACCGCACCACCAGCGAAGCCCCCTATTTTGTTGTTCTGCTAGTTTGTTTTAACCCAAGAAAATATTTTTTGAAATACAAACAAACAAAATTAAGCTAGGGGTAAGGATTAGGGTTTAGGGTAAGGTTTAGGGTTAGGATACGGGTTAGGATTATTGTACGGCTTAGAGTATGGTTTAGGGTTATGGTTATGGTACGGGTTAGAGTTAGGGTACAGAATAGGGTATAGCTATGGTTTAGTGTTAGGGTACGGGTTAAGGTATGGGTTAGTGTTAGGGTATGGGTTAGGATTAGGGTATGGTTTACATTCAGGGTTATGGTTAGGTTTAGTGTATGGGTTAGTGTTAGGTACGGGTTAGGGTAAGGGTTAGGGTTAGGTTTAGTGTTAAGGAAGGGATACAGTTTAGGGTACAGTATAGGGAACAACAAAGGGTTAGGGTTAGGGTACGTGTTAGGGTACAGTTTAGTGTTAGTGTACGGGTTAGGATTAAGGTATGGTTTAGGGTAAGGGTTAGGGTTAGGGAACGGGTATGGTTTGGGGTACAGTTTAGGGTATGACCATGGGTTAGGAGTAGGGTAAGTGTTAGGGTACGGTTTAGTGTTAGTGTACAGGTTAGGATTATGGTACGGGATAGTGTAAGGGTTAGGGTTAGGGTTAGGGAATGAGTACAGATTAGGTTACAGGTTAGGGTATGACAACGGGTTAGGGTTATGGTACGTGTTAGTGTATGGGTTAGGATTAGGGTACGGGTTAGGTTATGGGTTAGTGTTAGGGGATGGGTTAGGATTAGGGTACGGGTTATGGTACGGTTTAGGGAAAGGGTTAGGATATGGGGTAGGGTAAGGATAAAGTTTAGTGTATGGCTATGTGTTACTGTTAGGGTACATGTTAGCATATGGGTTAGTGTTTGTGTACAGCTTAGGGTAAGGGTTAGGGTTAGGGAATGGGTACGGTCTCAGGTACAGGTTAGGGTACGGTAGCGGGATAGGGTTAGGGTACGTGTTAGGATGAGACTTCTTTGTAGTGCAGATTTGAATTTCCCGCTTGCTTGGTTGGCCAAAAAGGGCGTATGCGTTTTATCCTGAATATATTCAGGAAAAAACGCATACGCACTTTTTGGCCAAGTGCATCGTTGCTGAAGATCTGCCGCTTTTCATATGCTTTAAATGCAATTCCAATCTACCTCCTGAAATCTGTTTCCTGCAATTGTGCCTTGCTTTCAAGTCCTCTTCACAGCCATACCTCAATATATTTTTGGACGATAGTTGTCCTTTATAACTCTGCAGGTTTGTGAATTGCAGTGCCCCTGAACTCTTTTTTTCAACTCGCTTTCTGTGAGCTGGCCACAAATCAACAGGATTGCTTCAGGCCCTATTCTTGTTCTGGCATGGCACGCTGAGTCTTTGGTTAATTCTACATCCTGGTGGGAAATTAGAGTGAAATGTGCCCGTCCAAACACCTCCAGCTAGTCTCTCATTGGTTCTCCCTATTCCCGTTCATCCTCCGCAGAAATTGCAGAGTGTGCCAAACAGGAGGTTACAAGCACTGACTCTCCAAGTGGGGAGATTGTTAGTAAAGCATCTGGAATGGCAAACCCGAGTACCAGAGGACGAATAATGAGATGCGTTTTAGAAACCTTGCCCGATCACACTGTGGACCATCCTCTGGGTTTCCCACTCATGTTTTAGCTGTAGGAAGAATCCCTTAAACCTGGAGAGTTGGGACCCATGGAATGGGTAGCACGCAGTACTACTTCAAAGGGTTTGCATTTGCTCACCGAACCTCACCAATCCTCACAGCCCCAAGTGTCCAGTCTTTTGTCTCTCCCAGCTGTGGGTGTAGATGTGGTAAATCCAGGTTTCGTCACAAGCCCTGAACGAATTATTTAAGAATTTATCTCTCTTTCACTGTCTTTGTGTTTTGATTTTGAAATTTATTTTTATAATGGGGTTTAGCTGATTTTCACTGCTGTGTTTATGCCGCTTGATGCACACTTGATCCTCTTACGGAGACATATAAACACATAGGTTTTAAGATTCTTACTAGTCAGATATATTCCTCTGAGGTGAATAGGGGGTGTTGAGTCCACTTCGTTGAACAAGGAGTAGCTCTTGTCTATTACTGGCTTATGGAAAAGGTATCTGTGCTAATTTCAATCTCTGGTTTTATACAGCACCCCAACTCACCTTTCCCCTTAAGCAAGCAAAAGTTTGTTTTCTAAAAGTGAGACTCTGTTCTGTTTTGTAATTCAGTTCATGTGTAGCCAAGTTTACATTCCCTCTATAAGTGATATCTTATGACTAGTTTCTTTTTCTGTGTGACTTATTTCACTCAGAATCATCGTACCTAAATCCACTCATTATGCTGCTACGGGCCTGAGGACATTGATTTCATTGCAGAGTGATATTCCATTCTATGTAAGTACCACAACTTCTTTATCCATTTTTCTCTTTCTGGGATACTTAAGTTGTTCTGTTGTCGAGGTTCTTGTAAACACAGCAGCCCTAAACTTTGGGGTGGCTGAGTCTTGTTGATTTTAATTTTCCTAAGCTATAGGGCCATAGGTGGAAGTGCCCGAGTGTCTGTAGCTTTGTTTTTTAGAGGTTTCAGGAAACACCATACACTTCTCCAGAGTGGCTGTTGGCCATTTACATCCCGCCCATCAGCATAACAAGGCTCCCTGTTCTCCATGGCCTGTCCTGCCTTTCTGGATTTTACACTTTTTTCAGATGGCCCATTTGACCGGTGGGAAGTGAGACTTCATTGTAGTGTGGATTTCCATTGCACGCTTCCTTGGTTGGCAAAAAAGGCCGTATGCGTTTTTTCCTGGATATATTCAGGAAAAAACGCATATGCATTTTTTGGCCAAGTGCATCATTTTTGAAGTTCTGCTGCTTTTCATATGCTTTAAATGCAGTTTCCATCTACCTCCTGAAATATATTTCCTGCAATTGTGCCGTGCTTTCAAGTCCTCTTGGCAGCCTTACCTCAGTATATTTTTGGACGATAGCTGTCATTTATAACTCTGCAGGTTTATGAATTACAGTGCCCCTGAGGTCCTTTCTTCAACTCGCTTTCCTGTGAGCTGGGCGCAAAACCGCAGGATTGCTTCAGGCCCTAATCTGGTTTCATCATGGCACACTGAGCCTTTTGTTAATTCCTCTTCCTGGTGGGAAATTAGAGTGAAATGTGACCGTCCAAACACCTACAGCTAGTCTCTCATTGGTTCTCCCTATTCCCGTTCAACCTCTGCAGAAACTGCTAACTGTGCTAAACAGGAGTTTTAAGGCACAGACTCTCCACGTGGGGAGATTTTTAGTAAAGCATCTGGAATGGCGAACCCGTGTACCAAGGGACAAAAAATGAGATGTGTTTTAGAAACGTTGCCCGATCACATGGTGTACAATCCTCTAGCTTTCCCATGCATGTTTTAGCTGTAGGAAGAATCCCTTAAACCAGGAGAGTTGGGACCCATGGAATGGGTAGCATACAGTATTACTTCAAAGGGTCTCCATTTGTTCACCGAACCTCACCAATCCTCTCAGCCCCAAATGTCCTGCCTTATGTCTCAACCAGCTGTGGGTGTAGATGTGGTAAATCCAAGTTTCATCACAAGCCCTGAACGAATTATCTAAGAACTTTCTCTCCTTCACTGTTTTTTTTCTGAAATTTATTTTAATAATGGGGTTTAGTTGATTTTCATGGCTGTGTATACTGCTCTACACACACTTAATTCTCTTACGGAGACATATAAATACATATGTTTTAATATTCTTATTGTCAGATATATTCCTCTGCAGTGAATAGGCGGTGTTGAGTCTAATTCGTTGAGCAAGGAGTATATCTTGTCTATTACATATTTGGCTTATGGAATAGTATCTGTGCTAATTTCAATCTCTGGTTTTACGTAGCACCCCAACTCACCATTCCCCTTAAGAAAGCATAAGTTTGTTTTCTAAATGTGAGACTCTGTTCTGTTTTGTAATTCAGTTAATGTGTAGCCAAGTTTACATTCCCTCTATAAGTGATATCTTATGATAAGTTTCTTTTTCTGTGTGACTTATTTCCTTTGAATCATTGTACCTAAATCCATTCATTATGCTTGTACGGGCCGGACGACATTGATTTCATTGCTGAGTGATATTCCATTGTACGTAAGTATGAAAACTTCTTTATCCATTTCTCTCTTTCAAGGATATTTAATTTGTACCATAGTCGAGGCTCTTGTAAACAGAGCAGCCCTAAACTTTGGGGTGGTTGTTTCTTGTTATTTTAATTTTCCTGAGTTATAGGGCTATAAGTGGGTTTAGGGTTAGGGTTAAGGTTAGGGTTAGGGAACGGGTATGGTTTAGGATGTGACAATGGTTTAGGGTGAGCGAAAGTGTTAGGGTACAGGTCAGTGTTAGTGTACCGTTTAGGATTAGGATAAGTGTTAGGATAATGCTTCAGGTTAGGGTTATGGTTAGGGAATGGGGACGGTTTAGGGTAGAGGTTAGGGAACGACAAGAGTTTAGGGATAGCGTACATGTAAGGGTAAGGGTTAGTGTTAGAGTACGGGTTAGGATTAGGGGACGGGTTAGGGTAAGGCTTCGGGTAAGGGTTAGGGTTAGCGTTAGGGATAGGGGACGGTGAACGTTTAGGGAACAGGTAAGGGTATGACAATGGTTGAGAGTCAGCATTCGTGTTAGGGTATGAGTTGGAGTTAGCGTATGGGTTAGGATTAGGGGACCGGATAGAGTAAGACTTCGGGTAAGGGTTAGGGATAGGGTTAGGGGACGGGGAACGTTTAGGGTACAGGTTAGGGTATGACAAGAGTTTAGGGTGAGCGTACGTGTTAGGGTATGGGTTAGTGTTAGCATACGGGTTAGAATTAGGGAACGGGTTAGGGTAAGGATTCAGGTAAAGTTTAAGGTTAGGATTAGGGGACTGGGAAGCTTTAGGGTACAGGTAAGGGAACGACGATGGTTTAGGGTGAGTGTACGTGTTAGGGCATGGGTTAGTGTTAGCATACGGGTTAGGATTAGGGGACAGGTTAAGGTAAGGATTCGGGTAAAGGTTAGGGTTAGGGTTAGGGGACGGGGAAGGTTTAGGGTACAGTTTAGGGTATGACAATGGTTTAGGGTGAGTGTACATGTTAGGGTATGGGTTAGTTTAGCGTACAGGTTAGGATTAGGGGATGGGTTAGGGTAAGGCTTCAGGTAAGGGTTAGGGTTAGGAGAGGGGGACAGTTTAGGGAAGAGGTTAGGGTGTGACAGCAGTTTAGGGTGACCACACGTATTAGGGTATGGGTTAGTGTTAGCGTACGGGTTAGGATTAGGTGACGGGTTAGGGTAAGGCTTCAGGTAAGGGTTAGGGTTAGGGTTAGGGTTAAGGGACGGGGACGGTTTAGGGTACAGATTAGGGTACTACAACGGTTTAGGGTGAGTACGTGTTAGGATACGAGTTAGTGTTAGCGTACGGGTTAGGATGAGCGGACGGGATGGGATAAGGCTTCAGGTAAGTGTTAAGGTTAGGCTTATGGGACGGGGACGGTTTAGGGTACATGTTAGGGTACAAAAACGGTTTAGGGTGAGCATAGGTATTAGAGTACAGGTTAGTGTTAGTGTATGGGTTAGGATTAGGGGACGAGTTAGGGTAAGGCCTCGGGTAAGTGTTAGGGTTAGGGGATAGGGTAGGATTAGGGTACAGTTTAGGGTACGACAATGGTTAATGGTGAGCGTACACATTAGGGTACATGATAGTGTCAGCGTATGGGTAAGGATTAGGGGAAAGTTTAGGGTACGGTTTCCAGTAAGGGGTACGGTTAGGGTTAGGGAATGGAGATGGTTTAGGGCACAGGTTAGGGTACAACAACGGTTTAGGGTGAGCATACGTGTTAGGGTATGGGTTAGTGTTAGTGTACGGGTTAGGATTAGGGGACAGGTTAGGGTAAGGCTTCGGGTGAGGGTTAGGTTTAGGGTTACGGTTAGGGGACAGGGACGGTTTAGGGGAGAGGTAAGTGTACGACAACGGTTTAGGGTGAGCGTAAGTGTGAGGGCACGGGTTAGTGTTATCGTACGGGTTAGGATTAGGGGACGGGTTAGGGTAAGGCTTTGGGTAGGGGTTAGGGTTAGGATTAGGGTTAGGGTTAGTGTTAGGGTTAGGGAACAGGGACGGTTTAGGGTACACGTTAAGGTACGACAATGGTTTAGAGTGAGCGTACGTGTGAGGGCACGGGTTAGTGTTAGCGTACGGGTTAGGATTAGGGGACGGGTTAGGGTAAGGCTTCGGGTAAAGTTTAGAGTTAGGGTTAGGGTTAGGGGACGGGGAAGGTTTAGGGATAGGTTAGGGTACGACCATGATTTAGGGTGAGCATAAGTGTGAGGGCACGGGTTAGTGTTAGCATACGAGTTAGGATTAGGGGACGGGTTACGGTAAGGCTTCGGGGAAGGGTTAGGGTTAGGGTTAGGGTTAGGGGATGGGGACGGTTTAGGGGAGAGTTTAGTGTACGACAACGGTTTAGGGTGAGCAAGCGTGTGAGGGCACGGTTTAGTGTTAGCGTACGGGTTATGATTCGGGGACGGGATAGGGTAAGGCTTCGTGTAAGGGTTAGGGTTAGGTTTAGGGTTAGGGTTAGGGGATGGGGTCGGTTTAGGGGACAGGTTAGGGTACGACAACGGTTTAGGGTGAGCGTACGTTAGAGGGCACGGTTTAGTGTTAGCATACGGGTTGGGATTATGGGACGGGTTAGGGTAAGGCTTCGGGTAAGGGTTAGGGTTAGGGTTAGGGGAAGGGGACGGTGACAGGGAGCGTTTAGGGGACAGGTTAGTGTACGACAACGGTCTAGGGTGAGTGTACGTGTGAGGGCACGGGTTAGTGTTAGCGTACGGGTTAAGATTAGGGGACGGGTTAGTGTAAGGCTTCTGGAAAGGTTTAGGGTTAGGTTTAGGGTTAGGGTTAGGGGACCGGGATGGTTTAGGTGACATGTTAGGGTACGATAACGGTTTATGGTGAGCGTACATGTGAGGGCACGGGGTAGTATTAGCAAACGGGTTAGGATTAGGGGACGGGTTAGGGTAAGCCTTCGGGTAAGGGTTAGGTTTAGGGTTAGGGGAAGGGGATGGTTTAGGGGACAGGTTAGGGTACGACAACGTTTTAGGGTGAGCGTAAGTGTGAGTGCACGGATTAGTTTTAGCGTACGGGTTAGTGTTAGGGGACGGGTTAGGGTAAGGCTTCGGGTAAGGTTTAGGGTTAGGGGACAGGGACGGTTTAGGGCACAGGTTAGGGTACGACAATGGTTTAGGGCGTGCGTACGTGTGAGGGAATGGGTTAGTGTTAGCTTACGGGTTAGTATTAGTGAATGGGTTAGGGTAAAGCGTCGGGTAAGGGTTAGGGGACAGGGACAGTTTAGGGGACAGGTTAGGGTATGACAACGGATTAGGGTGAGCGTACGTGTGAGGGCACGGGTTAGTGTTAGCGTACGGGTTAGGATTAGGGGATGAGTTAGTGTAAGGCTTCGGGTTAGTGTTAGGGTTAGGGTTATGGTTAGGGGATGGGGACAGTTTAGGGGACAGGTTAGGGTACGACAAAGGTCTAGGGTGAGTGTATGTGTGAGGGCACGGGTTAATGTTACTGTATGGGTTAGGATTAGGGGACGGGTTAGGGTAAGGCTTCGGGTAAGGTTTAGGTTTAGGGTTAGGGTTAGGGTTATGGGATGGGAACGGTTTAGTGGACAGGTTAGGGTACGACAATGGTTTAGGTTGAGCGTACGTGTGAGGGCACGGGTTAGTGTTAGCGTATGGGTTAGGGTTAGGGGACGGGTTAGGGTAAGGCTTCGGGTAAGGGTTAGGGTTAGGGTGAAGGTTAGGGGACCGGGACAGTTTAGTGAACAGGTTAGCGTACGACAATGGTTTAGGGTAAGCGTATGTGTGAGGGCACGGGTTAGTCTTAGCATATGGGTTAGGATTAGGGGATGGGTTAGGGTAAGGCTTCGGGTAAGTGTTAGGTTTAGGGTTAGGCTTAGGGTTAGGGGACGGGGACGGTTTAGGGGACAGGTTAGGTTATGACAACGGTTTAGGGTGAGAGTACGTGTCAGGGCATGGATTAGTGTTAGCGTACGGTTTAGGATTAGGTGACGGGTTAGGATAAGGCTTCGGGTAAGGGTTAGGGTTAGGGTTATGGTTAGGGGACAGGGATGGTTTAGGGGACAGGTTAGGGTATGACAATGGTTTAGGGTGAGCGTACGTGTGAGGGCACGGTTAGAGTTAGCGTATGGGTTAGGATTAAGTGACGGGTTAGGGTAAGGCTTCCGGTTAGGTTTAGGGTTATGGGATGGGGACGGTTTAGGGGACAGGTTAGTGTACGACAACGGTTCAGGGTGAGCGTATGTTTGAGGGCACGGGTTAGTGTTAGCGTACGGGTTAGGATTACTGGATGGGTTAGGGTAAGGCTTCGGGTAAGGGTTAGGGTTAGGGTTAGGGTTAGGGGATGGGGACGGTTTAGGGGACAGGTAAGGGTCCCACCACAGTTTAGGGTGAGCGTACGTGTGAGGGAATGGGTTAGTGTTAGCGTACGGGTTAGTATTTGGGGATGGGTTAGGATAAGGCTTCGAATAAGGGTTAGGGTTAGGGTTAGGGGACGGGGACGGTATAGGGTACAGGTTAGGGTACGAAAACGGTTTAGGTTGAGCATGCATGTGAGGGCACGGTTTAGTGTTAACATATGGGTTAGGATTCGGGGACGGGTTAGGGTAAGGCTTCGGGTAAGGGTTAGGGTTAGTGTTAGGGTTAGGGGACGAGGACGGTTTAAGGGACTGGTTAGGGTACGACAACTGTTTAGGGTGAGGGTACGTGTGAGGGCAGGGGTTAGTGTTAGCGTACGAGGTAGGATTAGGGAACGGGTTAGGGTAAGGCTTCGGGTAAGGGTTAGGGTTAGGGATAGGGTTAGGGTTAGGGGATGGGGACGGATTAGGGGCCAGTTTAGGGTACGACAACAGTTTGGGGTGAGCATACGTGTGAGGGCAAGGGTTAGTGTTAGCGTACAGGTTAGGATTAGGGGACGGTTTATGGTAAGACTTCGGATAAGTGTAAGGGTTAGGGTTATGGTTAGGTTTAGGGGGTGGGGACGGTTTAGGTGACAGGGTAGTGTACGACAACGGTTTATGGTGAGCGTACATGTGAGGGCACAGGTTAGTGTTAGCGTACGGGTAAGAAATAGGGGACGGGTTAGGGTAAGGCTTCGGGGAAGTTTTAGGGTTAGGGTTCGGGATAGGGTTAGGGATATGGGACGGGGACGGTTTAGGGTCCAGGTGAGGGTATGGCAACGGTTTAGGTGGAGCGTACATGTGAGCGCACGGGTTAGTGTTAGCGTAGGTGTTACGATTAGCGGACAGGTTAGGGTAAGGCTTCGGGGAAGGGTTAGGGTTAGGGATCGGGCTAGGGTTAGGGTTAGGGGACGGGGACGGTTTAGGGTCCAGGTGCGGGTACGACAATGGTTTAAGAGGAGCGTACGTGTGATGGCACGGGTTAGTGTTAGCGTACGGGTTAGGATTAGGGGACGAATTAGGGTAAGGCTTCAGGGAAGTGTTAAGTTTAGGGTTCGAGCTAGGTTTAGGGTTAGGGGACGGGGACGGTTTGGGGTCCAGGTGAGTGTACGACTACGGTTTAGGGGGAGCGTACGTGTGATGGTACGGGTTAGTGTTAGCGTACGGGTTAGGATTAGGGGACGGGTTAGGTTAAGGCTTCGGGGAAGGGTTAGGGTTACGGTTCGGGCTAAGGTTAGGGTTAGGGAACGGGGACGGATTAGGGTCCAGGTGAGGGTACGACAACGGTTTAGGGGGAGCTTACGTTTGAGGGCATGGGTTAGTTTTAGCGTACGGGTTAGGATTAGGTTTTGGGTTAGGGTAAGGGTTCAGGGAAGGGTTAGGGTTAGGGTTCAGGCTAGGGTTTGGGGACGGGGACAGTTTAAGGTCCAGGTGAGGGTACGACAATGGTTTAGGGGGAGCGTACGTGTGATGGTATGGGTTATTGTTAGCGTACGGTTTAGGATTAGAGGACAGGTTAGTGTAAGGCTTCGGGGAAGGGTTACGGTAGGGTTCGGTCTAGGGGTAGGGTTTGGGGACGGGGACGGTTTAGGGTCCAGGTTAGGGTACGACAACGGTTTATGGGGAGCATACGTGTGAGGGCATGGGTTAGTGTTAGCGTATGGGTTAGGATTAGGGGACGGGTTAGGTTAAGGTTTCGGGGAAGAGTTAGCGTAAGGCTTCGGGGAAGGGTTAGGGTTAGGGTTCGGGGTATGGTTAGGGTTAGGGGACAGGGACGGTTTAGGGTCCAGGTGAGGGTATGACAACGGTTTATGGGGAGCGTACGTGTGAGGCCATGGGTTAGTGTTAGCGTACAGGTTAGGATTAGCGGACGGGTTAGGGTAAGGCTTCGGGGAAGGGTTAGGGTTAGGGTTCGGGCTACAGTTAGGGTTAGGGGAAGGGACAGATTACGATCCAGGTGAGGGTACGACAACGGTTTAGGGAGAGTGTAAATGTGAAGGCACGTGTTAGTGTTAGCGTATGGGTTAGGATTAGGGGACGGGTTAGTGTAAGGTTTCGGGGAAGGGTTAGGGTTCGGGTTCGGGCTAGGTTTAGGGTTAGGGGACGGGGACGGTTTAGAGTCCAGGTGAGGGTACGACAACGGTTTAGGGGGAGCGTACAACTGAGGGCACGGGTTAATGTTAGCGTACGGGTTAGGATTAGGGTACGGGTGAGGGAAAGGCTTCGGGAAAGGGTTAGGGTTAGGGTTCAGGCTAAGGTTAGGGTTAGGGGACGGGGACGGTTCAGGGTGCAGGTGAGGGTACGACAACGGTTTAGGAGGAGCATACCTGTGAGTGCACGGGTTAGTGTTAGCGTACGGGTTAGGATTAGGTGACGTGTTAGGGTAAGGCTTCGGGGAAAGTATAGGGTTAGGGTTCTGGCTAGAGTTAGGGTTTGGGGACGGAGACGGTTTAGGGTCAAGGTGAGGGTATGACAACTGTTTAGGGGGAGCGTACGTGTGAGGGCACAGGTTAGTTTTAGCGTACGGATTAGGATTAGGGGACTGGTTAGGGTAAGGCTTCGGGGAAGGGTTAGGTTTAGGGTTCGGGCTAAGGTTAGGGTTAGGGGACCCGGACGGTTTAGGGTCCAGGTGAGGGTACGACAACAGTTTAGGGGGAGCGTACGTGTGAGGGCACGGGTTAGTGTTAGCGTACGGTTTAGAATTAGGGGACGTGTTAATGTAAGGCTTTGGGGAAGTGTTAGGGTAGAGTTCGGACTACGGTTAGGGTTGGGAATGGGTGTGGTTTAGAGTCCAAGTGAGGGTACGACAACGGTTTAGGGGGAGCATACCTGTGAGGGTACGGGTTAGTGTTAGCATACGGGTTAGGATTAGGGGACGGGTTAGGGTAAGGCTTCGGGGAAGAGTTAGCGTAAGGCTTCGGGGAAGGGTTAGGGTTAGGGTTCGGGGTATGGTTAGGGTTAGGGGACAGGGACGGTTTAGGGTCCAGGTGAGGGTATGACAACGGTTTATGGGGAGCGTACGTGTGAGGCCATGGGTTAGTGTTAGCGTACAGGTTAGGATTAGCGGACGGGTTAGGGTAAGGCTTCGGGGAAGGGTTAGGGTTAGGGTTCGGGCTACAGTTAGGGTTAGGGGAAGGGACAGATTACGATCCAGGTGAGGGTACGACAACGGTTTAGGGAGAGTGTAAATGTGAAGGCACGTGTTAGTGTTAGCGTATGGGTTAGGATTAGGGGACGGGTTAGTGTAAGGTTTCGGGGAAGGGTTAGGGTTCGGGTTCGGGCTAGGTTTAGGGTTAGGGGACGGGGACGGTTTAGAGTCCAGGTGAGGGTACGACAACGGTTTAGGGGGAGCGTACAACTGAGGGCACGGGTTAATGTTAGCGTACGGGTTAGGATTAGGGTACGGGTGAGGGAAAGGCTTCGGGAAAGGGTTAGGGTTAGGGTTCAGGCTAAGGTTAGGGTTAGGGGACGGGGACGGTTCAGGGTGCAGGTGAGGGTACGACAACGGTTTAGGAGGAGCATACCTGTGAGTGCACGGGTTAGTGTTAGCGTACGGGTTAGGATTAGGTGACGTGTTAGGGTAAGGCTTCGGGGAAAGTATAGGGTTAGGGTTCTGGCTAGAGTTAGGGTTTGGGGACGGAGACGGTTTAGGGTCAAGGTGAGGGTATGACAACTGTTTAGGGGGAGCGTACGTGTGAGGGCACAGGTTAGTTTTAGCGTACGGATTAGGATTAGGGGACGGGTTAGGGTAAGGCTTCGGGGAAGGGTTAGGTTTAGGGTTCGGGCTAAGGTTAGGGTTAGGGGACCCGGACGGTTTAGGGTCCAGGTGAGGGTACGACAACAGTTTAGGGGGAGCGTACGTGTGAGGGCACGGGTTAGTGTTAGCGTACGGTTTAGAATTAGGGGACGTGTTAATGTAAGGCTTTGGGGAAGTGTTAGGGTAGAGTTCGGACTACGGTTAGGGTTGGGAATGGGTGTGGTTTAGAGTCCAAGTGAGGGTACGACAACGGTTTAGGGGGAGCATACCTGTGAGGGTACGGGTTAGTGTTAGCATACGGGTTAGGATTAGGGGACGGGTTAGGGTAAGGCTTCGGGGAAGGGTTAGGGTTAGGGTTCGGGCTAGGATTAGGGTTAGGGGACAGGGACGGTTTAGGGTCCAGGTGAGGGTACGACAACGGTTTAGAGGGAGCGTACGTGTGAGCACACAGGTTAGTGTTAGCGTACGGGTTAGGATTAGGGGATGAGTAAGTGTAAGGCTTCGGGTTAGTGTTAGGGTTAGGGTTATGGTTAGGGGATGGGGACAGTTTAGGGGACAGGTTAGGATACGACAACGGTTTAGGGGGAAGGTACGTGTGAGGGCACAGGTTAGTGTTAGCGTACGTGTTAGGATTAGCGGACGGGTTAGGGTAAGGCTTCGGGGAAGTGTTAGGTTTAGGGTTCAGTCTAGGGTTAGGGTTGGGGGACGGGGACTGTTTAGGGGAGATGGTGAGGATACTACAACTGTTTAGGGGGAGTGTACATGTGAGGGCACGGGTTAGTGTTAGCGTACGTGTTAGGATTAGGGGACTGGTTAGTGTATGGCTTCGAGGAAGTGTTAGGGTTATGGTTCGGGCTAGGGTTAGGGTTAGGGGACGGGGACGGACTAGGGTCCAGGTGAGGGTACGAAAAGGTTTTAGGGGGAGCGTACGTGTGAGGGCACAGGTTAGTGTTAGTGTTAGGATTAGGGGCCGGTTAGGGTAAGGCTTTTGGGTAGGGTTAGGTTTAGGGTTCGGGCTAGGGTTAGGGTTAGGGGACGGGGACGGTTTAGGGTCCAGGTGAGTGTACGACAATGGTTTTGGGGGAGGGTACGTGTGAGGGCACGGGTTAGTATTAGCGTATGTGTTAGGAATAGGGGACGGGTAGGGGTAAGGCTTCTGGGAAGGGTTAGGTTTAGGGTTCGGAATAGGTTTAGGGTTAGGGGATGGTGACGGTTTGGGGTCCAGGTGAGGGTACGACAAAGGTTTAGGTGGAGCGTACGTGTGAGGGCACAGGTTAGTGTTAGTGTATGGGTTACGATTAGGGAACGTGTTAGGTAAGGCTTCGGGGAAGGGTTAGGGTTAGGGTTCTGGCTAGGGTTAGGGTTAGGGGACGGGGACGGTTTAGGGTCCAGGTGAGGGTACGACAAGGGTTTAGGTGGAGCGTACGTGTGAGGGCACGGGTTAGTTTTAGCGTACGGGTTAGGATTAGGGACGGGTTACGGTAAGGCTTCGGGGAAGGGTTAGGTTTAGGGTTCGGGCTAGGGTTAGTGTTAGGGGAAGGGGACGGTTTAGGGTCCAGGTGAGGGTATGAAAACGGTTTAGGGGGAGCGTACGTGTGAGGGCACAGGTTAGTGTTATCGTACGGGTTAGGATTAGGGGCGGGTTAGGTTAAGGGTTCGGGGAAGGGTTAGGGTTAGGTTTCAGACAAGGGTTACGGTTAGGGGACGGGGACGGTTTAGGGTCCAGGTGAGGGTACGACAACAGTTTAGGGGGAGCTTACGTGTGAGGGCACGGGTTAGTGTTACTGTATGGGTTACGATTAGGGAACGTGTTAGGTAAGGCTTCGGGGAAGGGTTAGGGTTAGGGTTCAGGCTAGCGTTAGGGTTAGGGGACAGGGATGTTTTAGGGTCCAGGTGAGGGTACGGCAACGGTTTATGGGGAGCGTACGTGTGAGGGCATGGGTTAGTGTTAGCGTACGGGTTAGGATTATGGGACTGTTTAGGGTAAGGCTTCGGGGAAGAGTTAGGGTAAGGGTTCGGGCTAGGGTTAGGGTTAGGGAACAGGGAAGGTTTATGGTCCAGGTGAGGGTACAAGAACGGTTTAGTGGAAGCGTACGTGTGAGGGCACGGGTTAGTGTTAGCGTACGGGTTAGGATTAGGGGACGGTTTAGCGTAATGCTTCTGGGAAGGGTTAGGCTTAGGGTTCGGCTAGGGTTAGCGTTAGGGGACAGGGACGATTTAGGGTCCAGGTGAGGGTACGACAATGGTTTAGGGGGAGCGTACGTGTGAGGGCACGGGTTAGTGTTAGCGTACGGGTTAGGATTAGGGGACGGGTTAGGGTAAGGCTTCGGGGAAGTGTTAGGTTTAGGGTTCGGGCTAAGGTTAGTGTTAGGGGACCCGGACGGTTTAGGGTCCAGGTGAGGGTACGGCAACAGTTTAGGGGGAGCGTACGTGTGAGGGCACGGGTTGGTGTTAGCGTACGGTTTAGAATTAGGGGCGGGTTAATGTAAGGCTTTGGGGAAGTGTTAGGGTAGAGTTCGGGCTAAGGTTAGGGTTGGGGATGGGTGTGGTTTAGAGCCCAAGTGAGGGTACGACAACGGTTTAGTGGGAGCGTACGTGTGAGGGCACGGGTTAGTGTTAGCATACTGGTTAGGATTAGGGGACGGGTTAGGGTAAGGCTTGTGGGAAAGGTTAGGGTTAGGGTTCGGGCTAGGGTTAGGGTTAGGGGACAGGGATGGTTTAGGGTCCACATGAGGGTATGACAACGGTTTAGGGGGAGCGTACGTGTGAGCGCATGGGTTAGTGTTAGCGTACGGGTTAGGATTAGGGGACGGGTTAGGGTAAGGCTTCGGGGAACGGTTATGGTTAGGGTTCGGGAGGGATAGGGTTAGGGGACGGTTTAGGGTCTAGGTGAGGGTATAAAAACGGTTTAGGGGGAGCGTACGTGTGAGGGCATGGGTTAGTTTTAGCGTACGGGTTAGGATTGAGGGACGGGTTAGGGTAAGACTTCGGGGAAGGGTTAGGGTTAGGGTTCGGGCTAGGGTCAGGGTTAGGGGATGGGGACGGTTTAGGGTCCAGGTGAGGGTACGACAACGGCTTAGGGGGAGCTTACGTGTGAGGGCACGGGTTAGTGTTAGTGTATGGGTTACGATTAGGGAACGTGTTAGGTAAGGCTTCGGGGAAGGGTTAGGGTTAGTGTTCGGGCTAGCATTAGGGTTAGGGGACAGGGACGGTTTAGGGTTCAGGTGAGTGTATGACAACTGTTTAGTGGGACCGTACGTGTGAGGGCAAGGGTTACTGTTAGCGTACGGGTTAGGATTTGGGGAGATGTTAGTGTCAGGCTTCGGGGAAGGGTTAGTGTTAGGGTTCAGGCTAGGGTTTGGGTAATTGGACGGGGACAGTATAGGGTCGAGGTGAGGGTACGACAACACTTTAGGCGGAGCGTACGTGTGAGGGCACGCGTTAGTGTTAGCGTACGGGTTAGGATTAGGGGACGGGTTAGGGTAAGGCTTCGGGGAAGGGTTAGGGTTAGGGTTCGGGATAGGTTTAGTGTTACGGGACGGGGACGGTTTAGGGTCCAGGTGAGGGTACGACAAGGGTTTAGGTGGAGCGTACGTGTGAAGTCACGGGTTAGTGTTAGCTTACGGGTTAGGATTAGGGTACGGGTTAGGGTAAGGCTTCGGGAAAGGGTTAGGGTTAGGGTTCGGGCTGGGGTTAGGGTTAGGGGACGGGGACGGTTTAGGGTCCAGGTGAGGGTACGACAGCGGTTTAGGGGGAGCGTACGTGTGAGGGCACGGGTTAGTGTTATCGTACGGGTTAGGATTAGGGGCGGGTTAGGGTAAGGGTTCGGGGAAGGGTTAGGGTTAGTGTTCGGGCTAGGGTTAGGGTTAGGGGACGGGGACGGTTTAGGTGAGATGGTGAGGATACTACAACGGTTTAGGGGGAGCGTACCTGTGAGGGCACGGGTTAGTGTTAGTGTATGGCTTAGGATTAGGGGACTGTTTAGGGTAAGGCTTCGGGGAAGTGTTAGGGTTAGTGTTCGGGGTAGGGTTAGGGTTAGGGGACGGGGATGGTTTAGAGTCCAGGTGAGGGTACGACAACGGTTTAGGAGGAGAGTACATGTGAGGGCACCGGTTAGTGAGCGTACGTGTTAGGATTAGGGGACGGGTTAGGTTAAGGTTTCGGGGAAGGGTTAGGGTTAGTGTTCAGGCTAGGGTTAGGGTTATGGGACGGGGACGGTTTAGGGTCCACGTGAGGGTACGACAACAATTTAGGGGTAGCGTACATGTGAGGGCACAGGTTAGAGTTAGCGTACGTGTTAGGATTAGGGACGGGTTAGTGTAAGGCTTTAGGGAAAGGTTAGGTTTAGGGTTTGGGCTAGTGTTAGGGTTGGGGGACGGGGACGGTTTAGGGTCCAGGTAAGGGTACGACAGCGGTTTAGTGGGAGCGTACGTGTGAGGGCATGGGTTAGTGTTAGCGTATGGGTTAGGATTAGGGGATGGGTTAGGGTAAGGCTTCGGGGAAGGGCTACGGTTACAGTTCGGGCTAGGGTTAGGGTTAGGGGACGGGGACGTTTGAGGGTCCAGGTGGGGGTACGACAACGCTTTTGGTGGAGCGTAGGTGTGAGGGCATGGGTTAGTGTTAGCGTACGGGTTAGGATTAGGGGACGGGTTAGGGTAAGGCTTCGGTGAAGGGTTAGGGTTAGGGTTCGGGCTAGGGTTAGGTTTATGGCACCGGGACGGATTAGGATCCAGGTGAGGGTACGACAACGGTTTAGGGCAGCGTACGTGTGTGGGCACGGGTTAGTGTTAGCGTACGCGTTAGGATTAGGGGACAGCTTAGTTAAGGCTTCGGGGAAGGGTTAGGGTTAGGGTTCGGGTTAGGGTTAGGTGATGGGGACAGGTTAGAGTCCAGGTGAGTGTACGACAACGGTTTAGGGGGAGTGTACGTGTGAGGGAACGAGTTAGTGTTAGCGTACACGTTAGGATTAAGGGACGGGTTAGGGTAAGGATTCGGGGAAGGGTTAGGTTTAAGGTTAGGGCTAGGGTTAGGTTTAGGGGACGGGGACAGTTATGGGTCCAGGTGAGGGTACGACAAAGGTTTAGGGTGAGCGTACGTGTGAGGGCACAGTTTAGTGTAAGCGTACAGGTTAGGATTAGGGGACGGATTAGGGTAAGGCTTCAGGGAAGTGTTAGGTTTAGGGTTTGGGCTAGGTTTAGGGTTAGGGGACGGGGACGGTTTAGGGTCCAGGTGAGTGTACGACAACGGTTTAGGGGGAGCGTACATGTGATGGTACGGGTTAGTGTTAGCGTACGGGTTAGGATTATGGGACCGGTTATGGTAAGGCTTCGGGGAAGGGTTAGGGTTAGGGTTCGGTCTAGGAGTAGGGTTAGGGGACGGGGACGGTTTAGGGTCCAGGTAAGGGTACGACAACGGTTTATGGGGAGCATACGTGTGAGGGCACGGGTTAGTGTTAGCGTATGTGTTAGGATTAGGGGACGGGTTAGTGTAAGGCTTCGGGGAAGTGTTAGGGTAAGGCTTCGGGTAAGGGTTAGGGTTAGGGTTTGGGGAAGGTGATGGTTTAGGGGACAGGTTAGGGTACGACCACGTTTTAGGGTGAGCGTAAGTGTGAGTGCACGGATTAGTTTTAGCGTCCGGGTTAGTGTTAGGGGACGGGTTAGGGTAAGGCTTCGGGTAAGATTTAGGGTTACGGGACGGGGATGGTTTAGGGGACAGGTTAGGGTACGACAATGGTTTAGGGCGTGCGTACGTGTGAGGGAATGGGTTAGTGTTAGCGTACGGGTTAGTATTAGTGAACGGGTTAGGGTAAAGCTTCGGGTAAGGGTTAGGGTTAGGGTTAGGGGACGGGGACGGGGACGGTTTAGAGGACAGGTTAGGGTACGACAACGGTTTAGGGTGAGCGTACGTGTGAAGGCACAGTTTAGTGTTAGCGTACGGGTTAAGATTAGGGGACGGGTTAGCGTAAGGCTTCGGGTAAAGGTTAGGGTTAGTGTTAGGGTTAGGGGATGGGGACGGTTTAGGGGACAGGTAAGGGTCCCACAACGGTTTAGGGTGAGCTTACGTGTGAGGGAACGGGTTAGTGTTAGCGCACGGGTTAGTATTTGGGGACGGGTTATGGTAAGGCTTCGAATAAGGGTTAGGGTTAGGGGATGGGGACGGTTTAGGGTACAGGTTAGGGTACGAAAACGGTTTAGGGTGAGCATGCATGTGAGGGCACGGTTTAGTGTTAATGTACGGGTTAGGATTAGGGGACGGGTTAGGGTAAGGCTTCGGGTAAGGGTTAGGTTTCGGCTTAGGCTTTGGGTTAGGGGACGAGGACGGTTTAAGGGACTGGTTAGGGTACGACAATTGTTTAGGGTGAGCGTACGTGTGAGGGCACGGGTTAGTGTTAGCGTACGAGGTAGGATTAGGGAACGGGTTAGGGTAAGGCTTCGGGTAAGGGTTAGGGTTATGGATAGGGTTAGGGTTAGGGTACGGGGACGGATTAGGGGCCAGTTTAGGGTACGACAATGGTTTAGGGTGAGCATACGTGTGAGGGCAAGGGTTAGTGTTAGCGTACAGGTTAGGATTAGGGCACGGTTTACGGTAAGACTTCGGGTAAGGGTAAGGAATAGGGTTAGGGATAGGTTTAGGGGATGGGGACGGTTTAGGGGACAGGGTAGTGTACGACAACGGTTTATGGTGAGCGTACATGTGAGGGCACAGGTTAGTGTTAGCGTACGGGTAAGGAATAGGGGACGGGTTAGGGTAAGGCTTCGGGTAAGGGTTAGGGTTAGGTTTCGGGTTAGAGTTAGGGTTAGGAAACGTGGAAGGTTTAGGGGACAGGTTAGGGTATGACAACGGTTTAGGGTGAGCGTACATGTGAGGGCACGGGTTAGTGTTATATGGGTTAGGATTAGGGGACGGGTTAGTGTAAGGCTTCGGGTAAGAGTTAGGTTTAGGGTTAGGGGACGGGGACGGTTTAGTGAACAGGTTAGCGTACGACAATGGTTTAGAGTAAGCGTATGTGTGAGGGCACGGGTTAGTCTTAGCATATGGGTTAGGATTAGGGGATGGGTTAGGGTAAGGCTTCGGGTAAGTGTTAGGTTTAGGGTTAGGCTTAGGGTTAGGGGACGGGGACGGTTTAGGGGACAG
Source organism: Lagenorhynchus albirostris (assembly GCF_949774975.1). NCBI lineage: Eukaryota > Metazoa > Chordata > Mammalia > Artiodactyla > Delphinidae > Lagenorhynchus > Lagenorhynchus albirostris. The sequence goes on along the minus strand of NW_026783310.1, from coordinate 109,639 downwards.
GTTAGGTTACGACAACGGTTTAGGGTGAGAGTACGTGTGAGGGCATGGATTAGTGTTAGCGTACGGTTTAGGATTAGGTGACGGGTTAGGATAAGGCTTCGGGTAAGGGTTAGGGTTAGGGTTATGGTTAGGGGACGGGGATGGTTTAGGGGACAGGTTAGGGTATGACAATGGTTTAGGGTGAGCGTACGTGTGAGGGCACGGTTAGAGTTAGCGTATGGGTTAGGATTAAGTGACGGGTTAGGGTAAGGCTTCCGGTTAGGTTTAGGGTTATGGGATGGGGACGGTTTAGTGGACAGGTTAGTGTACGACAACGGTTCAGGGTGAGTGTACGTTTGAGGGCATGGGTTAGTGTTAGCGTACGGGTTAGGATTACTGGACGGGTTAGGGTAAGGCTTCGGGTAAGGGTTAGGGTTAGGGTTAGGGTTAGGGGACGGGGACGGTTTAGAGGACAGGTTAGGGTACGACAACGGTTTAGGGTGAGCGTACGTGTGAAGACACGGGTTAGTGTTAGCGTACGGGTTAGGATTAGGGGACGGGTCAGGGTAAGGCTGCGGGTAAGGGTTAGGGTTAGGATTAGGGTTACGGTTAGGGGACAGGGACGGTTTAGGGGACAGCTTAGGGTACAACAACGGTATAGGGTGAGCGAACGTGTGAGGGCACTGTTTACTGTTAGCATACGTGTAAGGATTTGGGGACGGGTAGGGTAAGGCTTAGGGTAAGGGTTAGGGTTAGGGTTAGGGGACGGGGACCGTTTAGGGGACAGGTTAGGGTACAACAACAGTTTAGGGTTAGCGTACGTGTGTGGGCAAGGTTTAGTGTTAGCATACGGGTTAGGATTAGGGGACGGGTTAGGGTAAGGCTTCAAGTAAGGGTTAGGGTTTGGGTTAGGGTTAGGGGACGGGGATGGTTTAGGGGAAAGGTTAGGGTACGACAACGGTTTAGGGTGAGTGTACGTGTGACGGCATGGGTTAGTGTTAGCGTATGGGTTAGGATTAGGGTACGGGTTAGGGTAAGGCTTCGGGTAAGTCTAGGGTTAGGGTTAGAGTTTGGGTTAGGGGACGGAGACGGATTAGGAGACAGGTTAGCATATGACAATGGCTTCGGGTGAGCGTATGTGTGAGGGCACGGGTCAGTGTTAGCATACGGGTTAGGATTAGAGGACGGGTTAGGGTCAGGCTAAGAGTAAGTGTTAGGGTTAGGTTTAGGGGACGGGGACGGTTTAAGGGACAGGTTAGAGTAAGACAACGGTTTAGGGGGAGCGTACGTGTGAGGGCACGGGTTAGTGTTAGCGTACGGGTTAGGATTAGGGGACGGGTTAGGGTAAGGCTTCGGGGAAGTTTTAGGGTTAGGGTTCGGGATAGGGTTAGGGATATGGGACGCGGACGGTTTAGGGGACAGGTTAGGGTACGACAATGGTTTAGGTTGAGCGTACGTGTGAGGGCACGGGTTAGTGTTAGCGTATGGGTTAGGGTTATGGGACGGGTTAGGGTAAGGCTTCGGGTAAGGGTTAGGATTAGGGTGAAGATTAGGGGACCGGGACAGTTTAGTGAACAGGTTAGCGTACGACAATGTTTTAGGGTAAGCGTATGTGTGAGGGCACGGGTTAGTCTTAGCATATGGGTTAGGATTAGGGGATGGGTTAGAGTAAGGCTTCGGGTAAGTGTTAGGTTTAGGGTTAGACTTAGGGTTAGGGGATGGGGACGGTTTAGGGGACAGGTTAGGTTACGACAACGGTTTAGGGTGAGAGTACGTGTGAGGGCATCGATTAGTGTTAGCGTACGGTTTAGGATTAGGTGACGGGTTAGGATAAGGCTTCGGGTAAGGGTTAGGGTTAGGGTTATGGTTAGGGGACAGGGATGGTTTAGGGGACAGGTTAGGGTATGACAATGGTTTAGGGTGAGCGTACGTGTGAGGGCACGGTTAGAGTTAGCGTATGGGTTAGGATTAAGTGACGGGTTAGGGTAAGGCTTCCGGTTAGGTTTAGGGTTATGGGATGGGGACGGTTTAGGGGACAGGTTAGTGTACGACAACGGTTCAGGGTGAGTGTACATTTGAGGGCACGGGTTAGTGTTAGCGTACGGGTTAGGATTACTGGACGGGTTAGGGTAAGGCTTCGGGTAAGGTTTAGGGTTAGGGTTAGGGTTAGGGGACGGGGACGGTTTAGAGGACAGGTTAGGGTACGACAACCTTTTAGGGTGAGCGTACGTGTGAAGGCACGGGTTAGTGTTAGCGTACGGGTTAGGATTAGGGGACGGGTCAGGGTAAGGCTGCGGGTAAGGGTTAGGGTTAGGATTAGGGATAGGGTTAGGGGACAGGGACGGTTTAGGGGACAGCTTAGGGTACGACAACGGTATAGGGTGAGTGAACGTGTGAGGGCACTGGTTACTGTTAGCATACGTGTAAGGATTTGGGGACGGGTTAGGGTAAGGCTTAGGGTAAGGATTAGGGTTAGGGTTAGGGGACAGGGACCGTTTAGGGGACAGGTTAGGGTACAACAACAGTTTAGGGTTAGCGTACGTGTGTGGGCAAGGTTTAGTGTTAGCATACGGGTTAGGATTAGGGGACGGGTTAGGGTAAGGCTTCAAGTAAGGGTTAGGGTTTGGGTTAGGGTTAGGGTTAGGGGATGGGGACGGTTTAGGGGAAAGTTCAGGGTACGACAACGGTTTAGGGTGAGCGTACGTGTGACGGCATGGGTTAGTGTTAGCGTACGGGTTAGGATTAGGGTACGGGTTAGGGTAAGGCTTCGGGTAAGGCTAGGGTTAGGGTTAGAGTTTGGGTTAGGGGACAGGGACGGATTAGGAGACAGGTTAGCATATGACAATGGCTTTGGGTGAGCATACGTGTGAGGGCACAGGTCAGTGTTACCATACGGGTTAGGATTAGAGGACGGGTTAGGGTCAGGCTAAGAGTAAGGGTTAGGGTTCGGATTAGGGTTAGGGTTAGTGTACGGAGACGGTTTAGGGGACAGGATAGGGTACGAAAACGGTTTAGGGTGAGCGTACGTGTGAGGGCACGGTTTAGTGTTAGCGTACGGGTTAGGATTAGGGGACTGGTTAGGGTAAGGCTTCGGGTAAGTGTTAGAGTTAGGGTTAGAGTTAGGGTTAGGGGATGGGGACAGTATAGGGGACAGGTTAGGATACGAAAATGGTTTAGGTTGAGCGTACGTGTGAAGGCACCCGTTAGTTTTCGCGTATGGGTTAGGATTATGGGATGGGTTTTGCTTAGGCTTCGTGTAAGGGTTAGGGTTAGGGGTAGGGGACGGGGACGGTTTAGGGGACAGGTTAGGTTACGGCAATTGCTTATGGTGAGCGTAGGTGTGAGGGCATGGGTTAGTGTTAGCGTATGGGTTAGGATTAGTGGACGGGTTAGTGTAAGCCTTAGGGTAAGTGTAAGGGTTAGTGTTAGGGTTAGGGTTAGGGGACAAGGACGGTTTATGGGATAGGTTAGGATCCCACAATGGTTTAGGGTGAGCGTACGTATGAGGGCACGGGTTAATGTTAGCGTACGGGTTAAGATTAGGGGACGGGTTAGCGTAAGGCTTCGGGTAAAGGTTAGGGTTAGGGTTAGGGTTAGGGGATGGGGACGGTTTAGGGGACAGGTAAGGGTTCCACAATGGTTTAGGGTGAGCACACGTGTGAGGGAACGGGTTAGTGTTAGCGTACGGGTTAGAATTTGGGGACGGGTTAGGGTAAGGCTTCGAATAAGGGTTAGGGTTAGGGTTAGGGGACGGGGACAGTTTAGGGTACAGGTTAGGGTACGAAAACGGTTTAGGGTGAGCATGCATGTGAGGGCACGGTTTAGTGTTAACGTACGGGTTAGGATTAGGGGACGGGTTAGGGTAAGGCTTCGGGTAAGGGTTAGGGTTAGGGTTAGGGGACGAGGACGGTTTAAGGGACTGGTTAGGGTACGACAACTGTTTAGGGTGAGGGTACATGTGAGGGCACGGGTTAGTGTTAGCGTACGAGGTAGGATTAGGGAACGGGTTAGGGTAAGGCTTCGGGTAAGGGTTAGGGTTAGGGATAGGGTTAGGGTTAGGGGACGGGGACGGATTAGGAGCCAGTTTAGCGTACGACAATGGTTTGGGGTGAGCATACGTGTGAGGGCAAGGGTTAGTGTTAGCGTACAGGTTAGGATTAGGGGACGGTTTACGGTAAGACTTCGGGTAAGGGTTAGGGTTAGGGTTAGGGATAGGTTTAGGGGATGGGGACGGTTTAGGGGACAGGGTAGTGTACGACAACGGTTTATGGTGAGCGTACATGTGAGGGCACAGGTTAGTGTTAGCGTACGGGTAAGGAATAGGGGACGGGTTAGGGTAAGGCTTCGGGTAAGGGTTAAGGTAAGGGTTCGGGTTAGAGTTAGGGTTAGGAAACGTGGAAGGTTTAGGGGACAGGTTAGTGTATGACAACGGTTTAGGGTGAGCGTACATGTGAGGGCATGGGTTAGTGTTATCGTATGGGTTAGGATTAGGGGACGGGTTAGTGTAAGGCTTCGGGTAAGAGTTAGGGTTAGGGTTAGGGGACGGGGACGGTTTAAGGGACAGGTTAGGGTAAGAAAACGATTTAGGGGGAGCGTACGTGTGAGGGCACGGGTTAGTGTTAGCGTACGGGTTAGGATTAGGGGACGGGTTAGGGTAAGGCTTCGGGGAAGTTTTAGAGTTAGGGTTTGGGATAGGGTTAGGGATATGGGACGGGGACGGTTTAGGGGACAGGTTAGGGTACGACAATGGTTTAGGTTGAGTGTACGTGTGAGGGCACGGGTTAGTGTTAGCGTATGGGTTAGGGTTAGGGGACGGGTTAGGGTAAGGCTTCGGGTAAGGGTTAGGGTTAGGGTGAAGGTTAGGGGACCGGGACAGTTTAGTGAACAGGTTAGCGTACGACAATGGTTTAGGGTAAGCGTATGTGTGAGGGCACGGGTTAGTCTTAGCATATGGGTTAGGATTAGGGGATGGGTTAGCATAAGGCTTCGGGTAACTGTTAGGTTTAGGGTTAGGCTTAGGGTCATGGGACGGGGACGGTTTAGGGGACAGGTTAGGTTACGACAACGGTTTAGGGTGAGAGTACGTGTGACGGCATGGATTAGTGTTAGCGTACGGTTTAGGATTAGGTGACGGGTTAGGATAAGGCTTCGGGTAAGTGTTAGGCTTAGGGTTATGGTTAGGGGACGGGGATGGTTTAGGGGACAGGTTAGGGTATGACAATGGTTTAGGGTGAGCGTACGTGTGAGGGCACGGTTAGAGTTAGCGTATGGGTTAGGATTAAGTGACGGGTTAGGGTAAGGCTTCCGGTTAGGTTTAGGGTTATGGGATGGGGACGGTTTAGGGGACAGGTTAGTGTACGACAATGGTTCAGGGTGATTGTACGTTTGAGGGCATGGGTTAGTGTTAGCGTACGGGTTAGGAGTACTGGACGGGTTAGGGTAAGGCTTCGGGTAAGGGTTAGCGTTAGGGTTAGTGGACGGGGACGGTTTAGAGTCCAGGTGAGGGTACGACAATGGTTTAGGGTGAGCGTACGTGTGAAGGCACGGGTTAGTGTTAGCGTACGGGTTAGGATTAGGGGACGGGTCAGGTTAAGGCTGCGGGTAAGGGTTAGGGTTAGGATTAGGGTTAGGTTTAGGGGATAGGGACGGTTTAGGGGACAGCTTAGGGTACGACAATGGTATATGGTGAACGAACGTGTGAGGGCACTGGTTACTGTTAGCATACGTGTAAGGATTTGGGGATGGGTTAGGGTAAGGCTTAGGGTAAGGGTTAGGGTTAGGGGACGGGGACGGTTTAGGGGACAGGTTAGGGTACAACAACTGTTTAGTGTTAGTGTACGTGTGTGGGGAAGGTTTAGTGTTAGAATATGGGTTAGGATTAGGGGACGGGTTAGGGTTTGGGTTAGGGTTAGGGTTAGGGGACGGGGACGGTTTAGGGGAAAGGTTAGGGTACGACAACTGTTTAGGGTTAGCGTACGTGTGACGGCATGGGTTAGTGTTAGCGTATGGGTTAGGATTAGGGTACGGGTTAGTGTAAGGCTTCGGGTAAGGCTAGGGTTAGCGTTAGAGTTTGGGTTAGGGGACGGGGACGGATTAGGAGACAGGTTAGCATACGACAATGGCTTCGGGCGAGCGTACGTGTGAGGGCACGGGTTAGTGTTAGCATACGGGTTAGGATTAGAGGACGGGTTTGGGTAAGGCTAAGAGTAAGGGTTAGGGTTAGGATTAGGGTTAGGGTTAGTGTACGGAGACGGTTTAGGGGACAGGATAGGGTACGAAAACGGTTTAGGGTGAGCGTACGTGTGAGGGCACGGGTTAGTGTTAGCGTACGGGTTAGGATTAGGGGACGGGTTAGGGTAAGGCTTCGGGTAAGTGTTAGGGTTAGGGTTAGAGTTAGGGTTAGGGGATGGGGATGGTATAGGGGACAGGTTAGGATACGAAAATGGTTTAGGTTGAGCGTACGTGAGAGGGCACCCGTTAGTGTTCGCGTATGGGTTAGGATTATGGGATGGGTTTTGGTTAGGCTTCGTGTAAGGGTTAGGGTTAGGTGTAGGGGACGGGGACGGTTTAAGGGACAGGTTAGGTTACGGCAATTGTTTATGGTGAGCGTACGTGTGAGGGCACGGGTTAGTGTTAGCGTATGGGTTAGGATTAGTGGACTGGTTAGTGTAAGCCTTAGGGTAAGTGTAAGGGTTAGTGTTAGGGTTAGGGTTAGGGGACGGGGACGGTTTATGGGATAGGTTAGGATCCCACAATGGTTTAGGGTGAGCGTACATATGAGGGCATGGGTTAGTGTTAGCGTACGGGTTAAGATTAGGGGACGGGTTAGCGTAAGGCTTCGGGTAAAGGTTAGGGTTAGGGTTAGGGTTAGGGGATGGGGACGGTTTAGGGGACAGGTAAGGGTCCCACCACAGTTTAGGGTGAGCGTACGTGTGAGGGAATGGGTTAGTGTTAGCGTACGGGTTAATATTTGGGGATGGGTTAGGATAAGGCTTCGAATAAGGGTTAGGGTTAGGGTTAGGGGACGGGGACGGTATAGGGTACAGGTTAGGGTACGAAAACGGTTTAGGTTGAGCATGCATGTGAGGGCACGGTTTAGTGTTAACGTATGGGTTAGGATTAGGGGACGGGTTAGGGTAAGGCTTCGGGTAAGGGTTAGGGTTAGTGTTAGGGTTAGGGGACGAGGACGGTTTAAGGGACTGGTTAGGGTACGACAACTGTTTAGGGTGAGGGTACGTGTGAGGGCAGGGGTTAGTGTTAGCGTACGAGGTAGGATTAGGGAACGGGTTAGGGTAAGGCTTCGGGTAAGGGTTAGGGTTAGGGATAGGGTTAGGGTTAGGGGATGGGGACGGATTAGGGGCCAGTTTAGGGTACGACAACAGTTTGGGGTGAGCATACGTGTGAGGGCAAGGGTTAGTGTTAGCGTACAGGTTAGGATTAGGGGACGGTTATGGTAAGACTTCGGATAAGTGTAAGGGTTAGGGTTATGGTTAGGTTTAGGGGGTGGGGACGGTTTAGGGGACAGGGTAGTGTACGACAACGGTTTATGGTGAGCGTACATGTGAGGGCACAGGTTAGTGTTAGCGTACGGGTAAGAAATAGGGGACGGGTTAGGGTAAGGCTTCGGGGAAGTTTTAGGGTTAGGGTTCGGGATAGGGTTAGGGATATGTGACGGGGACGGTTTAGGGTCCAGGTGAGGGTATGGCAACGGTTTAGGTGGAGCGTACATGTGAGCGCACGGGTTAGTGTTAGCGTAGGTGTTACGATTAGCGGACAGGTTAGGGTAAGGCTTCGGGGAAGGGTTAGGGTTAGGGTTCGGGCTAGGGTTAGGGTTAGGGGACGGGGACGGTTTAGGGTCCAGGTGCGGGTACGACAATGGTTTAAGAGGAGCGTACGTGTGATGGCACGGGTTAGTGTTAGCGTACGGGTTAGGATTAGGGGACGAATTAGGGTAAGGCTTCAGGGAAGTGTTAAGTTTAGGGTTCGAGCTAGGTTTAGGGTTAGGGGACGGGGACGGTTTGGGGTCCAGGTGAGTGTACGACTACGGTTTAGGGGGAGCGTACGTGTGATGGTACGGGTTAGTGTTAGCGTACGGGTTAGGATTAGGGGACGGGTTAGGTTAAGGCTTCGGGGAAGGGTTAGGGTTACGGTTCGGGCTAAGGTTAGGGTTAGGGAACGGGGATGGATTAGGGTCCAGGTGAGGGTACGACAACGGTTTAGGGGGAGCTTACGTTTGAGGGCATGGGTTAGTTTTAGCGTACGGGTTAGGATTAGGTTTTGGGTTAGGGTAAGGGTTCAGGGAAGGGTTAGGGTTAGGGTTCAGGCTAGGGTTTGGGGACGGGGACAGTTTAAGGTCCAGGTGAGGGTACAACAATGGTTTAGGGGGAGCGTACGTGTGATGGTATGGGTTATTGTTAGCGTACGGTTTAGGATTAGAGGACAGGTTAGTGTAAGGCTTCGGGGAAGGGTTACGGTAGGGTTCGGTCTAGGGGTAGGGTTTGGGGACGGGGACGGTTTAGGGTCCAGGTTAGGGTACGACAACGGTTTATGGGGAGCATACGTGTGAGGGCATGGGTTAGTGTTAGCGTATGGGTTAGGATTAGGGGACGGGTTAGGTTAAGGTTTCGGGGAAGAGTTAGCGTAAGGCTTCGGGGAAGGGTTAGGGTTAGGGTTCGGGGTATGGTTAGGGTTAGGGGACAGGGACGGTTTAGGGTCCAGGTGAGGGTATGACAACGGTTTATGGGGAGCGTACGTGTGAGGCCATGGGTTAGTGTTAGCGTACAGGTTAGGATTAGCGGACGGGTTAGGGTAAGGCTTCGGGGAAGGGTTAGGGTTAGGGTTCGGGCTACAGTTAGGGTTAGGGGAAGGGACAGATTACGATCCAGGTGAGGGTACGACAACGGTTTAGGGAGAGTGTAAATGTGAAGGCACGTGTTAGTGTTAGCGTATGGGTTAGGATTAGGGGACGGGTTAGTGTAAGGTTTCGGGGAAGGGTTAGGGTTCGGGTTCGGGCTAGGTTTAGGGTTAGGGGACGGGGACGGTTTAGAGTCCAGGTGAGGGTACGACAACGGTTTAGGGGGAGCGTACAACTGAGGGCACGGGTTAATGTTAGCGTACGGGTTAGGATTAGGGTACGGGTGAGGGAAAGGCTTCGGGAAAGGGTTAGGGTTAGGGTTCAGGCTAAGGTTAGGGTTAGGGGACGGGGACGGTTCAGGGTGCAGGTGAGGGTACGACAACGGTTTAGGAGGAGCATACCTGTGAGTGCACGGGTTAGTGTTAGCGTACGGGTTAGGATTAGGTGACGTGTTAGGGTAAGGCTTCGGGGAAAGTATAGGGTTAGGGTTCTAGCTAGAGTTAGGGTTTGGGGACGGAGACGGTTTAGGGTCAAGGTGAGGGTATGACAACTGTTTAGGGGGAGCGTACGTGTGAGGGCACAGGTTAGTTTTAGCGTACGGATTAGGATTAGGGGACGGGTTAGGGTAAGGCTTCGGGGAAGGGTTAGGTTTAGGGTTCGGGCTAAGGTTAGGGTTAGGGGACCCGGACGGTTTAGGGTCCAGGTGAGGGTACGACAACAGTTTAGGGGGAGCGTACGTGTGAGGGCACGGGTTAGTGTTAGCGTACGGTTTAGAATTAGGGGACGTGTTAATGTAAGGCTTTGGGGAAGTGTTAGGGTAGAGTTCGGACTACGGTTAGGGTTGGGAATGGGTGTGGTTTAGAGTCCAAGTGAGGGTACGACAACGGTTTAGGGGGAGCATACCTGTGAGGGTACGGGTTAGTGTTAGCATACGGGTTAGGATTAGGGGACGGGTTAGGGTAAGGCTTCGGGGAAGGGTTAGGGTTAGGGTTCGGGCTAGGATTAGGGTTAGGGGACAGGGACGGTTTAGGGTCCAGGTGAGGGTACGACAACGGTTTAGAGGGAGCGTACGTGTGAGCACACGGGTTAGTGTTAGCGTACGGGTTAGGATTAGGGGATGAGTAAGTGTAAGGCTTCGGGTTAGTGTTAGGGTTAGGGTTATGGTTAGGGGATGGGGACAGTTTAGGGGACAGGTTAGGATACGACAACGGTTTAGGGGGAAGGTACGTGTGAGGGCACAGGTTAGTGTTAGCGTACGTGTTAGGATTAGCGGACGGGTTAGGGTAAGGCTTCGGGGAAGTGTTAGGTTTAGGGTTCAGTCTAGGGTTAGGGTTGGGGGACGGGGACTGTTTAGGGGAGATGGTGAGGATACTACAACTGTTTAGGGGGAATGTACATGTGAGGGCACGGGTTAGTGTTAGCGTACGTGTTAGGATTAGGGGACTGGTTAGTGTATGGCTTCGAGGAAGTGTTAGGGTTATGGTTCGGGCTAGGGTTAGGGTTAGGGGACGGGGACGGACTAGGGTCCAGGTGAGGGTACGAAAAGGTTTTAGGGGGAGCGTACGTGTGAGGGCACAGGTTAGTGTTAGTGTTAGGATTAGGGGCCGGTTAGGGTAAGGCTTTTGGGTAGGGTTAGGTTTAGGGTTCGGGCTAGGGTTAGGGTTAGGGGACGGGGACGGTTTAGGGTCCAGGTGAGTGTACGACAATGGTTTTGGGGGAGGGTACGTGTGAGGGCACGGGTTAGTATTAGCGTATGTGTTAGGAATAGGGGACGGGTAGGGGTAAGGCTTCTGGGAAGGGTTAGGTTTAGGGTTCGGAATAGGTTTAGGGTTAGGGGATGGTGACGGTTTGGGGTCCAGGTGAGGGTACGACAAAGGTTTAGGTGGAGCGTACGTGTGAGGGCACAGGTTAGTGTTAGTGTATGGGTTACGATTAGGGAACGTGTTAGGTAAGGCTTCGGGGAAGGGTTAGGGTTAGGGTTCTGGCTAGGGTTAGGGTTAGGGGACGGGGACGGTTTAGGGTCCAGGTGAGGGTACGACAAGGGTTTAGGTGGAGCGTACGTGTGAGGGCACGGGTTAGTTTTAGCGTACGGGTTAGGATTAGAGACGGGTTACGGTAAGGCTTCGGGGAAGGGTTAGGTTTAGGGTTCGGGCTAGGGTTAGTGTTAGGGGAAGGGGACGGTTTAGGGTCCAGGTGAGGGTATGAAAACGGTTTAGGGGGAGCGTACGTGTGAGGGCACAGGTTAGTGTTATCGTACGGGTTAGGATTAGGGGCGGGTTAGGTTAAGGGTTCGGGGAAGGGTTAGGGTTAGGTTTCAGACAAGGGTTACGGTTAGGGGACGGGGACGGTTTAGGGTCCAGGTGAGGGTACGACAACAGTTTAGGGGGAGCTTACGTGTGAGGGCACGGGTTAGTGTTACTGTATGGGTTACGATTAGGGAACGTGTTAGGTAAGGCTTCGGGGAAGGGTTAGGGTTAGGGTTCAGGCTAGCGTTAGGGTTAGGGGACAGGGATGTTTTAGGGTCCAGGTGAGGGTACGGCAACGGTTTATGGGGAGCGTACGTGTGAGGGCATGGGTTAGTGTTAGCGTACGGGTTAGGATTATGGGACTGTTTAGGGTAAGGCTTCGGGGAAGAGTTAGGGTAAGGGTTCGGGCTAGGGTTAGGGTTAGGGAACAGGGAAGGTTTATGGTCCAGGTGAGGGTACAAGAACGGTTTAGTGGAAGCGTACGTGTGAGGGCACGGGTTAGTGTTAGCGTACGGGTTAGGATTAGGGGACGGTTTAGCGTAATGCTTCTGGGAAGGGTGTGGCTTAGGGTTCGGCTAGGGTTAGCGTTAGGGGACAGGGACGATTTAGGGTCCAGGTGAGGGTACGACAATGGTTTAGGGGGAGCGTACGTGTGAGGGCACGGGTTAGTGTTAGCGTACGGGTTAGGATTAGGGGACGGGTTAGGGTAAGGCTTCGGGGAAGTGTTAGGTTTAGGGTTCGGGCTAAGGTTAGTGTTAGGGGACCCGGACGGTTTAGGGTCCAGGTGAGGGTACGGCAACAGTTTAGGGGGAGCGTACGTGTGAGGGCACGGGTTGGTGTTAGCGTACGGTTTAGAATTAGGGGCGGGTTAATGTAAGGCTTTGGGGAAGTGTTAGGGTAGAGTTCGGGCTAAGGTTAGGGTTGGGGATGGGTGTGGTTTAGAGCCCAAGTGAGGGTACGACAACGGTTTAGTGGGAGCGTACGTGTGAGGGCACGGGTTAGTGTTAGCATACTGGTTAGGATTAGGGGACGGGTTAGGGTAAGGCTTGTGGGAAAGGTTAGGGTTAGGGTTCGGGCTAGGGTTAGGGTTAGGGGACAGGGATGGTTTAGGGTCCACATGAGGGTATGACAACGGTTTAGGGGGAGCGTACGTGTGAGCGCATGGGTTAGTGTTAGCATACGGGTTAGGATTAGGGGACGGGTTAGGGTAAGGCTTCGGGGAACGGTTATGGTTAGGGTTCGGGAGGGATAGGGTTAGGGGACGGTTTAGGGTCTAGGTGAGGGTATAAAAACGGTTTAGGGGGAGCGTACGTGTGAGGGCATGGGTTAGTTTTAGCGTACGGGTTAGGATTGAGGGACGGGTTAGGGTAAGACTTCGGGGAAGGGTTAGGGTTAGGGTTCGGGCTAGGGTCAGGGTTAGGGGATGGGGACGGTTTAGGGTCCAGGTGAGGGTACGACAACGGCTTAGGGGGAGCTTACGTGTGAGGGCACGGGTTAGTGTTAGTGTATGGGTTACGATTAGGGAACGTGTTAGGTAAGGCTTCGGGGAAGGGTTAGGGTTAGTGTTCGGGCTAGCATTAGGGTTAGGGGACAGGGACGGTTTAGGGTTCAGGTGAGTGTATGACAACTGTTTAGTGGGACCGTACGTGTGAGGGCAAGGGTTACTGTTAGCGTACGGGTTAGGATTTGGGGAGATGTTAGTGTCAGGCTTCGGGGAAGGGTTAGTGTTAGGGTTCAGGCTAGGGTTTGGGTAATTGGACGGGGACAGTATAGGGTCGAGGTGAGGGTACGACAACACTTTAGGCGGAGCGTACGTGTGAGGGCATGCGTTAGTGTTAGCGTACGGGTTAGGATTAGGGGACGGGTTAGGGTAAGGCTTCGGGGAAGGGTTAGGGTTAGGGTTCGGGATAGGTTTAGTGTTACGGGACGGGGACGGTTTAGGGTCCAGGTGAGGGTACGACAAGGGTTTAGGTGGAGCGTACGTGTGAAGTCACGGGTTAGTGTTAGCTTATGGGTTAGGATTAGGGTACGGGTTAGGGTAAGGCTTCGGGAAAGGGTTAGGGTTAGGGTTCGGGCTGGGGTTAGGGTTAGGGGACGGGGACGGTTTAGGGTCCAGGTGAGGGTACGACAGCGGTTTAGGGGGAGCGTACGTGTGAGGGCACGGGTTAGTGTTATCGTACGGGTTAGGATTAGGGGCGGGTTAGGGTAAGGGTTCGGGGAAGGGTTAGGGTTAGTGTTCGGGCTAGGGTTAGGGTTAGGGGACGGGGACGGTTTAGGTGAGATGGTGAGGATACTACAACGGTTTAGGGGGAGCGTACCTGTGAGGGCACGGGTTAGTGTTAGCGTATGGCTTAGGATTAGGGGACTGTTTAGGGTAAGGCTTCGGGGAAGTGTTAGGGTTAGTGTTCGGGGTAGGGTTAGGGTTAGGGGACGGGGATGGTTTAGAGTCCAGGTGAGGGTACGACAACGGTTTAGGAGGAGAGTACATGTGAGGGCACCGGTTAGTGAGCGTACGTGTTAGGATTAGGGGACGGGTTAGGTTAAGGTTTCGGGGAAGGGTTAGGGTTAGTGTTCAGGCTAGGGTTAGGGTTATGGGACGGGGACGGTTTAGGGTCCACGTGAGGGTACGACAACAATTTAGGGGTAGCGTACATGTGAGGGCACAGGTTAGAGTTAGCGTACGTGTTAGGATTAGGGACGGGTTAGTGTAAGGCTTTAGGGAAAGGTTAGGTTTAGGGTTTGGGCTAGTGTTAGGGTTGGGGGACGGGGACGGTTTAGGGTCCAGGTAAGGGTACGACAGCGGTTTAGTGGGAGCGTACGTGTGAGGGCATGGGTTAGTGTTAGCGTATGGGTTAGGATTAGGGGATGGGTTAGGGTAAGGCTTCGGGGAAGGGCTACGGTTACAGTTCGGGCTAGGGTTAGGGTTAGGGGACGGGGACGTTTGAGGGTCCAGGTGGGGGTACGACAACGCTTTTGGTGGAGCGTAGGTGTGAGGGCACGGGTTAGTGTTAGCGTACGGGTTAGGATTAGGGGACGGGTTAGGGTAAGGCTTCGGTGAAGGGTTAGGGTTAGGGTTCGGGCTAGGGTTAGGTTTATGGCACCGGGACGGATTAGGATCCAGGTGAGGGTACGACAACGGTTTAGGGCAGCGTACGTGTGTGGGCACGGGTTAGTGTTAGCGTACGCGTTAGGATTAGGGGACAGCTTAGTTAAGGCTTCGGGGAAGGGTTAGGGTTAGGGTTCGGGTTAGGGTTAGGTGATGGGGACAGGTTAGAGTCCAGGTGAGTGTACGACAACGGTTTAGGGGGAGTGTACGTGTGAGGGAACGAGTTAGTGTTAGCGTACACGTTAGGATTAAGGGACGGGTTAGGGTAAGGATTCGGGGAAGGGTTAGGTTTAAGGTTAGGGCTAGGGTTAGGTTTAGGGGACGGGGACAGTTATGGGTCCAGGTGAGGGTACGACAAAGGTTTAGGGTGAGCGTACGTGTGAGGGCACGGTTTAGTGTAAGCGTACAGGTTAGGATTAGGGGACGGATTAGGGTAAGGCTTCAGGGAAGTGTTAGGTTTAGGGTTTGGGCTAGGTTTAGGGTTAGGGGACGGGGACGGTTTAGGGTCCAGGTGAGTGTACGACAACGGTTTAGGGGGAGCGTACATGTGATGGTACGGGTTAGTGTTAGCGTACGGGTTAGGATTATGGGACCGGTTATGGTAAGGCTTCGGGGAAGGGTTAGGGTTAGGGTTCGGTCTAGGAGTAGGGTTAGGGGACGGGGACGGTTTAGGGTCCAGGTAAGGGTACGACAACGGTTTATGGGGAGCATACGTGTGAGGGCACGGGTTAGTGTTAGCGTATGTGTTAGGATTAGGGGACGGGTTAGTGTAAGGCTTCGGGGAAGTGTTAGGGTAAGGCTTCGGGTAAGGGTTAGGGTTAGGGTTTGGGGAAGGGGATGGTTTAGGGGACAGGTTAGGGTACGACCACGTTTTAGGGTGAGCGTAAGTGTGAGTGCACGGATTAGTTTTAGCGTCCGGGTTAGTGTTAGGGGACGGGTTAGGGTAAGGCTTCGGGTAAGATTTAGGGTTACGGGACGGGGATGGTTTAGGGGACAGGTTAGGGTACGACAATGGTTTAGGGCGTGCGTACGTGTGAGGGAATGGGTTAGTGTTAGCGTACGGGTTAGTATTAGTGAACGGGTTAGGGTAAAGCTTCGGGTAAGGGTTAGGGTTAGGGTTAGGGGACGGGGACGGGGACGGTTTAGAGGACAGGTTAGGGTACGACAACGGTTTAGGGTGAGCGTACGTGTGAAGGCACAGTTTAGTGTTAGCGTACGGGTTAAGATTAGGGGACGGGTTAGCGTAAGGCTTTGGGTAAAGGTTAGGGTTAGTGTTAGGGTTAGGGGATGGGGACGGTTTAGGGGACAGGTAAGGGTCCCACAACGGTTTAGGGTGAGCTTACGTGTGAGGGAACGGGTTAGTGTTAGCGCACGGGTTAGTATTTGGGGACGGGTTATGGTAAGGCTTCGAATAAGGGTTAGGGTTAGGGGATGGGGACGGTTTAGGGTACAGGTTAGGGTACGAAAACGGTTTAGGGTGAGCATGCATGTGAGGGCACGGTTTAGTGTTAATGTACGGGTTAGGATTAGGGGACGGGTTAGGGTAAGGCTTCGGGTAAGGGTTAGGTTTCGGCTTAGGCTTTGGGTTAGGGGACGAGGACGGTTTAAGGGACTGGTTAGGGTACGACAATTGTTTAGGGTGAGCGTACGTGTGAGGGCACGGGTTAGTGTTAGCGTACGAGGTAGGATTAGGGAACGGGTTAGGGTAAGGCTTCGGGTAAGGGTTAGGGTTATGGATAGGGTTAGGGTTAGGGTACGGGGACGGATTAGGGGCCAGTTTAGGGTACGACAATGGTTTAGGGTGAGCATACGTGTGAGGGCAAGGGTTAGTGTTAGCGTACAGGTTAGGATTAGGGCACGGTTTACGGTAAGACTTCGGGTAAGGGTAAGGAATAGGGTTAGGGATAGGTTTAGGGGATGGGGACGGTTTAGGGGACAGGGTAGTGTACGACAACGGTTTATGGTGAGCGTACATGTGAGGGCACAGGTTAGTGTTAGCGTACGGGTAAGGAATAGGGGACGGGTTAGGGTAAGGCTTCGGGTAAGGGTTAGGGTTAGGTTTCGGGTTAGAGTTAGGGTTAGGAAACGTGGAAGGTTTAGGGGACAGGTTAGGGTATGACAACGGTTTAGGGTGAGCGTACATGTGAGGGCACGGGTTAGTGTTATATGGGTTAGGATTAGGGGACGGGTTAGTGTAAGGCTTCGGGTAAGAGTTAGGTTTAGGGTTAGGGGACGGGGACGGTTTAGTGAACAGGTTAGCGTACGACAATGGTTTAGAGTAAGCGTATGTGTGAGGGCACGGGTTAGTCTTAGCATATGGGTTAGGATTAGGGGATGGGTTAGGGTAAGGCTTCGGGTAAGTGTTAGGTTTAGGGTTAGGCTTAGGGTTAGGGGACGGGGACGGTTTAGGGGACAGGTTAGGTTACGACAACGGTTTAGGGTGAGAGTACGTGTGAGGGCATGGATTAGTGTTAGCGTACGGTTTAGGATTAGGTGACGGGTTAGGATAAGGCTTCGGGTAAGGGTTAGGGTTAGGGTTATGGTTAGGGGACGGGGATGGTTTAGGGGACAGGTTAGGGTATGACAATGGTTTAGGGTGAGCGTACGTGTGAGGGCACGGTTAGAGTTAGCGTATGGGTTAGGATTAAGTGACGGGTTAGGGTAAGGCTTCCGGTTAGGTTTAGGGTTATGGGATGGGGACGGTTTAGTGGACAGGTTAGTGTACGACAACGGTTCAGGGTGAGTGTACGTTTGAGGGCATGGGTTAGTGTTAGCGTACGGGTTAGGATTACTGGACGGGTTAGGGTAAGGCTTCGGGTAAGGGTTAGGGTTAGGGTTAGGGTTAGGGGACGGGGACGGTTTAGAGGACAGGTTAGGGTACGACAACGGTTTAGGGTGAGCGTACGTGTGAAGACACGGGTTAGTGTTAGCGTACGGGTTAGGATTAGGGGACGGGTCAGGGTAAGGCTGCGGGTAAGGGTTAGGGTTAGGATTAGGGTTACGGTTAGGGGACAGGGACGGTTTAGGGGACAGCTTAGGGTACAACAACGGTATAGGGTGAGCGAACGTGTGAGGGCACTGTTTACTGTTAGCATACGTGTAAGGATTTGGGGACGGGTAGGGTAAGGCTTAGGGTAAGGGTTAGGGTTAGGGTTAGGGGACGGGGACCGTTTAGGGGACAGGTTAGGGTACAACAACAGTTTAGGGTTAGCGTACGTGTGTGGGCAAGGTTTAGTGTTAGCATACGGGTTAGGATTAGGGGACGGGTTAGGGTAAGGCTTCAAGTAAGGGTTAGGGTTTGGGTTAGGGTTAGGGGACGGGGATGGTTTAGGGGAAAGGTTAGGGTACGACAACGGTTTAGGGTGAGTGTACGTGTGACGGCATGGGTTAGTGTTAGCGTATGGGTTAGGATTAGGGTACGGGTTAGGGTAAGGCTTCGGGTAAGTCTAGGGTTAGGGTTAGAGTTTGGGTTAGGGGACGGAGACGGATTAGGAGACAGGTTAGCATACGACAATGGCTTCGGGTGAGCGTATGTGTGAGGGCACGGGTCAGTGTTAGCATACGGGTTAGGATTAGAGGACGGGTTAGGGTCAGGCTAAGAGTAAGGGTTAGGGTTAGGTTTAGGGGACGGGGACGGTTTAAGGGACAGGTTAGAGTAAGACAACGGTTTAGGGGGAGCGTACGTGTGAGGGCACGGGTTAGTGTTAGCGTACGGGTTAGGATTAGGGGACGGGTTAGGGTAAGGCTTCGGGGAAGTTTTAGGGTTAGGGTTCGGGATAGGGTTAGGGATATGGGACGCGGACGGTTTAGGGGACAGGTTAGGGTACGACAATGGTTTAGGTTGAGCGTACGTGTGAGGGCACGGGTTAGTGTTAGCGTATGGGTTAGGGTTATGGGACGGGTTAGGGTAAGGCTTCGGGTAAGGGTTAGGATTAGGGTGAAGATTAGGGGACCGGGACAGTTTAGTGAACAGGTTAGCGTACGACAATGTTTTAGGGTAAGCGTATGTGTGAGGGCACGGGTTAGTCTTAGCATATGGGTTAGGATTAGGGGATGGGTTAGAGTAAGGCTTCGGGTAAGTGTTAGGTTTAGGGTTAGACTTAGGGTTAGGGGATGGGGACGGTTTAGGGGACAGGTTAGGTTACGACAACGGTTTAGGGTGAGAGTACGTGTGAGGGCATCGATTAGTGTTAGCGTACGGTTTAGGATTAGGTGACGGGTTAGGATAAGGCTTCGGGTAAGGGTTAGGGTTAGGGTTATGGTTAGGGGACAGGGATGGTTTAGGGGACAGGTTAGGGTATGACAATGGTTTAGGGTGAGCGTACGTGTGAGGGCACGGTTAGAGTTAGCGTATGGGTTAGGATTAAGTGACGGGTTAGGGTAAGGCTTCCGGTTAGGTTTAGGGTTATGGGATGGGGACGGTTTAGGGGACAGGTTAGTGTACGACAACGGTTCAGGGTGAGTGTACATTTGAGGGCACGGGTTAGTGTTAGCGTACGGGTTAGGATTACTGGACGGGTTAGGGTAAGGCTTCGGGTAAGGTTTAGGGTTAGGGTTAGGGTTAGGGGACGGGGACGGTTTAGAGGACAGGTTAGGGTACGACAACCTTTTAGGGTGAGCGTACGTGTGAAGGCACGGGTTAGTGTTAGCGTGCGGGTTAGGATTAGGGGACGGGTCAGGGTAAGGCTGCGGGTAAGGGTTAGGGTTAGGATTAGGGATAGGGTTAGGGGACAGGGACGGTTTAGGGGACAGCTTAGGGTACGACAACGGTATAGGGTGAGTGAACGTGTGAGGGCACTGGTTACTGTTAGCATACGTGTAAGGATTTGGGGACGGGTTAGGGTAAGGCTTAGGGTAAGGATTAGGGTTAGGGTTAGGGGACGGGGACCGTTTAGGGGACAGGTTAGGGTACAACAACAGTTTAGGGTTAGCGTACGTGTGTGGGCAAGGTTTAGTGTTAGCATACGGGTTAGGATTAGGGGACGGGTTAGGGTAAGGCTTCAAGTAAGGGTTAGGGTTTGGGTTAGGGTTAGGGTTAGGGGATGGGGACGGTTTAGGGGAAAGTTCAGGGTACGACAACGGTTTAGGGTGAGCGTACGTGTGACGGCATGGGTTAGTGTTAGCGTACGGGTTAGGATTAGGGTACGGGTTAGGGTAAGGCTTCGGGTAAGGCTAGGGTTAGGGTTAGAGTTTGGGTTAGGGGACAGGGACGGATTAGGAGACAGGTTAGCATACGACAATGGCTTTGGGTGAGCATACGTGTGAGGGCACAGGTCAGTGTTACCATACGGGTTAGGATTAGAGGACGGGTTAGGGTCAGGCTAAGAGTAAGGGTTAGGGTTCGGATTAGGGTTAGGGTTAGTGTACGGAGACGGTTTAGGGGACAGGATAGGGTACGAAAACGGTTTAGGGTGAGCGTACGTGTGAGGGCACGGTTTAGTGTTAGCGTACGGGTTAGGATTAGGGGACTGGTTAGGGTAAGGCTTCGGGTAAGTGTTAGAGTTAGGGTTAGAGTTAGGGTTAGGGGATGGGGACAGTATAGGGGACAGGTTAGGATACGAAAATGGTTTAGGTTGAGCGTACGTGTGAAGGCACCCGTTAGTTTTCGCGTATGGGTTAGGATTATGGGATGGGTTTTGCTTAGGCTTCGTGTAAGGGTTAGGGTTAGGGGTAGGGGACGGGGACGGTTTAGGGGACAGGTTAGGTTACGGCAATTGCTTATGGTGAGCGTAGGTGTGAGGGCATGGGTTAGTGTTAGCGTATGGGTTAGGATTAGTGGACGGGTTAGTGTAAGCCTTAGGGTAAGTGTAAGGGTTAGTGTTAGGGTTAGGGTTAGGGGACAAGGACGGTTTATGGGATAGGTTAGGATCCCACAATGGTTTAGGGTGAGCGTACGTATGAGGGCACGGGTTAATGTTAGCGTACGGGTTAAGATTAGGGGACGGGTTAGCGTAAGGCTTCGGGTAAAGGTTAGGGTTAGGGTTAGGGTTAGGGGATGGGGACGGTTTAGGGGACAGGTAAGGGTTCCACAATGGTTTAGGGTGAGCACACGTGTGAGGGAACGGGTTAGTGTTAGCGTACGGGTTAGAATTTGGGGACGGGTTAGGGTAAGGCTTCGAATAAGGGTTAGGGTTAGGGTTAGGGGACGGGGACAGTTTAGGGTACAGGTTAGGGTACGAAAACGGTTTAGGGTGAGCATGCATGTGAGGGCACGGTTTAGTGTTAACGTACGGGTTAGGATTAGGGGACGGGTTAGGGTAAGGCTTCGGGTAAGGGTTAGGGTTAGGGTTAGGGGACGAGGACAGTTTAAGGGACTGGTTAGGGTACGACAACTGTTTAGGGTGAGGGTACATGTGAGGGAACGGGTTAGTGTTAGCGTACGAGGTAGGATTAGGGAACGGGTTAGGGTAAGGCTTCGGGTAAGGGTTAGGGTTAGGGATAGGGTTAGGGTTAGGGGACGGGGACGGATTAGGAGCCAGTTTAGCGTACGACAACGGTTTGGGGTGAGCATACGTGTGAGGGCAAGGGTTAGTGTTAGCGTACAGGTTAGGATTAGGGGACGGTTTACGGTAAGACTTCGGGTAAGGGTTAGGGTTAGGGTTAGGGATAGGTTTAGGGGATGGGGACGGTTTAGGGGACAGGGTAGTGTACGACAACGGTTTATGGTGAGCGTACATGTGAGGGCACAGGTTAGTGTTAGCGTACGGGTAAGGAATAGGGGACGGGTTAGGGTAAGGCTTCGGGTAAGGGTTAAGGTAAGGGTTCGGGTTAGAGTTAGGGTTAGGAAACGTGGAAGGTTTAGGGGACAGGTTAGTGTATGACAACGGTTTAGGGTGAGCGTACATGTGAGGGCATGGGTTAGTGTTATCGTATGGGTTAGGATTAGGGGACGGGTTAGTGTAAGGCTTCGGGTAAGAGTTAGGGTTAGGGTTAGGGGACGGGGACGGTTTAAGGGACAGGTTAGGGTAAGAAAACGATTTAGGGGGAGCGTACGTGTGAGGGCACGGGTTAGTGTTAGCGTACGGGTTAGGATTAGGGGACGGGTTAGGGTAAGGCTTCGGGGAAGTTTTAGAGTTAGGGTTTGGGATAGGGTTAGGGATATGGGACGGGGACGGTTTAGGGGACAGGTTAGGGTACGACAATGGTTTAGGTTGAGTGTACGTGTGAGGGCACGGGTTAGTGTTAGCGTATGGGTTAGGGTTAGGGGACGGGTTAGGGTAAGGCTTCGGGTAAGGGTTAGGGTTAGGGTGAAGGTTAGGGGACCGGGACAGTTTAGTGAACAGGTTAGCGTATGACAATGGTTTAGGGTAAGCGTATGTGTGAGGGCACGGGTTAGTCTTAGCATATGGGTTAGGATTAGGGGATGGGTTAGCATAAGGCTTCGGGTAACTGTTAGGTTTAGGGTTAGGCTTAGGGTCATGGGACGGGGACGGTTTAGGGGACAGGTTAGGTTACGACAACGGTTTAGGGTGAGAGTACGTGTGACGGCATGGATTAGTGTTAGCGTACGGTTTAGGATTAGGTGACGGGTTAGGATAAGGCTTCGGGTAAGTGTTAGGCTTAGGGTTATGGTTAGGGGACGGGGATGGTTTAGGGGACAGGTTAGGGTATGACAATGGTTTAGGGTGAGCGTACGTGTGAGGGCACGGTTAGAGTTAGCGTATGGGTTAGGATTAAGTGACGGGTTAGGGTAAGGCTTCCGGTTAGGTTTAGGGTTATGGGATGGGGACGGTTTAGGGGACAGGTTAGTGTACGACAATGGTTCAGGGTGATTGTACGTTTGAGGGCATGGGTTAGTGTTAGCGTACGGGTTAGGAGTACTGGACGGGTTAGGGTAAGGCTTCGGGTAAGGGTTAGCGTTAGGGTTAGTGGACGGGGACGGTTTAGAGGACAGGTTAGGGTACGACAACGGTTTAGGGTGAGCGTACGTGTGAAGGCACGGGTTAGTGTTAGCGTACGGGTTAGGATTAGGGGACGGGTCAGGTTAAGGCTGCGGGTAAGGGTTAGGGTTAGGATTAGGGTTAGGTTTAGGGGATAGGGACGGTTTAGGGGACAGCTTAGGGTACGACAACGGTATATGGTGAACGAACGTGTGAGGGCACTGGTTACTGTTAGCATACGTGTAAGGATTTGGGGATGGGTTAGGGTAAGGCTTAGGGTAAGGGTTAGGGTTAGGGGACGGGGACGGTTTAGGGGACAGGTTAGGGTACAACAACTGTTTAGTGTTAGTGTACGTGTGTGGGGAAGGTTTAGTGTTAGAATATGGGTTAGGATTAGGGGACGGGTTAGGGTTTGGGTTAGGGTTA
The DNA here is from genome assembly GCF_949774975.1 of Lagenorhynchus albirostris. NCBI lineage: Eukaryota > Metazoa > Chordata > Mammalia > Artiodactyla > Delphinidae > Lagenorhynchus > Lagenorhynchus albirostris. The sequence continues at coordinate 87,148 of NW_026783310.1, read as the reverse complement.
GGGGACGGGGACGGGGACGGTTTAGGGGAAAGGTTAGGGTACGACAACTGTTTAGGGTTAGCGTACGTGTGACGGCATGGGTTAGTGTTAGCGTACGGGTTAGGATTAGGGTACGGGTTAGTGTAAGGCTTCGGGTAAGGCTAGGGTTAGCGTTAGAGTTTGGGTTAGGGGACGGGGACGGATTAGGAGACAGGTTAGCATACGACAATGGCTTCGGGCGAGCGTACGTGTGAGGGCACGGGTTAGTGTTAGCATACGGGTTAGGATTAGAGGACGGGTTTGGGTAAGGCTAAGAGTAAGGGTTAGGGTTAGGATTAGGGTTAGGGTTAGTGTACGGAGACGGTTTAGGGGACAGGATAGGGTACGAAAACGGTTTAGGGTGAGCGTACGTGTGAGGGCACGGTTTAGTGTTAGCGTACGGGTTAGGATTAGGGGACGGGTTAGGGTAAGGCTTCGGGTAAGTGTTAGGGTTAGGGTTAGAGTTAGGGTTAGGGGATGGGGATGGTATAGGGGACAGGTTAGGATACGAAAATGGTTTAGGTTGAGCGTACGTGAGAGGGCACCCGTTAGTGTTCGCGTATGGGTTAGGATTATGGGATGGGTTTTGGTTAGGCTTCGTGTAAGGGTTAGGGTTAGGTGTAGGGGACGGGGACGGTTTAAGGGACAGGTTAGGTTACGGCAATTGTTTATGGTGAGCGTACGTGTGAGGGCACGGGTTAGTGTTAGCGTATGGGTTAGGATTAGTGGACTGGTTAGTGTAAGCCTTAGGGTAAGTGTAAGGGTTAGTGTTAGGGTTAGGGTTAGGGGACGGGGACGGTTTATGGGATAGGTTAGGATCCCACAATGGTTTAGGGTGAGCGTACATATGAGGGCATGGGTTAGTGTTAGCGTACGGGTTAAGATTAGGGGACGGGTTAGCGTAAGGCTTCGGGTAAAGGTTAGGGTTAGGGTTAGGGTTAGGGGATGGGGACGGTTTAGGGGACAGGTAAGGGTCCCACCACAGTTTAGGGTGAGCGTACGTGTGAGGGAATGGGTTAGTGTTAGCGTACGGGTTAGTATTTGGGGATGGGTTAGGATAAGGCTTCGAATAAGGGTTAGGGTTAGGGTTAGGGGACGGGGACGGTATAGCGTACAGGTTAGGGTACGAAAACGGTTTAGGTTGAGCATGCATGTGAGGGCACGGTTTAGTGTTAACGTATGGGTTAGGATTAGGGGACGGGTTAGGGTAAGGCTTCGGGTAAGGGTTAGGGTTAGTGTTAGGGTTAGGGGACAAGGACGGTTTAAGGGACTGGTTAGGGTACGACAACTGTTTAGGGTGAGGGTACGTGTGAGGGCAGGGGTTAGTGTTAGCGTACGAGGTAGGATTAGGGAACGGGTTAGGGTAAGGCTTCGGGTAAGGGTTAGGGTTAGGGATAGGGTTAGGGTTAGGGGATGGGGACGGATTAGGGGCCAGTTTAGGGTACGACAACAGTTTGGGGTGAGCATACGTGTGAGGGCAAGGGTTAGTGTTAGCGTACAGGTTAGGATTAGGGGACGGTTTATGGTAAGACTTCGGATAAGTGTAAGGGTTAGGGTTATGGTTAGGTTTAGGGGGTGGGGACGGTTTAGGTGACAGGGTAGTGTACGACAACGGTTTATGGTGAGCGTACATGTAAGGGCACAGGTTAGTGTTAGCGTACGGGTAAGAAATAGGGGACGGGTTAGGGTAAGGCTTCAGGTAAGGGTTAGGGTTAGGGTTTGGGTTAGAGTTAGGGTTAGGAAACGTGGAAGGTTTAGGGGACAGGTTAGGGTATGACAACGGTTTAGGTTGAGCATACATGTGAGGGCATGGGTTAGTGTTATCGTATGGGTTAGGATTAGGGGACGGGTTAGTGTAAGGCTTCGGGTAAGAGTTAGGGTTAGGGTTAGGGGACGGGGAAGGTTTAAGTGACAGGTTAGGGTAAGACAACGGATTCGGGGGAGCGTACGTGTGAGGGCACGGGTTAGTGTTAGCGTATGGGTTAGGATTAGGGGACGGGTTAGTGTAAGGTTTCGGGGAAGGGTTAGGGTTCAGGTTCGGGCTAGGTTTAGGGTTAGGGGACGGGGACGGTTTAGAGTCCAGGTGAGGGTACGACAACGGTTTAAGGGGAGCGTACATCTGAGGGCACGGGTTAATGTTAGCGTATGGGTTAGGATTAGGGTACGGGAGAGGGGAAGGCTTCGGGGAAGGGTTAGGGTTAGGGTTCAGGCTAAGGTTAGGGTTAGGGGATGGGGAGGGTTCAAGGTGCAGGTGAGGGTACGACAACGGTTTAGGAGGAGCATACGTGTGACTGCACGGGTTAGTGTTAGCGTACGGGTTAGGATTAGGTGACGTGTTAGGGTAAGGCTTCGGGGAAAGTATAGGGTTAGGGTTCTGGCTAGAGTTAGGGTTTGGGGACGGAGACGTTTAGGGTCAAGGTGAAGGTATGACAACTGTTTAGGGGGAGCGTACGTGTGAGGGCACAGGTTAGTTTTAGCGTACGGGTTAGGATTAGGGGACGGGTTAGGGTAAGGCTTCGGGGAAGGGTTAGGTTTAGGGTTCGGGCTAAGGTTAGGGTTAGGGGACCCGGACGGTTTAGGGTCCAGGTGAGGGTACGACAACAGTTTAGGGGGAGCGTACGTGTGAGGGCACGGGTTAGTGTTAGCGTACGTTTTAGAATTAGGGGACGTGTTAATGTAAGGCTTTGGGGAAGTGTTAGGGTAGAGTTCGGACTACGGTTAGGGTTGGGGATGGGTGTGGTTTAGAGTCCAAGTGAGGGTACGACAACGGTTTAGGGGGAGCATACCTGTGAGGGTACGGGTTAGTGTTAGCATACGGGTTAGGATTAGGAGACAGGTTAGGGTAAGGCTTCGGGGAAGGGTTAGGGTTAGTGTTCGGGCTAGGTTTAGGGTTAGGGGACAGGGATGGTTTAGGGTCCACGTGAGGGTATGACAACGGTTTAGGGGGAGCGTACGTGTGAGCGCATGGGTTAGTGTTAGCGTACGGGTTAGGATTAGGGGACGGGTTAGGGTAAGGCTTCGGGGAACGGTTATGGTTAGGGTTCGGGCTAGGGATAGGGTTAGGGGACGGTTTAGGGTGTAGGTGAGGGTATAAAAACGGTTTGGGGGAGCGTACGTGTGAGGGCACGGGTTAGTTTTAGCGTACGGGTTGGGATTGGGGGACGGGTTAGGGTAAGGCTTCGGGGAAGGGTTAGGGTTAGGGTTCGAGCTAGGGTCAGGGTTAGGGGACGGGGACGGTTTAGGGTCCAGGTGAGGGTACGACAACAGTTTAGGGGGAGCTTAAGTGTGAGGGCACGGGTTAGTGTTAGTGTATGGGTTACGATTAGGGAACGTGTTAGGTAAGGCTTTGGGTAAGGGTTAGGGTTAGGGTTCGGGCTAGCGTTAGGGTTAGGGGACAGGGATGGTTTAGGGTCCAGGTGAGGGTACGGCAACGGTTTATGGGGAGCGTACGTGTGAGGGCATGGGTTAGTGTTAGCGTACGGGTTAGGATTATGGTACTGTTTAGGGTAAGGCTTCGGGGAAGGGTTAGGGTAAGGGTTCGGGCTAGGGTTAGGGTTAGGGAACAGGGAAGGTTTATGGTCCAGGTGAGGGTACAACAACGGTTTAGGGGGAGCGTACGTGTGAGGGCACGGGTTAGTGTTAGCGTACGGGTTAGGATTAGGGGACGGGTTAGGGTAAGGCTTCGGGGAATGGTTAGGGTTAGGGTTCGGGCTAGGGTTAGGGGACGGGGACGGGGACGGTTTAGGGTCCAGGTGAGGGTACAACAACGGTTTAGGGGGAGCGTACGTGTGAGGGCACGGGTTAGTGTTAGCGTACGGGTTAGGATTAGGGGACGGGTTAGTGTAAGGCTTCGGGGAAGGGTTAGGTTTAGGGTTCGGGCTAAGGTTAGGGTTAGGGGACCTGGACGGTTTAGGGTCCAGGTGAGGGTACGACAACAGTTTAGGGGGAGCATACGTGTGAGCGCACGGGTTAGTGTTAGCGTACGGGTTAGGATTAGGGGATGAGTTAGTGTAGGCTTCGGGTTAGTGTTAGGGTTAGGGTTATGGTTAGGGAATGGGGACAGTTTAGGGGACAGGTTAGGATACGACAACGGTTTAGGGGGAAGTTACGTGTGAGGGCACAGGTTAGTGTTAGCGTACGTGTTAGGATTAGGGGACTGGTTAGTGTAAGGCTTCGGGGAAGGGTTAGGGTTATGGTTCGGGCTAGGGTTAGGGTTAGTGGACGGGGATGGTTTAGGGTCCAGGTGAGTGTACGACAACGGTTTAGGGGGAGTGACCGTTTGAGAGCTCAGGTTAGTGTAAGCGTACGGGTTAGGATTAGGGGACGGGTTAGGGTAAGGCTTCGGGGAAGGTTTAGGGTTAGGGTTCGGGCTAGGGTTAAGGTTAGGAGACAGGGACGGATTAGAGTCCAGATGAGGGTACAGCAACGGTTTAGGGGGAGCGTACGTGTGAGGTCACGGGTTAGTGTTAGCGTACGGGTTAGGATTAGGGGACGGGTTAGGGTAAGGCTTCGGGGAAGGGTTAGGGTTAGGGTTCGGGCTATGGTTAGGGTTAGGGGACGGGTACGGTTTAGAGTCCAGGTGAGTGTATGACAACGGTTTAGGGGGAGCGTACGTGTGAGGGCATGGGTTAGTGTTAGCGTATGGGTTATGATTAGGGGACGGGTTAGGGAAAGGCTTCAGGGAAGGGTTAGGGTTAGAGTTCGGTCTAGGGGTATGGTTAGGGGATGGGGACGGTTTAGGGTCCAGGTGAGGGTACGACAACAGTTTACTGGAAGCGTACGTGTGAGGGCACGGGTTAGTGTTAGAGTACGGGTTAGGATTAGGGGATGTGTTAGCGTAAGGCTTCGGGTGAGGGTTAGTGTTAGGCTTCGGGCTAGGGTTAGTGTTAGGGAACTGGGACGGTTTAGGGTCCAGGTGAGTGTACGACAACAGTTTAGGGGCAGCGTACGTGTAAGGGAACGGGTTAGTGTTAGCGTATGGGTTAGGATTAGGGGACGGTTTAGTGTAATGCTTCTGGGAAGGGTTAGGCTTAGGGTTCGGCTAGGGTTAGCGTTAGGGGACGGGGACGATTTAGGGTCCAGGTGAGGGTACGACAATGGTTTAGGGGGAGCGTACATGTGAGGGCACAGGTTAGTGTTAGCGTACGGGTTATGATTAGGGGACGGGTTAGGGTAAGGCTTCGGGGAAGGGTTAGGTTTAGGGTTCGGGCTAAGGTTAGTGTTAGGGGACCCGGTCGGTTTAGGGTCCAGGTGAGGGTACGGCAACAGTTTAGGGGGAGCGTACGTGTGAGGGCACGGGTTAGTGTTAGCGTACGGTTTAGAATTAGGCGCGGGTTAATGTAAGGCTTTGGGGAAGTGTTAGGGTAGAGTTCGGGCTAAGGTTAGGGTTGGGGATGGGTGTGGTTTAGAGTCCAAGTGAGGGTACGACAACGGTTTAGTGGGAGCGTACGTGTGAGGGCACGGGTTAGTGTTAGCATACTGGTTAGGATTAGGGGACGGGTTAGGGTAAGGCTTCAGGGAAATGTTAGGGTTAGGGTTCGGGCTAGGGTTAGGGTTACGGGACAGGGATGGTTTAGGGTCCACGTGAGGGTATGACAACGGTTTAGGGGGAGCGTACGTGTGAGCGCATTGGTTAGTGTTAGCGTACGGGTTAGGATTAGGGGACGGTTTAGGGTAAGGCTTCGGGGAACGGTTATGGTTAGGGTTCGGGCTAGGGATAGGGTTAGGGGACAGTTTAGGGTCTAGGTGAGGGTATAAAAACGGTTTAGGGGGAGCGTACGTGTGAGGGCATGGGTTAGTTTTAGCGTACGGGTTAGGATTGGGGGACGGGTTAGGGTAAGGCTTCGGGGAAGGGTTAGGGTTAGGGTTCGGGCTAGGGTCAGGGTTAGGGGATGGGGACGGTTTAGGGTCCAGGTGAGGGTACGACAACGGTTTAGGGGGAGCTTACGTGTGAGGGCACGGGTTAGTGTTAGTGTATGGGTTACGATTAGGGAACGTGTTAGGTAAGGCTTCGGGGAAGGGTTAGGGTTAGGGTTCGGGCTAGCGTTAGGGTTAGGGGACAGGGACGGTTTAGGGTTCAGGTGAGTGTATGACAACTGTTTAGTGGGACCGTACGTGTGAGGGCAAGGGTTACTGTTAGCGTACGGGTAGGATTTGGGGAGATGTTAGTGTCAGGCTTCGGGCAAGGGTTAGTGTTAGGGTTCAGGCTAGGGTTTGGGTAATTGGACGGGGACAGTATAGGGTCGAGGTGAGGGTACGACAACACTTTAGGCGGAGCGTACGTGTGAGGGCATGCGTTAGTGTTAGCGTACGGGTTAGGATTAGGGGACGGGTTAGGGTAAGGTTCGGGGAAGGGTTAGGGTTAGGGTTCGGGATAGGTTTAGTGTTACGGGACGGGGACGGTTTAGGGTCCAGGTGAGGGTACGACAAGGGTTTAGGTGGAGCGTACGTGTGAGGTCACGGGTTAGTGTTAGCTTATGGGTTAGGATTAGGGTACGGGTTAGGGTAAGGCTTCGGGAAAGGGTTAGGGTTAGGGTTCGGGCTGGGGTTAGGGTTAGGGGACGGGGACGGTTTAGGGTCCAGGTGAGAGTACGACAGCGGTTTAGGGGGAGCGTACGTGTGAGGGCACGGGTTAGTGTTATCGTACGGGTTAGTATTAGGGGCGGGTTAGGGTAAGGGTTCGGGGAAGGGTTAGGGTTAGTGTTCGGGCTAGGGTTAGGGTTAGGGGACGGGGACAGTTTAGGTGAGATGGTGAGGATACTACAACGGTTTAGGGGGAGCGTACCTGTGAGGGCACGGGTTAGTGTTAGCGTATGGCTTAGGATTAGGGGACTGTTTAGGGTAAGGCTTCGGGGAAGTGTTAGGGTTAGTGTTCGGGGTAGGGTTAGGGTTAGGGGACGGGGATGGTTTAGAGTCCAGGTGAGGGTACGACAATGGTTTAGGAGGAGAGTACATGTGAGGGCACGGGTTAGTGAGCGTACGTGTTAGGATTAGGGGACGGGTTAGGTTAAGGCTTCGGGGAAGGGTTAGGGTTATTGTTCAGGCTAGGGTTAGGGTTATGGGACGGGGACGGTTTAGGGTCCACGTGAGGGTACGACAACAATTTAGGGGTAGCGTACATGTGAGGGCACGGGTTGGAGTTAGCGTACGTGTTAGGATTAGGGACGGGTTAGTGTAAGGCTTTAGGGAAGGGTTAGGTTTAGGGTTCGGGCTAGTGTTAGGGTTCGGGGACGGGGACGGTTTAGGGTCCAGGTAAGGGTACGACAGCGGTTTAGTGGGAGCGTACGTGTGAGGGCATGGGTTAGTGTTAGCGTATGGGTTAGGATTAGGGGATGGGTTAGGGTAAGGCTTCGGGGAAGGGCTACGGTTACGGTTCGGGCTAGGGTTAGGGTTAGGGGACGGGGACGTTTGAGGGTCCAGGTGAGGGTACGACAACGCTTTTGGCGGAGCGTAGGTGTGAGGGCACGGGTTAGTGTTAGCGTACGGGTTAGGATTAGGGGACGGGTTAGGGTAAGGGTTCGGGGAAGGGTTAGGGTTAGTGTTCGGGCTAGGGTTAGGGTTAGGGGACGGGAACGGTTTAGGTGAGATGGTGAGGATACTACAACGGTTTAGGGGGAGCGTACCTGTGAGGGCACGGGTTAGTGTTAGCGTATGGCTTAGGATTAGGGGACTGTTTAGGGTAAGGCTTCAGGGAAGTGTTAGGGTTAGTGTTCGGGGTAGGGTTAGGGTTAGGGGACGGGGACGGTTTAGAGTCCAGGTGAGGGTACGACAACGGTTTAGGAGGAGAGTACATGTGAGGGCACGGGTTAGTGAGCGTACGTGTTAGGATTAGGGGACGGGTTAGGTTAAGGCTTCGGGGAAGGGTTAGGGTTAGTGTTCAGGCTAGGGTTAGGGTTATGGGACGGGGACGGTTTAGGGTCCACGTGAGGGTACGACAACAATTTAGGAGTAGCGTACATGTGAGGGCACGGGTTAGAGTTAGCGTACGTGTTAGGATTAGGGACGGGTTAGTGTAAGGCTTTAGGGAAGGGTTAGGTTTAGGGTTCGGGCTAGTGTTAGGGTTGGGGGACGGGGACGGTTTAGGGTCCAGGTAAGGGTACGACAGCGGTTTAGTGGGAGCGTACGTGTGAGGGCATGGGTTAGTGTTAGCGTATGGGTTAGGATTAGGGGATGGGTTAGGGTAAGGCTTCGGGGAAGGGCTACGGTTACGGTTCGGGCTAGGGTTAGGGTTAGGGGACGGGGACGTTTGAGGGTCCAGGTGAGGGTACGATAACGCTTTTGGCGGAGCGTAGGTGTGAGGGCACGGGTTAGTGTTAGCGTACGGGTTAGGATTAGGGGACGGGTTAGGGTAAGGCTTCGGTGAAGGGTTAGGTTTAGGGTTCGGGCTAGGGTTAGGGTTACGGCACCGGGACGGATTAGGGTCCAGGTGAGGGTACGACAACGGTTTAGGGCAGCGTACGTGTGTGGGCACGGGTTAGTGTTAGCGTACGGGTTAGGATTAGGGGACAGCTTAGTTAAGGTTTCGGGGAAGGGTTAGGGTTAGGGTTCGGGTTAGGGTTAGGTGATGGGGACGGGTTAGAGTCCAGGTGAGTGTACGACAACGGTTTAGGGGGAGTGTACGTGTGAGGGAACGAGTTAGTGTTAGCGTACACGTTAGGATTAAGGGACGGGTTAGGGTAAGGATTCGGGGAAGGGTTAGGTTTAAGGTTAGGGCTAGGGTTAGGTTTAGGGGACGGGGACGGTTTTGGGTCCAGGTGAGGGTACGACAAAGGTTTAGGGTGAGCGTACGTGTGAGGGCACGGTTTAGTGTAAGCGTACGGGTTAGGATTAGGGGACGGATTAGGGTAAGGCTTCAGGGAAGTGTTAGGTTTAGGGTTTGGGCTAGGTTTAGGGTTAGGGGACGGGGACGGTTTAGGGTCCAGGTGAGTGTACGACAACGGTTTACGGGGAGCGTACATGTGATGGTACGGGTTAGTGTTAGCGTACGGGTTAGGATTATGGGACGGGTTAGGGTAAGGCTTCGGGGAAGGGTTAGGGTTAGGGTTCGGTCTAGGAGTAGGGTTAGGGGACGGGGACGGTTTAGGGTCCAGGTTAGGGTACGACAACGGTTTATGGGGAGCGTACGTGTGAGGGCACGGGTTAGTGTTAGCGTATGTGTTAGGATTAAGGGACGGGTTAGTGTAAGGCTTCGGGGAAGTGTTAGGGTAAGGCTTCGGGTAAGGGTTAGGGTTAGGGTTTGGGGAAGGGGATGGTTTAGGGGACAGGTTAGGGTACGACCACGTTTTAGTGTGAGCGTAAGTGTGAGTGCACGGATTAGTTTTAGCGTCCAGGTTAGTGTTAGGGGACGGGTTAGGGTAAGGCTTCGGGTAAGGTTTAGGGTTACGGGACAGGGACGGTTTAGGGGACAGGTTAGGGTACGACAATGGTTTAGGGCGTGCGTACGTGTGAGGGAATGGGTTAGTGTTAGCTTACGGGTTAGTATTAGTGAACGGGTTAGGGTAAAGCTTCGGGTAAGGGTTAGGGTTAGGGGACGGGGACGGTTTAGAGGACAGGTTAGGGTACGACAACGGTTTAGTGTGAGCGTACATGTGAAGGCACAGTTTAGTGTTAGCGTACGGGTTAAGATTAGGGGACGGGTTAGCGTAAGGCTTCGGGTAAAGGTTAGGGTTAGTGTTAGGGTTAGGGGATGGGGACGGTTTAGGGGACAGGTAAGTGTCCCACAACGGTTTAGGGTGAGCTTACGTGTGAGGGAACGGGTTAGTGTTAGCGCACGGGTTAGTATTTGGGGACGGGTTATGGTAAGGCTTTGAATAAGGGTTAGGGTTAGGGGATGGGGACGGTTTAGGGTACAGGTTAGGGTACGAAAACGGTTTAGGGTGAGCATGCATGTGAGGGCACGGTTTAGTGTTAATGTACGGGTTAGGATTAGGGGACGGGTTAAGGTAAGGCTTCGGGTAAGGGTTAGGTTTCGGCTTAGGCTTTGGGTTAGGGGACGAGGACGGTTTAAGGGACTGGTTAGGGTACGACAATTGTTTAGGGTGAGCGTACGTGTGAGGGCACGGGTTAGTGTTAGCGTACGAGGTAGGATTAGGGAACGGGTTAGGGTAAGGCTTCGGGTAAGGGTTAGGGTTATGGATAGGGTTAGGGTTAGGGTACGGGGACGGATTAGGGGCCAGTTTAGGGTACGACAATGGTTTAGGGTGAGCATACGTGTGAGGGCAAGGGTTAGTGTTAGCGTACAGGTTAGGATTAGGGCACGGTTTACGGTAAGACTTCGGGTAAGGGTAAGGAATAGGGTTAGGGATAGGTTTAGGGGATGGGGACGGTTTAGGGGACAGGGTAGTGTACGACAACGGTTTATGGTGAGCGTACATGTGAGGGCACAGGTTAGTGTTAGCGTACGGGTAAGGAATAGGGGACGGGTTAGGGTAAGGCTTCGGGTAAGGGTTAGGGTTAGGTTTCGGGTTAGAGTTAGGGTTAGGAAACGTGGAAGGTTTAGGGGACAGGTTAGGGTATGACAACGGTTTAGGGTGAGCGTACATGTGAGGGCACGGGTTAGTGTTATCATATGGGTTAGGATTAGGGGACGGGTTAGTGTAAGGCTTCGGGTAAGAGTTAGGTTTAGGGTTAGGGGACGGGGACGGTTTAGTGAACAGGTTAGCGTACGACAATGGTTTAGAGTAAGCGTATGTGTGAGGGCACGGGTTAGTCTTAGCATATGGGTTAGGATTAGGGGATGGGTTAGGGTAAGGCTTCGGGTAAGTGTTAGGTTTAGGGTTAGGCTTAGGGTTAGGGGACGGGGACGGTTTAGGGGACAGGTTAGGTTACGACAACGGTTTAGGGTGAGAGTACGTGTGAGGGCATGGATTAGTGTTAGCATACGGTTTAGGATTAGGTGACGGGTTAGGATAAGGCTTCGGGGAAGGGTTAGGGTTAGGGTTATGGTTAGGGGACGGGGATGGTTTAGGGGACAGGTTAGGGTATGACAATGGTTTAGGGTGAGCGTACGTGTGAGGGCACGGTTAGAGTTAGCGTATGGGTTAGGATTAAGTGACGGGTTAGGGTAAGGCTTCCGGTTAGGTTTAGGGTTATGGGATGGGGACGGTTTAGTGGACAGGTTAGTGTACGACAACGGTTCAGGGTGAGTGTACGTTTGAGGGCATGGGTTAGTGTTAGCGTACGGGTTAGGATTACTGGACGGGTTAGGGTAAGGCTTCGGGTAAGGGTTAGGGTTAGGGTTAGGGGACGGGGACGGTTTAGAGGACAGGTTAGGGTACGACAACGGTTTAGGGTGAGCGTACGTGTGAAGACACGTGTTAGTGTTAGCGTACGGGTTAGGATTAGGGGACGGGTCAGGGTAAGGCTGCGGGTAAGGGTTAGGGTTAGGATTAGGGTTACGGTTAGGGGACAGGGACGGTTTAGGGGACAGCTTAGGGTACAACAACGGTATAGGGTGAGCAAACGTGTGAGGGCACTGGTTACTGTTAGCATACGTGTAAGGATTTGGGGACGGGTTAGGGTAAGGCTTAGGGTAAGGGTTAGGGTTAGGGTTAGGGGACGGGGACCGTTTAGGGGACAGGTTAGGGTACAACAACAGTTTAGGGTTAGCGTACGTGTGTGGGCAAGGTTTAGTGTTAGCATACGGGTTAGGATTAGGGGACGGGTTAGGGTAAGGCTTCAAGTAAGGGTTAGGGTTTGGGTTAGGGGACGGGGACGGGGACGGTTTAGGGGAAAGGTTAGGGTACGACAACGGTTTAGGGTGAGCGTACGTGTGATGGCATGGGTTAGTGTTAGCGTATGGGTTAGGATTAGGGTACGGGTTAGGGTAAGGCTTCGGGTAAGTCTAGGGTTAGGGTTAGAGTTTGGGTTAGGGGACGGAGACGGATTAGGAGACAGGTTATCATACGACAATGGCTTCGGGTGAGCGTACGTGTGAGGGCACGGGTCAGTGTTAGCATACGGGTTAGGATTAGAGGACGGGTTAGGGTCAGGCTAAGAGTAAGGGTTAGGGTTAGGGTTAGGGTTAGGGGATGGGGACGGTTTAAGGGACAGGTTAGAGTAAGACAACGGTTTAGGGGGAGCGTACGTGTGAGGGCACAGGTTAGTGTTAGCGTACGGGTTAGGATTAGGGGACGGGTTAGGGTAAGGCTTCGGGGAAGTTTTACGGTTAGGGTTCGGGATAGGGTTAGGGATATGGGACGCGGACGGTTTAGGGGACAGGTTAGGGTACGACAACGGTTTAGGTTGAGCGTACGTGTGAGGGCACGGGTTAGTGTTAGCGTATGGGTTAGGGTTATGGGACGGGTTAGGGTAAGGCTTCGGGTAAGGATTAGGATTAGGGTGAAGGTTAGGGGACCGGGACAGTTTAGTGAACAGGTTAGCGTACGACAATGGTTTAGGGTAAGCGTATGTGTGAGGGCACGGGTTAGTCTTAGCATATGGGTTAGGATTAGGGGATGGGTTAGGGTAAGGCTTTGGGTAAGTGTTAGGTTATGGTTAGACTTAGGGTTAGGGGATGGGGACGGTTTAGGGGACAGGTTAGGTTACGACAACGGTTTAGGGTGAGAGTACGTGTGAGGGCATCGATTAGTGTTAGCGTACGGTTTAGGATTAGGTGACTGGTTAGGATAAGGCTTCGGGTAAGGGTTAGGGTTAGGGTTATGGTTAGGGGACAGGGATGGTTTAGGGGAGAGGTTAGGGTATGACAATGGTTTAGGGTGAGCGTACGTGTGAGGGCACGGTTAGAGTTAGCGTATGGGTTAGGATTAAGTGACGGGTTAGGGTAAGGCTTCCGGTTAGGTTTAGGGTTATGGGATGGGGACGGTTTAGGGGACAGGTTAGTGTACGACAACGGTTCAGGGTGAGTGTACATTTGAGGGCACGGGTTAGTGTTAGCGTACGGGTTAGGATTACTGGACAGGTTAGGGTAAGGCTTCGGGTAAGGTTTAGGTTTAGGGTTAGGGTTAGGTGACGGGGACAGTTTAGAGGACAGGTTAGGGTACGACAACCTTTTAGGGTGAGCGTACGTGTGAAGGCACGGGTTAGTGTTAGCGTACGGGTTAGGATTAGGGGACGGGTCAGGGTAAGTCTGCGGGTAAGGGTTAGGGTTAGGATTAGGGATAGAGTTAGGGGACAGGGACGGTTTAGGGAACAGCTTAGGGTACGACAACGGTATAGGGTGAGTGAACGTGTGAGGGCACTGGTTACTGTTAGCATACGTGTAAGGGTTTGGGGACGGGTTAGGGTAAGGCTTAGGGTAAGGATTAGGGTTAGGGTTAGGGGACGGGGACCGTTTAGGGGACAGGTTAGGGTACAACAACAGTTTAGGGTTAGCGTACGTGTGTGGGCAAGGTTTAGTGTTAGCATACGGGTTAGGATTAGGGGACGGGTTAGGGTAAGGCTTCAAGTAAGGGTTAGGGTTTGGGTTAGGGTTAGGGGACGGGGACGGTTTAGGGGAAAGGTTAGGGTACGACAACGGTTTAGGGTGAGCGTACGTGTGACGGCACCCGTTAGTTTTCGCGTATGGGTTAGGATTATGAGATGGGTTTTGCTTAGGCTTCGTGTAAGGGTTAGGGTTAGGGGTAGGGGACGGGGACGGTTTAGGGGACAGGTTAGGTTACGGCAATTGCTTATGGTGAGCGTAGGTGTGAGGGCATGGGTTAGTGTTAGCGTATGGGTTAGGATTAGTGGACGGGTTAGTGTAAGCCTTAGGGTAAGTGTAAGGGTTAGTGTTAGGGTTAGGGTTAGGGGACAGGGACGGTTTATGGGATAGGTTAGGATCCCACAATGGTTTAGGGTGAGCGTACGTATGAGGGCACGGGTTAGTGTTAGCGTACGGGTTAAGTTTAGGGGACGGGTTAGCGTAAGGCTTCGGGTAAAGGTTAGGGTTAGGGTTAGGGGATGGGGACAGTTTAGGGGACAGGTAGGGTTCCACAATGGTTTAGGGTGAGCGTACGTGTGAGGGAACGGGTTAGTGTTAGCGTACGGGTTAGTATTTGGGGACGGGTTAGGGTAAGGCTTCGAATAAGGGTTAGGGTTAGGGTTAGGGGACGGGGACAGTTTAGGGTACAGGTTAGGGTACGAAAACGGTTTAGGGTGAGTATGCATGTGAGGGCACGGTTTAGTGTTAACGTACGGGTTAGGATTAGGGGACGGGTTAGGGTAAGGCTTCGGGTAAGGGTTAGGGTTAGGGTTAGGGGACGAGGACGGTTTAAGGGACTGGTTAGGGTACGACAACTGTTTAGGGTGAGGGTACATGTGAGGGCACGGGTTAGTGTTAGCGTACGAGGTAGGATTAGGGAACGGGTTAGGGTAAGGCTTCGGGTAAGGGTTAGGGTTAGGGATAGGGTTAGGGTTAGGGGACGGGGACGGATTAGGAGCCAGATTAGCTTACGACAACGGTTTGGGGTGAGCATACGTGTGAGGGCAAGGGTTAGTGTTAGCGTACAAGTTAGGATTAGGGGACGATTTACGGTAAGACTTCGGGTAAGGTTAAGGGTTAGGGTTAGGGTTAGGTTTAGGGGATGGGGACGGTTTAGGGGACAGGGTAGTGTACGACAACGGTTTATGGTGAGCGTACATGTGAGGGCACAGGTTAGTTTTAGCGTACAGGTAAGGAATAGGGGACGGGTTAGGGTAAGGTTTCGGGTAAGGGTTATGGTTAGGGTTCGATTAGAGTTAGCGTTAGGAAACGTGGAAGGTTTAGGGGACAGGTTAGGGTATGACAACGGTTTAGGGTGACCATACATGTGAGGGCACGGGTTAGTGTTATCGTATGGGTTAGGATTAAGGGACGGGTTAGTGTAAGGCTTCGGGTAAGAGTTAGGGTTAGGGTTAGGGGACGGGGACGGTTTAAGGGACAGGTTAGGGTAAGACAACGGTTTAGGGGGAGCGTACGTGTGAGGGCACGGGTTAGTGTTAGCGTATGGGTTAGGATTAGGGGACGGGTTAGGGTAAGGCTTCGGGGAAGGGTTAGGGTAAGGCTTCGGGGAAGGGTTAGGGTTAGGGTTCAGGCTAGGGTTAGGATTAGGGGACGGGGATGTTTTAGGGTCCAGGTGAGGGTATGACAACGGTTTAGGGGGAGCGTACGTGTGAGGGCATGGGTTAATGTTAGCGTATGGGTTAGGATTACGGGACGGTTTAGGGTAAGACTTCGGGGAAGCGTTAAGGTTAGGGTTCGGGCTAGGTTTACGGTTAGGGGACGGGGACGGTTTAGGGTCCAGGTGAGGGTACGACAACTGTTTAGTGGGAGCATACGTGTGAGGGCATGGGTTAGTGTTAGCTTACGGGTTAGGATTAGGGGACGGTTTAGGGTAAGGCTTCGGGGAAGGGTTAGGGTTAGTGTTGGGGCTATGGTTAGGGTTAGAGGACAGGGAAGGTTTAGGGTCCAGGTGAGGGTACGACAACGGTTTAGGGGGAGCATACGTGTGAGGGCATGGGTTAGTGTTAGCGTAAGGGCTAGGATTAGGGGACGGGTTAGGGTAAGGCGTTGGGGAAGGGTTAGGGTTAGGGTTCGTGCTATGGTTAGGGTTTGGGGATGGGGAGGGATTAGGGTCCAGGTGACCGTATGACAACGGTTTAGTTGGACGTACATGTGAGGGCACGGGTTAGTGTTAGCGTACGGTTTAGGATTAGGGGAGGGGTTAGGGTAAGGCTTCGGGGAAGGGTTAGGGTTAGGGTTCGGGCTAGGGTTAGCGTTAGCGGACGGGGACGCTTTAGGATCCAGGTAAGGGTATGACAACGGTTTAGGGGGAGCGTACGTGTGAGGGCACAGGTTAGTGTTAGCGTACGGGTTAGGATTAGGGGATGGGTTAGGGTCAGGCTTCGGGGAAGGGTTAGGGTTAGGGTTCGGGCTAGGGTTAGGGTTAGGGGACGGGGACGGTTTAGGGTCCACGTGCGGGTACGACAACGGTTTAGGGGGAGCGTACGTGTGAGGGCACAGGTTAGTGTTAGCGTACGGGTTAGGATTAGGTGACTTGTTAGGGTAAGGCTTCGGGAAAGGGTTAGGGTTAGGCTCAGGGCTAGGGTCACGGTTAGGGGATGGGGACGGTTTTGGATCCAGGTGAGGGTACGAAAAAGTTTTAGGGGGAGTGTACTTGTGAGGGTACGGGTTAGTGTTAGCATACGGCTTAGGATTAGGGGACAGGTTAGGGTAAGGCTACGGGGAAAGGTTAGGTTTAGGTTTCGGGCTAGGGTTACGGTTAGGAGACGAGGACGGTTTAGGTTCCAGGTGAGGGTACGACAGCGGTTTAGGGGGATCGTACGTGTGAGGGCACGGGTTAGTGTTAGCGTACGTGTTCAGATTAGGGGACGGGTTAGGGTAAGGCTTCGGGGAAGGGTTAGGTTTACGATTCGAGCTAGGGTTACGGTTAGGGGACGGCGACGGATTAGGGTCCAGGTGAGGGTACGACAACGGTTTAGGGGGGGCCTATGTGTGAGGGCACGGGTTAGTGTTAGCGTACGGGTTAGGATTAGGGGACGGGTTAGGGTAAGGCTTCGGGGAAGTGTTAGGATTAGGGTTCGGGCTAGTGTTAGCGTTAGGGTTAGTAGACCGGGACGGTTTAGGTTCCAGGTGAGGGTACGACAACAGTTTAGGGGGATCATACGTGTGAGGACACGGGTTAGTGTTAGCGTACGGGTTAGGATTAGGGGAAGGTTTAGGGTAAGGCTTCAGGGAAGGGTTAGTGTTAGGGTTTGGGCTAGGGTTAGGAATAGGGGACGGGGACGGTTTAGGTTCCAGGTGAGGGTATGACAACTGTTTAGGGGGAGCGTACGTGTGAGGGCACGGGTTTGTGTTAGCGTACGGGTTAGAATTAGGGGACGGGTTAAGGTAAGGCTTCTGGGAAGCGTTAGGGTTAGGATTCGGGCTAGGGTTATGGTTAGGGGATGGGAACGGTTTAGGGTCCATGTGAGGGTACGACAACGGTTTAAGGGGAGTGTACGTGTGAGGGCACGGGTTAGTTTTAGCGTACGTGTTATGATTAGGGGACGGGTTAGGGTAAGGCTTCGGGAAAGGGTTAGGGTTAAGGTTCGGGCTAGGGTTAGGGTTAGGGTATGGAGATGGTTGAGGGTCCAGGTGAGGGTACGACAACGATTTAGTGGGAGTGTACGTGTGAGGGCACGGGTTAGTGTTAGCGTATGGGTTAGGATTAGGGGCGGGTTAGTGTAAGGCTTCGCGAAAGGGTTAGATTTAGGGTTCCGGCTAGGGTTAGGGTTAGGGGACGGGGACGGTTTAGGGTCCAGGTGAGTGTATGAAAACGGTTTAGGGGGAGCGTACGTATGAGGGCCTGGGTTACTGTTAGCGTACGGGTTAGATTTAGGGGACGGGTTAGGGTAAGGCTTCGGGGAAGGGTTAGGGTTAGGGTACGGGCTAGGTTAGGGTTAGTGGACGGGGACAGTTTAGGGTCCAGGTGAGGGTATGACAACGGTTTAGGGGGAGCATACGTGTGAGGGAATGGGTTAGTGTTAGCGTACGGGTTAGGATTAGGGGACGGGATAGGGTAAGGCTTCTGGGAAGGGTTAGGATTAGGGTTCGGGCTAGGTTTAGGGTTAGGGGATGGGGACGGTTTAGGATCCAGGTGAGGGTTCGACAACGGTTCAGGTGGAGCGTACATGTGAGGGCACGGGTTAGTGTTAGCGTACGGGTTAGGATTAGGGGACAGATTAGGGTAAGGCTTCGGGAAAGTGTTAGGGTTTGGGTTCTGGCTAGGGTTTGGGTTAGGGGACGGGGACTGTTTAAGGTCCAGGTTTGGGTACGACAACGGTTTAGGGGGAGCGTACGTTGAGGGCAAGTGTTAGTGTCAGCGTACGGGTTAGGATTAGGGGACGGGTTAGTGTAAGGCTTCGGGGAAGGGTTAGGGTTAAGGTTAAGGCTAGGGTTAGGGTTAGGGGACGGGGACGGTTTAGGGTCCAGGGGAGTCTACGACAACGGTTTAGGGGGAGCTTACGTGTGAGGGCAAGGGTTAGTGTTAGCGTATGGATTAGGATTAGGGGACGGGTTAGGGTAAGGCTTCGGGGAAGGGTTAGGGTTAGGGTTCAGGCTAGAGTTAGGGTTAGGGGACGGTTTAGGGTCCAGGTGAGGGTATGACAACGGTTTAGGGGGAGCGTACGTGTGAGGGCACGGGTTAGTGTTAGCGTACATGTTAGGATTAGGGACGGGTTAGGGTAAGCCTTTGCGGAAGTTTTAGGGTTAGGGTTCGGGCTAGGGTTAGGGTTAGTGAACGGGGATGGTTTAGTGTCCAGGTGAGGGTACAACAGCGGTTTTGTGTGTGCACACATGTGAGGGCATGGGTTAGGGTTAGCGTTCAGGTTAGGATTAGGGGACGGGGTAGGGTAAGGCTTCGGGGACAGCTTAGGTTTAGGGTTCGGGCTAGCGTTAGGGTTAGGGGACGGGGATGATTTAGGGTCCATGTGAGGGTACGACAGTGGTTTAGGGGGAGCGTACGTGTGAGGGCACTGGTAAGTGTTTGCGTACGGTTTAGGATTAGGGGACGGGTTAGTGTAAGGCTTCGGGGAAGGGTTAGGGTTAGGGTTCGGGCCAGGGTTAGGTTTAGGGGATGGGGAAGGTTTAGGGTCCAGGTGAGGGTACGACAACGGTTTAGGTGGAGCGTACATGTGAGCGCATGGATTAGTGTTAGCATACGGGTTAGGATAGAGGACGGGTTAGGGTAAGGCTTCGGGGAAGGGTTAGGGTTAGGGTTCGGGCTAGCGTTAGGGTTAGGTAACGGGGACGGTTTAGGGTCCACGTGAGCGAACGACAATGGTTTAGGGGGAGCGTACATGTGAGGGCACGGGTTAGTGTTAGCGTATGGGTTAGGACTATTGGACAGGTTAGTGTAAGACATCGAGGAAGGGTTATGTTTAGGGTTCGGGCTAGGTTTAGGTTTAGGGGACGGGGACGGGTTAGGGTCCAGGTGAGGGTACGTCAACGGTTTGGGGGAGCGTACGTGTGAGGGCACGGTTTAGTGTTAGCGTACAGGTTAGGATTATGGGATGGGTTAGGGTAAGGTTTCGGGGAAGGGTTAGGGTTAGGGTTCGGGCTAGGGTTAGGTTTAGGGGATGGGGATGGTTTACGGTCCAGGTGAGGGTACAACAAAAGTTTAGGGGGAGAATACGTGTGAGGGCACGGGTTAGTGTTAGCATACGGTTTAGGACTAGGGGATGGGTTAGGGTAAGGCTTCGGGGAAAGGTTAGGGTTAGGGTTTGGGCTAGGGTTAGTGTTACGGGACGGGGACAGTTTAGAGTCCAGGTGAGTGTACGACAGCGGTTTAGGGGGAATGTACGTGTGAGGGCACGGGTTAGTGTTAGCGTACGGGTTAGGATTAGGGGACGGGTTAGGGAAGGCTTCGGGGAAGAATTAGGTTTAGGGGTTGGACTAGGGTTAGGGTTAGGGGACGGGGACGGTTTAGGGTCCAGGTGAGGGTACGACAGTGGTTCAGCAGGAGCGTATGTGTGAGGGCAAGGGTTAGTGTTAGCGTACGGTTTGGGATTAGGGGACGGGTTAGCATAAGGCTTCGGGAAAGGGTTAGGGTTAGGGTTCGGGCTGGGGTTAGGGTTAGGGGACGGGGACGGTTTAGGGTCCAGGTGAGGGTACGATAGCGGTTTAGGGTGAGCGTACGTGTGAGGGCATGGGTTAGTGTTAGCGTACGGTTTAGGATTTGGTGAGGGGTTAAGGTAAGGCATCGGGGAAGGGTTAGGGTTAGGGTTCAGGCTAAGGTTAGGGTTAGGGGACGAGGACGGTTTAGGATCCACGTGAGGGTACGACAACGGTTTAGCTGGAGCGTATGTGTGAGGGCACGTGTTAGTGTTAGCGTATGGGTTAGGACTAGGGGACGGGTTAAGGTAAGGCTTCGGGGAAGGGTTAGGGTATGGTTCGTCCTAGGGTTAGGGTTAAGGGACGGGCACGCTTTAGGATCCAGGTGAGGTTACGACAACGGTTTAGGGGGAGCGTGCGTGTGAAATCTTGTGTTAGCATTAGCGTACGGATTAGGATTAGGGGACGGGTTAGGGTAAGGCGTCGGGGTAAGTATAGGTTTAGGGTTCGGGTTAGGGATAGGATTAGGGGACGGGGATGGTTTAGGGTCCAGGTGAGGGT
This sequence comes from Lagenorhynchus albirostris, assembly GCF_949774975.1. NCBI lineage: Eukaryota > Metazoa > Chordata > Mammalia > Artiodactyla > Delphinidae > Lagenorhynchus > Lagenorhynchus albirostris. The sequence continues at coordinate 67,038 of NW_026783310.1, read as the reverse complement.
ACGACAACGGTTTACGGGGAACGTACATGTGAGGGCATTGGATAGTGTTAACGTACGGGTTACAATTAGGGGACGGGTCAGGGTAAGGCTTCGGGTAGGGTTTGGATTAGGGTCTGCATTTGCTCACCGAACATCACAAATCCTATCACTGCTGCGTTTATGCCACTGTACACACGCTTGATTCTCTTTCGGAGACTTATCAATTCGTAACTTTTTAGATTCTTACTAGTCAGGTACATTCTTAGGCGTTTAATATGGGGTGTTGAGTCCATTTCGTTGAGCAAGGAGTAGCTCTTGTGTATTACATATTTGGCTTATGGAACGGGGTCTGTGCTCATTTTAATCTCTGGTTTTATGCAGCACCCCAACTCAACTTTCCCCTTAAGCAAGCATAAGTTGGTTTTCTAAATTTGAGACCCTGTCTGTTTTGTAATTCAGTTCATGTGTAGCCAAGTTTACATTCTGTGTATTAGTGATATCTTATGATGTTTCTTTTTCTGTGTGACTTATTTCAGTTAGAATCATCGTACCTGAATGCACTCAATATGCTGCTACGGGCCTGATGACATAGACTTCATTGCTGAGTGATATTGCATTGTACGTAAGTACCACAACTTCTTTATCCAATTTTGGCTTTCTGCGATATTGAACTTGTACCGTAAACGAGGTTCTTGTAAACGGAGCCGTCCCAAACTTTGGGGTGCTGTGTCTTTTTGATTTTAATTTTCCTAAGCTATAGGACCATATGTGGAATTGTCCTAGTCTCTGTTGCTTTGTTTTTTACATGTTTCTGGAAATACCATACACTTTTCCAGAGTGGCTGTTGGCAGTTTACCTCCCGCCCATCAGCATTACAAGTCTCCCAGTTCTCCATGGCCTGTCCTGCCTTTCTGGATTTTACACCTTTTTCAGATGGCTCTTTTGACCGGGGGGAAGTGAGACCTTATTGTAGTGCAGATTTCCTTTGCAAGCTTGGTTTGTGGGCCAAAAAGGGCGTATGCGTTTTTTCCTGAATATATTCTGGAAAAAACGCATACACCCTTTTTGGCCAAGTGCATCATTGTTGACGTTCTGCCTCTTTTCCTATGATTTAAATGCAATTCCAGTCTACCTCCTGAAATCGGTTTCCTGGAATTCTGCTCCACTTTAAAGTCCTCTTGGCAGCCTTACCTCAATATATTTTTTGACGATAGGTGTCATTTATAACTCTGCAAGTTTGTGAATTACAGTGCCCTTGAGCTCCTTTCTTCATCTCGCTTTCTTGTGAGCTGCCACAACACTGCCGGATTGCTTCAGGCCCTAATCTGGTTCTGGCACGGCACGCTGAGCCTTTGGTTATTTCCTCTTCCATTTGGGAAATGAGAGGTAAATTTGCCCGTCCAGACACCTCCAGCTAGTCTCTCATTCGTTCTCCCTATTCCTGTTCATCTTCCGCAGAAATTACAAACTGGGCCAAACAGGAGGTTAAAGGCACTGACTCTCCAAGTGGGGAGAGTGTTAGTAAAGCGTCTGGAATGTTGCACCCGAGTACCAGGGGACGAAAACTGAGACACATTTGAACACGTCTCCCGATCACTCGGTGGATCATACTCTGGGTTCCACATGCATGTTTTAGCTGAAGGAAGAATCCCTTAAACCTGGAGAGTTGAGACCCATGGAATGGGTACCATGCAATATGACTTCAAAGGGTCTGCATTTGCTCACTGAACCTCACCAATCCTATGAGCCCCAAGTGTCCAGCCTTATGTGTCACCCAGCTCTGGGTGTAGATGTGGTAAATCCAGGTTGCATCACAAGCCTTGAATGAATTAGTTAAGTATTCCTCTCTATTTCACTGTCATTGTGTTTTGTTTAAGAAATTTATTTTTATTATGGGATTTAGCTGATTTTCACTGCTGCATTTATGCCACTGTACACACTCTTAATTCTCTTACAGAGATATATAAATCCATAGGTTTTATGATTCTTACTAGTCAGGTATATTCTTAGACGTTTAATATGGGGTGTTGAGTCCATTTCGTTGAGCAAGGAGTAGTTCTTGTCTATTACATATTTGGCTTATGGAATGGTATCTGTGCTCATTTCAATCTCTGGTTTTATGCAGCACCCCAACTCACCTTTCCCCTTAAGCAAGCATAAGTTGGTTTTCTAAATATGAGACCCTGTTCGGTTTTGTAATTCAGTTCCTGTGTAGCCAAGTTTACATTCCGTGTATTAGTGATATCTTATGATGTTTCTTTTTCTGTGTGACTTATTTCAGTTAGAATCATCGTACCTGAATCCACTCACTATGCTGCTACGGGCCTGATGACATAGATTTCATTGCTGAGTGATATTGCATTGTACGTAAGTACCACAACTTCTTTATCCATTTTTCGCTTTCTGCGATATTGAACTTGTACCGTAAAGGAGGTTCTTGTAAACAGAGCCGTCCCAAACTTTGGGGTGGCTGTGTCTTTTTTATTTTAATTTCCCTAAGCTATAGGACCATAAGTGGAAGTGCCCTAGGCTATGTTTCTTTGTTTTTTAGATGTTTCAGGAAACACCATACACTTCTCCCGAGTGGCTGTTGGCAGTTTACATCCTCCCCATCAGCATTAGAATGCTCCCAGTTCTCCATGGCCTGTCCTGCCTTTCTGGATTTTACAATTTTTTCAGATGGCCCTTTTGACTGGGGGGAAGTGAGACTTCATTGTAGTGCAGATTTCCTTTGCAAGCTTGGTTGGTTGGCCAAAAAGGGCGTATGCGTTTTTTCCTGAATATATTCAGGAAAAAACGCATACGCCCTTTTTGGCCAAGTGCATCATTGTCGAGGTTCTGACTCTCTTCATATGTTTTCAGTGCAATTCCAGTCTACCTCCTGAAATCAGTTTCCTGCAATTCTGCCTTGCTTTCAATGCCTCTTCATAGCCTTACCTCAATATAGTTTTGGAAAATAGTTGGCCTTTATAACTCTGCAGGTTTTTAATTGCAGTGGCCCTTAGCTCCATTTTTCAGCACTTATTTTTGTGATCTTGCCTCATAACCACAGGATTCCTTCAGGCCCTATTCTTCTTCTGGGGCACCTTGCTGCGCCATTGATTAATTCTTCTTACTGATGTGAAATTAGAGTGACATGTGCCCATTGAAACCGCTACAGCTAGTTTCTCACTGGTTCCCCCTATTCCCATTCATCCTCCGCACTAACTGCAGACTGTGCGATACCAGAATTTAAGGCATTGACTCTCCATGTGGGGATGTTGTTAGTAAATTGGCTGGAATGTCAATCCGGAGCCCCAGGAGAGGAAAAATGAGGTGCGTTTTAGAAACCTTTCCCGATCATATGGTATACCAGTCACTGGGTTTCCCAAGCATGGTTTAGCTGTAGGAAATTTCCTTCAACCTGGAGTGTTGGGACCCTTGGAATGAGTGGCATGAAGTATTGCATTAAACTTTTGGCAGTTGCTCACCAAAGCTCACCAATCCTCACAGCCCCAAGTGTCCAGCCTTATGTCTTATCCAGCTGTGGGTTTATATGTGGTCATTCCAGGTTGCATCACAGCCCCTGAGCGAATTTTGTAAGAATTTTTCTCTCTTTCATTGTTTCTGCGTTTTGGTTTTAAAATTTATTTCTATAATGGGGTTTAGCTCATTTTCACTGCTGTGTTTGTGCAGCTCTGCACACACTTGATTCCCTTATGGAGATATATCAATACATGGGTTTTAAGAGTCTTATTACTCAGATATATTTCTCTGCAGTGTATAGGGTGTGTTGAGGCCAGTTCATTGAGCAAGGTGTAGATCTTGTCTAATACCTATTTGGTTTATTGAACGGTATCTGTGCTAATTTCAAACTCTGGTTTTATGCATCACCCCACCTCTCCTTTCCCCTTAAGCTGACATAAGTGTGTTTTCTAAATGTGAGACACTGTTCTGTTTTGTAATTCATTTTTGTGCAGCCATATTTATCCTCCCTCTATAAGTGATATCTTATGATATGTTTCTTTTTCTGTTTGACTTATTTCAAGTAGTATTATCGGACCTAAATCCACTCTTTATCCTTCTACTAGCCTTATTACATTGATTTCATGGTGAAGAGATATTCCATTGTACATAAGTACCACATTTTCTTTATCCATTGTTCTCTTTCCTGGGATATTTAAGGTGTACTGAAGTTGAGGTTCTTGTAAACAGAGTAGCCCTAAACTGTGGTGTGCTTGTGTCTTGTTGATGTTTAGACTTCCCTAGATATACTCCCGTGATTGGAAGTGCCCTATGCTCTATAGCTCTGTTTTTTAGATGATTTAGGAACCACCATACACTTCTCCAGAGTGGCTCTCGGCAGTTCACACAGTGTCCATCAGCGTATAAAGGCTCCCTGTTCTCCATGGCCTGTCCTGCATTTCTGGTTTTTACAATTTTTTAGGATGGCCCTTTTGACCAGTGGGAAATGAGACTTCTTTGTTGTGCACATTTGCATTGCTTGCTTGCTTCGTTGCCCATAAAGTGCGTATGCGTTTTTTCCTGGATATAATCAGGAAAAAACGCATACGCCCTTTTGGGCCAACTGCATCATTGTCGAAATTCTGCCACTTTTCATGCGCTTTAAAGACGAGTCCAATCTATCTCTTGAAATCTGTTTCTTGCAATTCTGTCTTGCATTCAGATCCTCTTCTTTGCCTTACCTCAACATATTTTTGGACGTTAGTTTTCATTTATAACTCTGCAGGTTTGTGAATTGCAGTGACCCTGAGCTCCATTTTTTAAGTTGCTCTTTTGTGAGCTGGCCTCAAACTTGCAGGATTGCTTCAGATGCTATTTTGGCTCTGGCGAGATGGGCTGAACCTTTTTTAAATTCTTATTCTTGATAGGAAATTAGAGTGACATGTGCCCGTCCAAAGCCCTACAACAATTCTCTCATTGGTTCCCCCTCTTCCCGTTCATCCTCCTCACAATTTGCAAAATGTGTGAAACAGAAGTTTAAATGTACTGATTCTCCAAGTGGGGAGATTCTAAGTAACGTGGCTGGAATGGTGAACAGGAGCACCAGGAGAGGATAAACGAGGTGCATTTTAGACACATCTCCCGATCACATGGTGTACAGTCCTCTGGGTTTTCCATGCATGTTTTAGCTGTAGGAAGATCCCTTGAACCTGCAGATTTGGGACCCATTGAATGGGTACCAGGTAGTATTACTTTAAGGGGTGTGCATTTCCTCACCCAACCTCACATTTCTCTTAGCACGAACAGTTTCCAGCCTTATGTCTCATCCTGCTGTGGGTCTAGATGTGTTCAATCCATGTTGCATCACCGTCCCTGAGGAAAAGTTGTAAGAGGTTTTCTCTGTCTCTCTGTCATTTATTTTTTTCAATTTATTACTATATCGGTTACAGCTGATTTTCAAAGCTCTGTTTCTTGCTGCTGTACATCCACTTGATTCACGTACACAGAGACATCAATAAATTCTTTTTCAGATTCTTACCAGTCGTATATATTCTTTTCCGGTGACTTGAGTGTGCTGAGTGCAGTTCTTTTAGCTACCGTGTAGGCCTTGTTGATTATCAGTTTGGTATTTGGAATGGTATCTTTGCTAATTTCAACCTCCTGGATGATGCCTCACCCCTCCCCACCTTTCCCGTTTAGCAGCCTTATGTGTGTTTTCTACATATTTGACTATGTTTTTGTTTTGTAATTTATTTCATGTGTAGCCATTTTGGATTCCACCTTTAAGTGATATCTTATGATATGTGTCTTTTTCTTTTTGAATTATGTCACTTAGAATGATCATACATAACTCCTCCGGAGTTGTTACAACTGGCCATATTTCATTGATTTCCAGGCTGAATAATATTCCACTCTACCTAAGTACCACATCTCTATCCATTTTTTCCCTCCAGAGACATTTAAGTTATATCCTAGTCGAGGATCTTTTAAACAGAGAGGCAGTAAATATTGGGGTGCCTGTGTCCTCTCGATTTTTGTTTTTCCCAAGATATACGCCCATGAGTGCAAGTGCCCTATGCTCTGTAGCTCATTTTTTAGATGCTTTAGTAACAACAATACACTTTTCCAGAATGGCTGTTGGCAATATACATTTCCACTATAAGCCTCACAGGGCTCCCTCTTCTCCTTGCCCTGTCCTGCACTTCTGTTGTTTATGCTTTATGAGGATGGCTTTTCTGACCGATGCGAAGTGATATGTTTTGTAGTATTGATTTCCAGTGCCCACCTGTTTGGTTGGCTAAAAAAGTGTATGCCCTTTTCTTGAATATATACAGAAAAAAACGCATACACCCTTTTTGGCCAACTGCAATGTTGGCAATGTTCAGCTCCTTTTCTTGTGCTTAATGGCGAGTCTTTCTACCTCCTCAAATCCCTTTCCTGCCATTCTCCCTTGCTTACAAGTCCTTTTCTCTGATTTTCCTCAAGACATTTTTCAGTGATGGATATTTTCAACTCTGCAGTTTCGTGAATTTTACTGCCCCTGAGTTCCATTGTTCAACTTGTGTTTATGGGAACTGGCCACAAAGCAGCGGGATTTCCTCAAGCCCTATACTGTTTCCATGGGCAACCCTAGCCTTTGGTCAATTCATCTTCCTGATTGGAAATTAGAGTGACATGTGCCTGTCTGAACACCTAGGACTTGTCTCTCATTGTTCCTCATCCTTCTGCTTCATCCTCTGGACAAATTCCTAACTGTACGCAACAGGACGTTGACAGTGCTGACATCTCCAAGTGGGGAGACTGTTAGTAAAGACGCTGGAGGGGTGAACCCGAGGACCAGGAGATGAGGAGATGAGATGCCTTTTCCAAACTCTTCCCGATCAAACGGTATACCATCCTCTGGGTGTGACAGACATGTTTTAGCAGTAGGAAGAGTCCCATTCATGTAAGGAGAACACCAGGGCTTTTTCAAAATCAGTGTCTCCCCGAAACCCAAACTGGGGAATTTTTTAAGCTACGGCTACACATATGTTCATTAAGGGCCTTGGGAAGTAGGCAGAGTCCAAACTTTAGATGATTGAAGTCTTCAGGGTCAGAAGCACTCACCACTGGCTTCCCTTAGGTTACACTTTAACTGTCATTGATAGATGATGTCAATAAAAATATCTATTCTTTTTCCGATTATTTCCCCTTATAGGTTATTGCACAATGTTGAGTGTAGTTCCCTGTGCTATACAGTAGTTCCTTGTTGATGATCTATTTTATACATAGCAGTGTGTATGTGTTAATCCCAAACTGTTAATTTATCCCTCCTCCCACCTTTCCCCTTTGGTAATAATAAATTATAAGATTTTATACTTCTCAGAAATGGGGGAGCTGAAAGAGAGGTATCATATTCAATGGAAAAGCATTTAAAACAAGATTGAAGCTTTAACCAAGATTATTAGATGTACATCCTTGGAAAGAAATCACTTCGTTTCTCTAATATTGACCTGACAAATAAGACAAACCTTTTCACTGAACTTGCTTATAATAAAGTGATGGAAATATCAAATGGAAGTGTTAGAAACATCTTATTTTACCCGAGCCTTATAAACTGTTCAATGTTAACTACAGTTTGGCTCACACATCTGTTCATTGAGGTTACAATAGTCTCAATTTCTGTTACTGATCCTCCAGAGTGGACCCCAACAAGTGTCCCCCTGCCCAGTGTCATTGGGGCCAACAGATCGAGACTGAGTTTGGTTTACAAGCAAAGGAAACTTTATATTTTGATCAGAGAATGGAGAGGTGAGAGCATGCACTACCCCGTGGGCTGTGGGCTGGGCTGCTGGGTAGAAATCCTGTCAGAGTCAGTGGGAGGGAGGGGGCGGAGAACTTGAGGGCCGGGTTGGCTGCAGCTCAGGCTCTATATCGCAGAGTCTGCACTGAGCCCCAGGAGCTGAGGTGTCGACCCAGCCATTCTGCACTAGGAAATCTGGTCTGAAGTGCCGGGTGTGGAACCTCTGCATGCGGGACCCTAGGAGCACGTGAAATTCGCCAAAGCACAAAGGACAAAAAAGGGTAGACTTGACTTTATTGCCCAGATTCTATTTTTATCTCCCAGGGATTTTTAATGGGCTTTGCTTGGGACAAACCCCTCCTCTGCCTTTTGTCCCGTTCCTCATTCTTGGAGTGCTGAGGGTGCAGACACTTCTTCTGTAACTGCTGAGTGCTGAGTTGGGAGCCCTCATACCTAGGGGCAAGGGTCAGAGCTTCTCCCCAGCAGCCTCCAGGTGACGTTGATTGTCCCCAGGCCTCCTGCCTCCCTGCTCGTCCACCTGAGCACCAGCATTGGAAGTGTTATAGATTCTAATGACCTTTAAGGGTCCAGGAAAGAGATGTGCAGAGACGCTGTGGGGGCCAGTTTCACCCCGCCCCACATTTGTTTGGCCACCTTAGGCTGACGGTTTCTGCCAGCCTAGATACTCTGACCAGTAGTCTGTGCTTTCTTCAATTAGGCCCCTGAATTAACGTACAAACAACACCAGGTGTCAGAGCCCTGCCCGCTCAACTCCCAGACAGTCCAAGGTCGGTGGTGATCAAGGACCATGATGGGCACTGAGTCAACAGCTTTTTGAAGTAAACAGGAGTCCAGCCGGTCTTATTGGCCACCATCATCACGGTGTCTGTAGGCTTTTCTATGGTGACAGTGTGATATACGGTTCCCCCGCCAAGATTATTAGCTCCCCTCTGGGTGCAGTATGTCTTGCAAGCAGTAGTTTACTCTTTTGGGACACACTTTTGTTGTTTTATGAGAGAAACTCCAGGTCAAGTGATGTTCACACGAGTCGTCATGGTGCCCTGTTGCCCCCGGTTATCTCTCTGGATGTTGGAGTTGGAGGGCCTCCTCACTCGAGGTCGGTGTGCCCATGCAGCGAACCCTGCAACTTCAGGGCATGGTTGGTGGTTAGGATCACCACGTGGGGTCCTTTTCCCTTACGAGGGAGGTGGCCTTTTGGGCTGCTGATTTCCAGGTTTTTAGATACCACCTGTATCTTGGCCAGATGTGGCAGTGGGCCAAGCCCCTTGGTGACCGTAGTTTATCCTACCTGGATGGCATTCTTGCGTTGTTCCATTTCAAGTGGTCCCAGTTTTTGCACTAATTCTCCAATGGCGATTCACCTTTCACCGGGAATGTAAAGGTCAAAGGGTTTAGCTCAATTAGGGAGTTCCAGGGCAAGGGTCTGAATTGACTGCTCTTTCCATTCTTGAAAGGCCACTTCTGGATTCTATTCAAAAGGATCATCATCTTTTCCTTTCAGTGTTTCATATAGAGGCCCAGCTAGTAGACTGTAGCTGGGGATCCAGAAGCAGCAAACCCTGGCCTCCCCAGGAACCCCTAAGCTGTCTTCTAGTTTTAGAAAGGGGTAAGGCTGCAAATGGTTTCTTCCCTTCCCTGGGATGTGCTTCTCCGACCTTCTGTGAGAATGAAGCCCAGGCAGGTCACCGCAGTCTGTGATATTTGAGCTTTTTCTTGGACAACTTCTATCCTTTATTGGCTTGGTAGTTCAGAGGCCTCCTTAGTAGGACTGGCAATCAGAATGTCATCTGCGTACTGAAGGAGGGTTTCCTTTTCCAGAGGTAGAACTTTTCGGTCTTTAGCTAAGCTTTCCCCAAAGATGGTGTGGGAATTTTTGCACCCTTGGGGCAAGACGGCCCGGAAGTATTGTTTTAGTTGTATGTTGAGTCCTGCCACTCACAAGCCAAAATTTCTTGTGACTCTGGGACTAATGGAATACAAAAGAAGGCATCATTGAAGACTAATACAGAATACCATGTCTTGGTGGTTGGTAGGATGACCAGCAGGGTGTAGGAATTAGGAGCAACTGGAGGTATATCCTCTGTGGCTTCCCATACTGTCCTGACATCCTTTACCAGGTCCCCAGCAGCCCATGGGGCTCTCGTGGTCAGACCAATCCCAGAATATGGAGCTCACCTGGGCAGGTACCCCACCCCCACACCATCCCACTGGGCTCTCATGGTCAGGCCTCTCCCAGGATACAGAGCTACCCTTGCAGGTACCGTGGCAGGGCTGGGCACACAGGAACCGTGCACATAGCCCTCATTGCAGAGCACCCCCAGCTCACCTGTCGCTCAGAGCTGACACAGAGCACCTCAGAGCAGGACTTGAACTAACAAAGAGCAGCTCCAACAGGTCTGTGACCCTGGGCATCACTCTGTGTGGCCTCCCTCCACCTGGTCTTCCAGAGACTTCCACTGCACCGGGGGCACCAGGCCTCTGTCTCCAACCACCACCCACCCCTCCTCTCCCTGACTCCTGGGTTCCTCTCATTAGGAGAGGGTTTTCTTGAAGTTGTCTCCCACTCATGGGCCAGACAAAATGATTAGAAAACAAGCCAAAGCTGCAGCCCCTTGTCTATCCTGACTCTCAAGAGCCCACACCTGTTCCTTGGACCTGGCCGGTTCAGCAAGTTCCATTTTCTGCAACTGTGAGCCCCTGAAGGGTGATGATTGGCTGAGCTGGGCAGCCTTACCGTGCGGCCAGCCCTCCCCAGGTGTGCCTGGGTTGAGATCAATATAAATACCACTCCAGGCAGCAAGAGCCCCTGCAGCCGTGCCTGAGGCCATTTTCTCTGCCCTGTCAGCAGTCTCGGGGCTGGGCTTGTGGGAGGGAGTGAGAGGCCATGGCTTTGTGGGTGGCCCAGTGTGAGTGGGGCTCTGCTGGACTTTCTGCAGCAGTTGCCAGGCTGCCACCTGCTAAAGAAGAGGATGTGTCACCCATACCTGCTGCTGGAATTTCTCCCTGGGCAGAGGTGAGGAAGGAAAAAAGCAGTGGGGGCAGGGACAGGACGGGTATCTCAGGCAGGGAAATGGAAATCTTCCAGAAGAGCACCCAGAGCCAGGACCATCCTGGCTGGCCTGCAGGCACCAAGTCGGCCGGCATGCTGTCACTCGTGTGGCTCTATGGCCCTTCCTCTAGGCTTTCAAGTCCTTGTATATATTCAGGTGTTTTACCTGGGACGGGTGGGAATAGTTCAGCAGCAACTGGCCTGGGGCTCAGCTCACGTTTACTCACAGATGCCTCGGCACGGTGCCCCAGCTTTGCAATGAGGACGCTTGCTGTGTGGGGGCTGCTGGCTGAATGGGAGGCGATTCCACACCACTGACCAACTTCAGAATTGTTTACAACTGGAGCAAGTGCCCTGATACGGTTTTCCTCTGAGTAACTGGTGGGTTCTGTTTTTTTTTTTCTCTTTTTCGTTTTTGGTTCAAGGTAGATTTTATTCCTCTTTTTTGTATTTACAGATATAAGCATGGAAATAATTTATTCATATAAATACATGTATGTGAAGGGAATAATTGTTTTTTCTGTTTTGTTTTTTTAATTTTATTTCTTTTTAATTTTGAATTTTATTTTATATTTTTATACAGCAGGTTCTTATTGGTTATCTATTTTATACATATAAATGTTTACATGCCAATCCCAATCTCTCAACTCTTCCCACCACCACCCCCCCAAGAGCTTTCCCCCCTTATTGTCCATACGATTGTTGTCTACATCTGTTGCTCTATTTATGCCTTGCAAAACGGTTAATCTGTACAGTTTTTCTAGGTTCCACATATATGCATGAATATACAAGATTTGTTTTTCTCTTTCTGACTTACTTCACTCTGTATGACAGTCTCTAGATCCATCGACGTCTCTACAAATGACCCAATTTCATTCCTTTCATGGCTTAGTAATATTCCATTTTATATATGTACCACATCTTTATGCATTCGTCTGTCTGTGGGCATTTAGGTTGCTTCCATTACCTCGATATTGTAAATAGTGATGCAATGAACATTGCGGTGAATGTCTCTTTTTGATTTATGGTTTTGTCTGGGTATATGTCCAGTACTGGGATTGCTATATCATATGGTAATTCTATTATTAGTTTCTTAAGAAACTCCATATTGCTCTCCATAGTGACTGTATCAATTTATATTCCCAACAATAGTGGAAGAGGCTTCCTTTTCTCCACACCCTTTCCAGCATTTGTTGTTTGTAGATTTTCAGATGATGCCCATTCTAATAGGTGTGAGGTGATACCTCATTGTTGAGTCCATTTCGTTGAGCAAGGAGTAGCTCTTGTCTGTTACATATTTGACTTATGGAATGGTATCTGTGCTCATTTCAATCTCTGGTTTTATGCAGCACCCCAACTCACCTTTCCCCTTAAGCCAGCATAAGTTGGTTTTCTACATTTGGGACCCTGTTCTGTTTTGTAATTCAGTTCCTGTGTAACCAAGTTTAAATTCCGTGTAGTAGTGATATCTTATGATGTTTCTTTTTCTGTGTAACTTATTTCAGTTAGAATCATCGTACTGGAATCCACTGATTATGCTGCTACTGGCCTGATGACATATTTTCATTGCTGAATGATATTGCATTTTAGGTAAGTAACACAACTTCTTTATCCATTTTTCGCTTTCTGCGATATTGAACTTGTACCGTAGACGAGGTTCTTGTAAACAGAGCTGTCCCAAACTTTGGGGTGGCTGTGTCTTTTTGATTTTAATTTCCCTAAGCTATAGGACCATAAGTGGAAGTGCCCTAGGCTCTGGTGCTTTGTTTTTTACATGTTTCATGAAACACCATACACATCTCCAGAGTGGCTGTTGGCAATTTACATCCCGCCCATCAGCATAAGAAGGCTCCCAGTTCTCCATGGCCTGTTCTGACTTTCTGCATTTTACACTTTTCAAATGGCCCATTTGACCGGGGGCAAGTGAGACTTCATTGTAGTGCAGATTTCCTTTGCAAGCTTGCTTGTTTGGCCAAAAAGTGCATATGCATTTTTTCCCGGAAAAAACGCATATGTCCTTTTTGGCCAAGTGCATCATTGTGGACGTTCTGCCTCTTTTTCTATGCTTTAAATGCAATTCCAGTCTACCTCCTTAAATCGGTTTCCTGCAATTCTGCCCCGCTTTCAACTCCTCTTGGCAGCCTTACTTCAATATATTTTTGGACGATAGCTGTCATTTATAACTCTGCAGGTTTGTGAATTACAGTGCCCATGAGCTCCTTTCCGCAACTCGCTTTCTTGTGAGCTGGCCGCAACCCCACAGGATTGCTTCAGGCCCTAATCTGGTTCCGGCACGGCAGGCTGAGCCTTTGGTAATTCCACTTCCTGGTGGGAAATGAGAGTTAAATTTTCCCGTCCAGACACCTCCAGCTAGTCTCTCATTGGTTCTCCCTATTCCTATTCATCTTGCGCAGAAATTGCAAACTGGGCCAAACAGGAGGTTCAAGGCACTGACTCTCCAAGTTGGGAGAATGTTAGTAAAACGTCTGGAATGTTGCACCCGAGTACCAGGGGACGAAAACTGAGACACATTTGAACACTTTTCCTGATCACATGGTGGATCATACTCTGGGTTCCACATGCATGTTTTAGCTGAAGGAAGACTCCCTTAAACCTGGAGAGTTGAGACCCATGGAAAGGGTACCATGCAATATGACTTCAAAGGGTCTGCATTTGCTCACAGAACCTCACCAATCCTATCACTGCTGCGCTTATGCCGCTGTACACATGCTTGATTCTCTTTTGGAGACATATCAATCTATAGGTTTTAAGATTCTTACTAGTCAGGTATATTCTTAGACGTTTAATGGGCGTGTTGAGTCCATTTCGTTGAGCAAGGAGTAGCTCTTGTCTATTACATATTTGGCTTATGGAACGGTATCTGTGCTCATTTCAATCTCTGGTTTTATGCAGCACCCCAACTCACCTTTCCCCTTAAGCAAGCATAAGTTGGTTTTCTACATTTGAGACCCTGTTCTGTTTTCTAATTCAGTTCCTGTGTAGCCAAGTTTACATTCCGTGTATTAGTGATATCTTATGATGTTTCTTTTTCTTTGTGACTTATTTCAGTTAGAATCATCGTACCTGAATCCACTCATTATGCTGCTACAGGCCTCATGACATAGATTTCATTGCTGAGTGATATTGCATTGTATGTAAGTACCACAACTTCTTTATCCATTTTTCGCTTCCTGCTATATTGAACTTGTACTGTAAACGAGGTTCTTGTAAGCAGAGCCATTCCAAACTTTGGGGTGGCTGTGTCTTTTTGATTTTAATTTCCCGAACCTATAGGAACATAATTGGAAGTGCCCTAGGCTCTGTTTCTTTGTTTTTCAGATGTTTCAGGAAACACCATACACTTCTCTGGAGTGGCTGTTGGCAATTTACATCCCACCCATCAGCATAACAAGGCTCCCCATTCTCCATGTCCTGGCCTGCATTTCTGGACTTTACACTTTTTTCAGATGGCCCTTTGGACCGGGGGGAAGTGAGACTTCATTGTAGAGCTGATTTCTTTGCAAGCTTGCTTGGTTGGCCAAAAAGGGCGCATGCGTTTTTTCCTGAATATATTCAGGAAAAAACGCATATGCCCTATTTGGCCAAGTGCATCATTGTTGACGTTCTGCCTCTTTTCCTATGCTTTAAATGCAATTCCAGTCTACCTGCTGAAATCGGTTTCCTGCAATTCTGCCCCACTTTCAAGTCCTCTTGGCTGCCTTACTTCAATATATTTTTGGACGATAGCTGTAATTTATAACTCTGCAGGTTTGTGAATGACAGTGCCCCTGAGCTCCTTTCTTCAACTCGCTTTCTTGTGAGCTGGCCGCAACACCGCAGGATTGCTTCAGGCCCTAAAGTGGTTCCGGCACAGCACACTGAGCATTTGGTTAATTCCTCTTCCTGGTGGGAAATGGGAGTTAAATTTGCCCGTCCAGACACCTCCAGCTAGTCTCTCATTGGTTCTCCCTATTCCTATTCATCTTGCGCAGAAATTGCAAACTGGGCCAAACAGGAGGTTCAAGGCACTGACTCTCCAAGTTGGGAGAGTGTTAGTAAAACGTCTGGAATGTTGCACCCGAGTACCAGGGGATGAAAACAGAGACACATTTGAACACTTTTCCCGTTCACTCGGTGGATCATACTCTGGGTTCCACATGCATGTTTCAGCTGAAGGAAGAATCCCTTAAACCTGGAGAGTTGAGACCCATGGAATGGGTACCATGCAATATGACTTCAAAGGGTCTGCATTTGCTCACAGAACCTCACCAATCCTATCATTGTTGCGTTTATGCCGCTGTGCACACGCTTGTTTCTCTTTCGGAGACATATCAATCCATAGGTTTTAAGATTCTTAC
Source organism: Lagenorhynchus albirostris (assembly GCF_949774975.1). Lineage (NCBI taxonomy): Eukaryota > Metazoa > Chordata > Mammalia > Artiodactyla > Delphinidae > Lagenorhynchus > Lagenorhynchus albirostris. The sequence continues at coordinate 51,905 of NW_026783310.1, read as the reverse complement.
TAGTCAGGTATATTCTTAGACGTTTAATATGGGGTGTTGAGTCCATTTCGTTGAGCAAGGAGTAGCTCTTGTCTATTACATATTTGGCTTATGGAACGGTATCTGTGCTCATTTCAATCTCTGGTTTTATGCAGCACCCCAACTCACCTTTCCCCTTAAGCAAGCATAAGTTGGTTTTCTACATTTGAGACCCTGTTCTGTTTTCTAATTCAGTTCCTGTGTAGCCAAGTTTACATTCCGTGTAGTAGTGATATCTTATGATGTTTCTTTTTCTGTGTAACTTATTTCAGTTAGAATCATCGTACTTGAATCCACTGATTATGCTGCTGCGGGACTGATGACATAGATTTCATTGCTGTGTGACACTGCATTGCACGTAACTACCACAACTTCTTTATCCATTTTTCACTTTCTGCGATATTGAACTTGTACCGTAAATGAGGTTCTTGTAAACAGAGCCATCACAAACTTTGGGTGACTGTGTCTTTTTGATTTTAATTTCCCTAAGCTATAGGACCATAAGTGGAAGTGCCCTAGGCTCTGTTGCTTTGTTTTTCAGATGTTTCAGGAAACACCATACACTTCTCCAGAGTGGCTGTTGGCAATTTACATCCCGCCCATCAGCATAACAAGGCTCCCCGTTTTCCATGGCCTGTCCTGGCTTTCTGGATTTTAAACTTTGTTCAGATGGCCCTTTTGACCGGGGGGAAGTGAGACTTCATTGTAGTGCAGATTACCTTTGCAAGCTTGTTTGTTTGGCCAAAAATTGTTTATGCGTTTTTTCCTGGAAAAAACGCATACGCCCTTTTTGGCCAAGTGCATCATTGTGGACGTTCTGCCTCTTTTCCTATGCTTTAAATGCAATTCCAGTCTACCTCCTGAAATCGGTTTCCTGCAATTCTGCCCCGCATTCAAATCCTCTTGGCAGCCTTACTTCTATATATTTTTGGACGACAGCTGTCATTTATAACTCTGCATGTTTGTGAATTACAGTGCCCCTGTGCTCCTTTCTTAAACACGCTTTCTTGTGAGCTGGCCGCAACACCGCAGGATTGCTTCAGGCCATAATCTGGTTCCAGCATGGCATGCTGAGCCTTCGTTACTTCCTCTTCCTGGTGGGAAATGAGAGTGAAATTTGCCCATCCAGACACCTCCAGCTAGTCTCTCATTGGTTCTCCCTATTCCTATTGATCTTCCGCAGAAATTGCAAACTGGGCCAAACAGGAGGCTCAAGGCACTGACTCTCCAAGTGGAGTGAGTGTTAGTAAAGTGTCTGGAACGCTGCACCCGAGTACCAGGGGACGAAAACTGAGACACATTTGAACACGTTTCCCGATCACATGTTGGATCATACTCTGGGTTCCACATGCATGTTTTAGCTGAAGGAAGAATCCCTTAAACCTGGAGAGTTGAGACCCATGGAATGGGTACCATGCAATATGACTTCAAAGGGTCTGCATTTGCTCACCGAACCTCACCAATCCTATCACTGCTGCGCTTATGCCGCTGTACACATGCTTGATTCTCTTTTGGAGACATATCAATCCATATGTTTTAAGATTCTTACTAGTCAGGTATATTCTTAGGTGTTTAATGGGCGTGTTGAGTCCATTTCGTTGAGCAAGGAGTAGCTCTTGTCTATTACATATTTGGCTTATGGAACGGTATCTGTGCTCATTTCAATCTCTGGTTTTATGCAGCACCCCAACTCACCTTTCCCCTTAAGCAAGCATAAGTTTTTTTCTAAATTTGAGACCCTGTTCTGTTTTGTAATTCAGTTCCTGTGTAGCCAAGTTTACATTCCGTGTATTAGTGATATCTTATGATGTTTCTTTTTATTTGTGACTTATTTCAGTTAGAATCATCGTACCTGAATCCACTCATTATGCTGCTACAGGCCTCATGACATAGATTTCATTGCTGAGTGATATTGCATTGTACGTAAGTACCACAACTTCTTTATCCATTTTTCGCTTCCTGCGATATTGAACTTGTACTGTAAACGAGGTTCTTGTAAGCAGAGTCATTCCAAACTTTGGGGTGGCTGTGTCTTTTTGATTTTAATTTCCCTAATCTATAGGACCATAAGTGGAAGTGCCCTAGGCTCTGTTGCTTTGTTTTTTAGATGTTTCAGGAAACACCATACACTTCTCCAGAGTGGCTGTTAGCAATTTACATCCCGCCCATCAGCATAACAAGGCTCCCAGTTCTCCATGGCCTGTCCTGACTTTCTGGATTTTACACTTTTTTCAGTAAGCCCCTTTGACCGGGGGAAGTGAGACTTCATTGTAGTGCAGATTAACTTTGCAAGCTTGCTTGGTTCGCCAAAAAGGGCGTATGTGTTTCTTCCTGGATATTCAGGAAAAACTGCATATGCCTTTTTGGCCAAGTGCATCATTGTGGACGTTCTGCCTCTTTTCCTATGCTTTAAATGCAATTCCTGTCTACCTCCTGAAATCGGTTTCTTGCAATTCTGCCCCACTTTCAAGTCCTCTTGGCAGCCTTACTTCAATATATTTTTGGACGATAGCTGTAATTTATAAGTCTGCAGGTTTGTGAATGACAGTGCCCCTGAGCTCCTTTCTTCAACTCGCTTTCTTGTGAGCTGGCCGCAACACCGCAGGATTGCTTCAGGCCCTAATCTGGTTCCGGCACAGTACGCTGAGCCTTTGGTTAATTCCTCTTCCTGGTGGGAAATGAGAGTTAAATTTGCCCGTCCAGACACTTCCAGCTAGTCTCTCATTGGTCCTCCATATTCCTGTTCATCTTCCACAGAAATTGCAACCTGGGCCAAACAGGATGTTAAAGGCACTGACTCTCCAAGTGGGGAGAGTGTAAGTAAAGCATCTGGAATGTTGCACCCGAGTACCAGGGGATGAAAACTGAGACACATTTGAACACGTTTCCCGATCACATGTTGGATCATACTCTGGGTTCCACATGCATGTTTTAGCTGAAGGAAGAATCCCTTAAACCTGGAGAGTTGAGACCCATGGAAAGGGTACCATGCAATATGACTTCAAAGGGTCTGCATTTGCTCACAGAACCTCACCAATCCTATCACTGCTGCGCTTATGCCGCTGTACACATGCTTGATTCTCTTTTGGAGACATATCAATCTATAGGTTTTAAGATTCTTACTAGTCAGGTATATTCTTAGACGTTTAATATGGGGTGTTGAGTCCATTTCGTTGAGCAAGGAGTAGCTCTTGTCTATTACATATTTGGCTTATGGAACGGTATCTGTGCTCATTTCAATCTCTGGTTTTATGCAGCGCCCCAACTCACCTTTCCCCTTAAGCAAGCATAAGTTGGTTTTCTACATTTGAGACCCTGTTCTGTTTTCTAATTCAGTTCCTGTGTAGCCATGTTTACATTCCGTGTATTAGTGATATCTTATGATGTTTCTTTTTCTTTGTGACTTATTTCAGTTAGAATCATCGTACCTGAATCCACTCATTATGCTCTACAGGCCTCATGACATAGATTTCATTGCTGAGTGATATTGCATTGTATGTAAGTACCACAACTTCTTTATCCATTTTTCGCTTCCTGCTATATTGAACTTGTACTGTAAACGAGGTTCTTGTAAGCAGAGCCATTCCAAACTTTGGGGTGGCTGTGTCTTTTTGATTTTAATTTCCCGAACCTATAGGAACATAATTGGAAGTGCCCTAGGCTCTGTTTCTTTGTTTTTCAGATGTTTCAGGAAACACCATACACTTCTCTGGAGTGGCTGTTGGCAATTTACATCCCACCCATCAGCATAACAAGGCTCCCCATTCTCCATGTCCTGGCCTGCATTTCTGGACTTTACACTTTTTTCAGATGGCCCTTTGGACCGGGGGGAAGTGAGACTTCATTGTAGAGCTGATTTCTTTGCAAGCTTGCTTGGTTGGCCAATAAGGGCGCATGCGTTTTTTCCTGAATATATTCAGGAAAAAACGCATACGCCCTATTTGGCCAAGTGCATCATTGTTGACGTTCTGCCTCTTTTCCTATGCTTTAAATGCAATTCCAGTCTACCTGCTGAAATCGGTTTCCTGCATTCTGCCCCACTTTCAAGTCCTCTTGGCAGCCTTACTTCAATATATTTTTGGACGATAGCTGTAATTTATAACTCTGCAGGTTTGTGAATGACAGTGCCCCTGAGCTCCTTTCTTCAACTCGCTTTCTTGTGAGCTGGCCGCAACACCGCAGGATTGCTTCAGGCCCTAAAGTGGTTCCGGCACAGCACACTGAGCATTTGGTTAATTCCTCTTCCTGGTGGGAAATGGGAGTTAAATTTGCCCGTCCAGACACCTCCAGCTAGTCTCTCATTGGTTCTCCCTATTCCTATTCATCTTGCGCAGAAATTGCAAACTGGGCCAAACAGGAGGTTCAAGGCACTGACTCTCCAAGTTGGGAGAATGTTAGTAAAACGTCTGGAATGTTGCACCCGAGTACCAGGGGACGAAAACAGAGACACATTTGAACACTTTTCCCGTTCACTCGGTGGATCATACTCTGGGTTCCACATGCATGTTTCAGCTGAAGGAAGAATCCCTTAAACCTGGAGAGTTGAGACCCATGGAATGGGTACCATGCAATATGACTTCAAAGGGTCTGCATTTGCTCACAGAACCTCACCAATCCTATCATTGTTGCGTTTATGCTGCTGTGCACACGCTTGTTTCTCTTTCGGAGACATATCAATCCATAGGTTTTAAGATTCTTACTAGTCAGGTATATTCTTAGACGTTTAATATGGGGTGTTGAGTCCATTTCGTTGAGCAAAGAGTAGCTCTTGTCTATTACATATTTGGCTTATGGAACGGTATCTGTGCTCATTTCAATCTCTGGTTTTATGCAGCACCCCAACTCACCTTTCCCCTTAAGCAAGCATAAGTTGGTTTTCTACATTTGAGACCCTGTTCTGTTTTCTAATTCAGTTCCTGTGTAGCCAAGTTTACATTCCATGTATTAGTGATATCTTATGATGTTTCTTTTTCTTTGTGACTTATTTCAGTTAGAATCATCGTACCTGAATCCACTCATTATGCTGCTACAGGCCTCATGACATAGATTTCATTGCTGAGTGATATTGCATTGTATGTAAGTACCACAACTTCTTTATCCATTTTTCGCTTCCTGCTATATTGAACTTGTACTGTAAACGAGGTTCTTGTAAGCAGAGCCATTCCAAACTTTGGGGTGGCTGTGTCTTTTTGATTTTAATTTCCCGAACCTATAGGAACATAATTGGAAGTGCCCTAGGCTCTGTTTCTTTGTTTTTCAGATGTTTCAGGAAACACCATACACTTCTCTGGAGTGGCTGTTGGCAATTTACATCCCACCCATCAGCATAACAAGGCTCCCCATTCTCCATGTCCTGGCCTGCATTTCTGGACTTTACACTTTTTTCAGATGGCCCTTTGGACCGGGGGGAAGTGAGACTTCATTGTAGAGCTGATTTCTTTGCAAGCTTGCTTGGTTGGCCAAAAAGGGCGCATGCGTTTTTTCCTGAATATATTCAGGAAAAAACGCATATGCCCTATTTGGCCAAGTGCATCATTGTTGACGTTCTGCCTCTTTTCCTATGCTTTAAATGCAATTCCAGTCTACCTGCTGAAATCGGTTTCCTGCAATTCTGCCCCACTTTCAAGTCCTCTTGGCAGCCTTACTTCAATATATTTTTGGACGATAGCTGTCATTTATAACTCTGCAGGTTTGTGAATGACAGTGCCCCTGAGCTCCTTTCTTCAACTCGCTTTCTTGTGAGCTGGCCGCAACACTGCAGGATTGCTTCAGGCCCTAATCGGGTTCCGGCACAGCACGCTGAGCCTTTGGTTAATTCCTCTTCCTGGTGGGAAATGGGAGTTAAATTTGCCCGTCCAGACACCTCCAGCTAGTCTCTCATTGTCTCTCCCTATTCCTATTCATCTTACACAGAAATTGCAAACTGGGCCAAACAGGAGGTTCAAGGCACTGACTCTCCAAGTGGGGAGAGTGTTAGTAAAGCGTCTGGAATGTTGCACCCGAGTACCAGGGGACGAAAACTGAGACACACTTGAACACATTTCCCGATCACACGGTGGATCATACTCTGGGTTCCACATGCATGTTTTAGCTGAAGGAAGAATCCCTTAAACCTGGAGAGTTGAGAACCATGGAATGGGTACCATGCAATATGACTTCAAAGGGTCTGCATTTGCTCACCGAACCTCACCAATACTATCACTGCTGCGTTTATTCCGCTGTACACATGCTTGATTCTCTTTTGGAGACATATCAATCCATAGGTTTTAAGATTCTTACTAGTCAGGTATATTCTTAGGCGTTTAGTATGGGTGTTGTGTCCATTTCGTTGAGCAAGGACTAGCTCTTGTCTATTACATATTTGGCTTATGGAACGGTATCTGTGCTCATGTCAATCTCTGGTTTTATGCAGCATCCAAACTCACCTTTCCACTTAAGCAAGCATAAGTTGGTTTTCTACATTTGAGACCATGTTCTGTTTTGTAATTCAGTTCCTGTGTAGCCAAGTTTACATTCAGTGTATTAGTGATATCTTATGATGTTTCTTTTTCTTTGTGACTTATTTCAGTTAGAATCATCGTACCTGAATCCACTCATTATGCTGCTACGGGCCTCATGACATAGATTTCATGGCTGAGTGATATTGCATTGTACGTAAATACCACAACTTCTTTATCCATTTTTCGCTTCTGCGATATTGAACATGTACCATAAACGAGGTTCTTGTAAGCAGAGCTGTTCCAAACTTTGGGTGACTGTGTCTTTTTGATTTTAATTTCCCTAAGCTATAGGACCATAAGTGGAAGTGCCCTAGGCTCTGTTGCTTTGTTTCTTAGATGTTTCAGGAAACACCATACACTTCTCCAGAATGGCTGTTGGCAATTTACATCCTGCCCATCAGCATAACAAGGCTCCCAGTTCTCCATGGCCTCTCCTGCCTTTCTGGATTTTACGTTTTTTTCAGATGACCGTTTTGACCGGGGGAGGGGGGGTAGTGAGACTTCATTGTAGTGCAGATTTCCTTTGCAAGCTTGCTTGGTTGGCCAAAAAGGGCGTATGCGTTTTTTCCTGGAAAAAACGAATACGCCCTTTTTGGCTAAGTGCATCATTGTGGACCGTTCTGCCTCTTTTCCTATGCTTTAAATGCAATTCCAGTCTACCTGCTGAAATCGGTTTCTTGCAATTCTGCCCCGCTTTCAAGTCCTGTTGGCAGCCTTACTTCAGTATATTTTTGGACGATAGCTGTAATTTATAAGTCTGCAGGTTTGTGAATGACAGTGCCCCTGAGCTCCTTTCTTCAACTCGCTTTCTTGTGAGCTGGCCGCAACACTGCAGGATTGCTTCAGGCCCTAATCTGGTTCCGGCACGGCACACTGAGCATTTGGTTAATTCCTCTTCCTGGTGGGAAATGAGAGTTAAATTTGCCCGTCCAGACACTTCCAGCTAGTCTCTCATTGGTCCTCCATATTCCTGTTCATCTTCCACAGAAATTGCAACCTGGGCCAAACAGGATGTTAAAGGCACTGACTCTCCAAGTGGGGAGAGTGTTAGTAAAGCATCTGGAATGTTACACCCGAGTACCAGGGGATGAAAACTGAGACACATTTGAACACGTTTCCCGATCACATGTTGGATCATACTCTGGGTTCCACATGCATGTTTCAGCTGAAGGAAGAATCCCTTAAACCTGGAGAGTTGAGACCCATGGAATGGGTACCATGCAATATGACTTCAAAGGGTCTGCATTTGCTCACCGAACCTCACCAATCCTATCACTGCTGCACTTATGCCGCTGTACACATGCTTGATTCTCTTTTGGAGACATATCAATCCATAGGTTTTAAGATTCTTACTAGTCAGGTATATTCTTAGGCGTTTAATGGGCGTGTTGAGTCCATTTCGTTGAGCAAGGAGTAGCTCTTGTCTATTACATATTTGGATTATGGAACGGTATCTGTGCTCATTTCAATCTCTGGTTTTATGCAGCACCCCAACTCACCTTTCCCCTTAAGCAAGCATAAGTTGGTTTTCTACATTTGAGACGCTGTTCTGTTTTGTAATTCAGTTCCTGTGTAGCCAAGTTTACATTCCGTGTATTAGTGATATCTTATGATGTTTCTTTTTCTTTGTGATTTATTTCAGTTAGAATCATCGTACCTGAATCCACTCATTATGCTCCTATTGGCCTCATGACATAGATTTCCTTGCTGAGTGATATTGCATTGTACGTAAGTACCACAACTTCTTTATCCATTTTTCGCTTCCTGCGATATTGAACTTGTACTGTAAACGAGGTTCTTGTAAGCAGAGCCATTCCAAACTTTGGGGTGGCTGTGTCTTTTTGACTTTAATTTCCCTAACCTATAGGACCATAATTGGAAGTGCCCTAGGCTCTGTTTCTTTGTTTTTCAGATGTTTCAGGAAACACCATACACTTCTCTAGAGTGGCTGTTGGCAATTTACATCCCACCCATCAGCATAACAAGGCTCCCAGTTCTCCATGGCCTGGCTTGCATTTCAGGACTTACACTTTTTTCAGATGGCTCTTTCGACCGGGGAAAGAGACACTTCATTGTAGTGCAGATTTCCTTGCAAGCTTGCTTGGTTGGCCAAAAAGTGCGTATGCGGTTTTTCCTGAATATATTCAGGAAAAAACGCATATGCCCTATTTGGCCAAGTGAATCATTGTGGACGTTGTGCCTCTTTTCCTATGCTTTAAATGCAATTCCAGTCTACCTGCTGAAATCGGTTTCCTGCAATTCTGCCCCGCTTTCAAGTCCTCTTGGCAGCCTTACTTCAATATATTTTTGGACAATAGCTGTCATTTATAACTCTGCAGATTTGTGAATTACAGTGCCCCTGAGCTCTTTTCTTCAACTCACTTTCTTTTGAGCTGCCCGCAACACCGTAGGATAGCTTCAGGCCCTAAACTGGTTCCGGCACGGTACACTGAGCCTTTGGTTAATTCCTCTTCCTGGTGGGAAATGAGAGTTAAATTTGCCCGTCCAGACACCTCCAGCTAGTCTCTCATTGGTTCTCCCTATTCCTATTCATCTTCCACAGAAATTGCAAGCTGGGCCAAAGAGGAGGTTAAAGGCACTGACCCTCCAGGTGGGGAGAGTGTTAGTAAAGCGTCTGGAATCTTGCACCCGAGTACCAGGGGATGAAAACTGAGACACATTTGAACACGTTTCCCGATCCCATGGTGCATCATACTCTGGGTTCCACATGCATGTTTTAGCTGAAGGAAGAATCCCTTAAACCTTGAGAGTTGAGACCCATGGAAAGGGTACCATGCAATATGACTTCAAAGGGTCTGCATTTGCTCACCGAACCTCACCAATCCTATCACTGCTGCTTTTATGCCACTGTACACATGCTTGATTCTCTTTCGGAGACATAGCAATCCATAGGTTTTAAGGTTCTTACTAGTCAGGTATATTCTTAGGCGTTTAATATGGGGGGTTGAGTCCATTTCGTTGAGCAAGGAGTAGCTCTTGTCTATTACATATTTGGCTTATGGAACGGTATCTGTGCTCATTTCAATCTCTGGTTTTATGCAGCACCCCAACTCACCTTTCCCCTTAAGCCAGCATAAGTTGGTTTTCTAAATTTGAGACCCTGTTCTGCTTTGTAATTCAGTTCCTGTGTAGCGAAGTTTACATTCCGTGTGGTAGTGATATCTTATGATGTTCCGTTTTCTTGTGACTTATTTCAGTTAGAATCATCGTACCTGAATCCACTCATTATGCTGCTACGGGCCTGATGACATAGATTTCATTGCTGAGTGATATTGCATTGTACGTAAGTACCACAACATCTTTATCCATTTTTCGCTTTCTGCGATATTGAACTTTTACCGTAAATGAAGTTCTTGTAAACAGAGCCCTCCCAAAATTTGGGGTGGCTGTGTCTTTTTGATGTTAATTTCCCTAAGCTATAGGACCATAAGTGGAAGTGCCCTAGGCTCTGTTGCTTTGTTTCTTAGATGTTTCAGGAAACACCATACACTTCTCCAGAATGGCTGTTGTCAATTTACATCCTGCCCATCAGCATAACAAGGCTCCCAGTTCTCCATGGCCTGTGCTGCCTTTCTGGATTTTACAGTTTTTTCAGATTGCCCTTTTGACTGGGGGGAAAGTGAGACTTCATTGTAGTGCAGATTTCCTTTGCAAGCTTGCTTGGTTGGCCAAAAAGGGCGTATGCGTTTTTTCCTGGAAAATACGAATACGCCCTTTTTGGCCAAGTGCATCATTGTGGACCGTTTTGCCTCTTTTCCTATGCTTTAAATGCAATTCCAGTCTACCTCCTGAAATCGGTTTCTTGCAATTCTGCCCCGCTTTCAAGTCCTGGTGGCAGCCTTACTTCAATATATTTTTGGACGATAGCTGTCATTTATAACTCTGCAGGTTTGTGAATGACAGTGCCCCTGAGCTCCTTTCTTCAACTCGCTTTCTTGTGAGCTGGCCGCAACACCGCAGGATTGCTTCAGGCCCTAGTCTGGTTCTGGCACGGCACACTGAGCATTTGGTTAATTCCTCTTCCTGGTGGGAAATGAGAGTTAAATATGCCCGTCCAGACACCTCCAGCTAGTCTCTCATTGGTCCTCCCTATTCCTGTTCATCTTCCACAGAAATTGCAACCTGGGCCAAACAGGATGTTAAAGGCACTGACTCTCCAAGTGGGGAGAGTGTTAGTAAAGCATCTGGAATGTTGCACCCGAGTACCAGGGGATGAAAACTGAGACACATTTGAACACGTTTCCCGATCACATGTTGGATCATACTCTGGGTTCCACATACATGTTTCAGCTGAAGGAAGAATCCCTTAAACCTGGAGAGTTGAGACCCATGGAAAGGGTACCATGCAATATGACTTCAAAGGGTCTGCATTTGCTCACAGAACCTCACCAATCCTATCACTGCTGCGCTTATGCCGCTGTACACATGCTTGATTCTCTTTTGGAGACATATCAATCTATAGGTTTTTAGATTCTTACTAGTCAGGTATATTCTTAGGCGTTTAATGGGCGTGTTGAGTCCATTTCGTTGAGCAAGGAGTAGCTCTTGTCTATTACATATTTGGATTATGGAACGGTATCTGTGCTCATGTCAATCTCTGGTTTTATGCAGCACCCGAACTCACCTTTCCACTTAAGCAAGCATAAGTTGGTTTTCTACATTTGAGACCATGTTCTGTTTTGTAATTCAGTTCCTGTGTAGCCAAGTTTACATTCAGTGTATTAGTGATATCTTATGATGTTTCTTTTTATTTGTGACTTATTTCAGTTAGAATCATCGTACCTGAATCCACTCATTATGCTGCTACGGACCTCATGACATAGATTTCATGGCTGAGTGATATTGCATTGTACGTAAATACCACAACTTCTTTATCCATTTTTCGCTTCTGCGATATTGAACATGTACCGTAAACGAGGTTCTTGTAAGCAGAGCTGTTCCAGACTTTGGGTGACTGTGTCTTTTTGATTTTAATTTCCCTAAGCTATAGGACCATAAGTGGAAGTGCCCTAGGCTCTGTTGCTTTGTTTCTTAGATGTTTCAGGAAACACCATACACTTCTCAAGAATGGCTGTTGGCAATTTACATCCCGCCCATCAGCATAACAAGGCTCCCAGTTCTCCATGGCCTGTCCTGCCTTTCTTGATTTTACACTTTTTTCAGATGGCCCTTTGGACCGGGGGGAAGTGAGACTTCATTGTAGTGCAGATTTCCTTTGCAAGCTTGCTTGTTTGGCCAAAAGGAGCGTATGCGGTTTTTTCCTGAATATATTCAGGAAAAAAGGCGTACGCCCTTTTTGGCCATGTGCATCATTGTGGACGTTCTGCCTCTTTTCCTATTCTTTACATGCAATTCCAGTCTACCTCCTGAAATCGGTTTCCTGCAATTCTGCCCCGCTTTCAAGTCCTCTTGGCAGGCTTACTTCAATATATTTTTGGATGATAGCTGTCTTTTATAACTCTGCAGGTTTGTGAATTACAGTACCCCTGAGCTCCTTTCTTCAACTCGCTTTCTTGTGAGCTGGCCGCAACACCGCAGGATTGCTTCAGGTCCTAGTGTGGTTCCAACACGGCATGATGAGCCTTTGTTAATTCCTCTTCCTGGTGGGAAATGAGAGTTAAATTTGCCCGTCTAGACACCTCCAGCTAGTCTCTCATTTGTTCTCCCTATTGCTGTTCATCTTCTGCAGAAATTGCAAACTGGGCCAAACAGGAGGTTAAAGGCACTGACTCTCCAAGTGGAGTGAGTGTTAGTAAAGCGTCTGGAATGTTGCACCCGAGTACCAGGGGACGAAAACTGAGACACATTTGAACACGTTTCCCGATCACATGTTCGATCATACTCTGGGTTCCACATGCATGTTTTAGCTGAAGGAAGAATCCCTTAAACCTGGATAGTTGAGAACCATGGAATGGGTACCATGCAATATGACTTCAAAGGGTCTGCATTTGCTCACCGAACTTCACCTTCCTAACACTGCTGCGTTTCTGCCACTGTACACATGCTTGATTCTCTTTCAGAGACATATAAATCCATAGGTTTTAAGATTCTTACTAGTCAGGTATATTCTTAGGCGTTTAATATGGGGTGTTGAGTCCACTTCATTGAGCAAGGAGTAGCTCTTGTCTATTACATATTTGGCTTATGGAACGGTATCTGTGCTAATTTTAATCTCTGGTTTTATGCAGCACCCCAACTCACCTTTCCCCTTAAGCAAGCATAAGTTGGTTTTCTACATTTGAGACCCTGTTCTGTTTTCTAATTCAGTTCCTGTGTAGCCAAGTTTACATTCCATGTATTAGTGATATCTTATGATGTTTCTTTTTCTGTGTGACTTATTTCACTTAGAATCATCGTACCTGAATCCACTCATTATGCTGCTATTGGCCTGATGACATAGATTTCATTGCTGAGTGATATTGCATTGTACGTAAGTACCACAACTTCTTTATCCATTTTTCGCTTTCTGCGATATTGAACTTGTACCGTAAACGAGGTTCTTGTAAACAGAGCCGTCCAAAACTTTGGGGGTCTGTGTCTTTTTGATTTTAATTTCCCTAAGCCTTAGGACCATAAGTGGAGGTGCCCTAGGCTCTGTTGCTTTGTTTCTTAGATGTTTCAGGAAACACCATACACTTCTCCAGAGTGGCTGTTGGCAGTTTACATCCCGCCCACCAGCATAACAAGGCTCCCAGTTCCCCATGGCCTGTCCTGCCTTTCTGGATTTTACATTTTTTTCAGATGGCCCTATTGACAGGGGGGAAGTGAGACTTCATTGTAGTGCAGATTTCCTTTGCAAGCTTGCTTGGTTGGCCAAAAATTGCGTATGCGTTTTTTCCTGAATATATTCAGGAAAAAACGCATACGCCCTTTTTGGCCATGTGCATCATTGTGGACGTTCTTCCTCTTTTCCTAGTCTTTAAATGCAATTCCACTCTACCTCCTGAAATCGGTTTCCTGCAATTCTGCCCCGCATTCACGTCCTCTTGTCAGCCGTACTTCAATATATTTTTGGACGATAGCTGTCATTTATAGCTCTGCACTTTTGTGAATTACAGTGCCCCTGAGGTCCTTTCTTCAACTCTCTTTCTTGTGAGCTGGCCGCAACACCGCAGGATTGCTTCAGGCCCTAGTGTGGTTCCGGCACGGCACGCTGAGCATTTGGTTAATTCCTCTTCCTGGTGGGAAGTGAGAGATAAATTTGCCCGTCCAGACACCTCCAGCTAGTCTCTCATTGGTGTTCCCTATTGCTGTTCATCTTCTGCAGAAATTGCAAACTGGGTCAAACAGGAGGTTAAAGGCACTGACTCTCCAAGTGGGGAGAGTGTTAGTAAAGCGTCTGGAATGTTGCACTCGAGTACCAGGGGACAAAAACTGAAACACATTTGAACACGTTTCCCGATCACTCAGTGTATCATACTCTGGGTTCCACATGCATGGTTTAGCTGAAGGAAGAATCCCTTAAACCTGGAGAGTTTAGACCCATGGAATGGGTACCATGCAATATGACTTCACAGGGTCTGCATTTGCTCACCGAACCTCACCAATCCTATCACTGCTGCGTTTATGCTGCTGTACACACGCTTGATTCTCATTTGGAGACATATAAATCCATAGGTTTTAAGATTCTTACTAGTCAGGTATATTCTTAGGCGTTTAATATGGGGTGTTGTGTCCACTTCGTTGAGCAAGGAGTAGCTCTTGTCTATTATATATTTGGCTTATGGAACGGTATCTGTGCTCATTTCAATCTCTGGTTTTATGCAGCACCCCAACTCACCTTTCCCCTTAAGCAAGCATAAGTTGGTTTTCTACATTTGAGACCCTGTTCTGTTTTCTAATTCAGTTCCTGTGTAGCCAAGTTTACATTCCGTGTATTAGTGATATCTTATGATGTTTCTTTTTCTGTGTGACTTATTTCAGTTAGAATCATTGTACCTGAATCCACTCATTATGTTGCTACGGGCCTGATGACATAGATTTCATTGCTGAGTGTTATTGCATTGTATGTAAGTACCACAACTTCTTTATCCATTTTTCACTTTCTGTGATATTGAATTTGTACCGTAAACAAGGTTCTTGTAAACAGAGCCTTCCCAAACTTTGGGGTGGCTGTGTCTTTTCGATTTTAATTTCCCCAAGCTATAGGACCATAAGTGGAAGTGCCCTAGACTCTGTTGCTTTGTTTTTCAGATGTTTCAGGAAACACCATACACTACTCCAGAGTGGCTGTTGGCAATTTACATCCCACCCACCAGCATAACAAGGCTCCCAGTTCTCCATGGTCTGTCCTACCTTTCTGGATTTTACACTTTTTTCAGATGGCCCTATTGACAGGGGGGAAGTGAGACTTCATTGTAGTGCAGATTTCCTTTGCAAGCTTGCTTGGTTGCCCAAAAAGGGCGTATGCGTTTTTTCCTGAATACATTCAGGAAAAAACGCATACGCCCTTTTTGGCCAAGTGCATCATTGTGGACGTTCTGACTCTTTTCCTATGCTTTAAATGCAATTCCAGTCTACCTCCTGAAATCGATTTCCTGCAATTCTGCCTTGCTTTCAATGTCTCTTCATAGCCTTACCTCAATATACTTTTCAAAATAGTTGGCCTTTATAACTCTGCAGGTTTTTCAATTGCAGTGGCACTTAGCTCCATTTTTCAGCTCTTATTTCTGTGATCTTGCCTCATAACCACAGGATTCCTTCAGAACCTATTCTTCTTCTGGGGTGCCTTGCTGTGCCTTTGGTTAATTCTTCTTCCTGATGTGAAATTAGAGTGACATGTGCCCATTGAAACCGCTACAGCTAGTTTCTCACTGGTTCCCCCTATTCCCATTCATCCTCTGCACCTACTGCCGACTTTGCAATACTGGAACTTAAAGGCATTGTCTCTCCATTTGGGGATGTTGTTAATAAAGCAGCTGGAATGTCGATTCGGAGCCACAGGAGAGGAAAAATGAGGTGTATTTTAGAAACCTTTCCCGATCATATGGTATACCATCCACTGGCTTTCCCATGCATGGTTTAGCTGTAGGAAGATTCCCTTCAACCTGGAGTGTTGGGACCCTTGGAATGAGTAGCATGAAGTATTGCATTAAACTTCCGGCAGTTGCTCACCAAAGCTCACCAATCCTCTCAGCCCCTAGTGTCCAGCCTTATGTCTTATCCAGCTGTGGGTTTATATGTGGTCAATATAAGTTGCATCACAGCCCCTGAGCGAATTTCGTAAGAATTTTTCTCTTTCATTGTTTCTGCGTTTTGTTTTTAAACTTTATTTCTATAATGGGGTTTAGCTCATTTTCACTGCTGTGTTTGTGCCGCTCTGCACACACTTGATTCCCTTATGGAGATATATCAATACATGGGTTTTAAGATTCTTATTACTCAGATATATTTCTCTGCAGTGTATAGGGTGTGTTGAGGCCAGTTCATTGAGCAAGGTGTAGATCTTGTCTAATACCTATTTGGTTTATTGAATGGTATCTGTGCTAATTTCAAACTCTGGTTTTATGCATCACCCCACCTCTCCTTTCCCCTTAAGCTGACATAAGTGTGTTTTCTAAATGTGAGACACTGTTCTGTTTTGTAATTCATTTTTTGTGCAGCCATATTTACCCTCCCTCTATAAGTGATATTTTATGATATGTTTCTTTTTCTGTTTGACTTATTTCAAGTAGTATTATCGGACCTAAATCCACTCTTTATCCTTTTACTAGCCTTATTACATTGATTTCATGGTGAAGAGATATTCCATTGTACATAAGTACCACATCTTCTTTATCCATTGTTCTCTTTCCTGGGATATTTAAGGTGTACTGAAGTCGAGGTTCTTGTAAACAGAGTAGCTCTAAACTGTGGTGTGCTTGTGTCTTTTTGATTTTTAGACTTCCCTAGATATACTTCTGTGATTGGAAGTACCCTATGCTCTGTAGCTCTGTTTTTTAGATGATTTAGGAACCACCATACACTTCTCCAGAGTGGCTCTCGGCAGTTCACACACTGTCCATCAGCGTATAAAGGCTCCCTGTTCTCCATGGCCTGTCCTGCATTTCTGGTTTTTACAATTTTTTCGGATGGCCCTTTTGACCAGTGGGAAATGAGACTTCTTTGTTGTGCACATTTGTATTGCTTTCTTGCTTGGTTGCCCATAAAGTGCGTATGCGTTTTTTCCTGGATATATTCAGGAAAAAACGCATACGCCCTTTTGGGCCAACTGCATCATTGTCGAAATTCTGCCGCTTTTCATGTGCTTTAAAGACGAGTCCAATCTATCTCTTGAAATCTGTTTCTTGCAATTCTGTCTTGCATTCAGATCCTCTTCTTTGCCTTACCTCAACATATTTTTGGACGTTAGTTTTCATTTATAACTCTGCAGGTTTGTGAATTGCAGTGACCCTGAGCTCCATTTTTTAAGTTGCTCTTTTGTGAGCTGGCCTCAAACTTGCAGGATTGCTTCAGGTGCTATTTTGGCTCTGGCGAGATGGGCTGAACCTTTTTTAAATTCTTATTCTTGATAGGAAATTAGAGTGACATGTGCCCGTCCAAAGCCCTACAACAATTCTCTCATTGGTTCCCCCTCTTCCCGTTCATCCTCCTCACAATTTGCAAAATGTGTGAAACAGAAGTTTAAATGTACTGATTCTCCAAGTGGGGAGATTCTAAGTAACGTGGCTGGAATGGTGAACAGGAGCACCAGGAGAGGATAAATGAGGTGCATTTTAGACACATCTCCCGATCACATGGTGTACAGTCCTCTGGGTTTTCCATGCATGTTTTAGCTGTAGGAAGATCCCTTGAACCTGCAGATTTGGGACCCATTGAATGGGTACCAGGTAGTATTACTTTAAGGGGTGTGCATTTCCTCACCCAACCTCACATTTCTCTTAGCACGAACAGTTTCCAGCCTTATGTCTCATCCTGCTGTGGGTCTAGATGTGTTCAATCCATGTTGCATCACCGTCCCTGAGGAAAAGTTGTAAGAGGTTTTCTCTGTCTCTCTGTCATTTATTTTTTTCAATTTATTACTATATCGGTTACAGCTGATTTTCAAAGCTCTGTTTCTTGCTGCTGTACATCCACTTGATTCACGTACACAGAGACATCAATAAATTCTTTTTCAGATTCTTACCAGTCGTATATATTCTTTTCCGGTGACTTGAGTGTGCTGAGTGCAGTTCTTTTAGCTACCGTGTAGGCCTTGTTGATTATCAGTTTGGTATTTGGAATGGTATCTTTGCTAATTTCAACCTCCTGGATGATGCCTCACCCCTCCCCACCTTTCCCGTTTAGCAGCCTTATGTGTGTTTTCTACATATTTGACTATGTTTTTGTTTTGTAATTTATTTCATGTGTAGCCATTTTGGATTCCACCTTTAAGTGATATCTTATGATATGTGTCTTTTTCTTTTTGAATTATGTCACTTAGAATGATCATACATAACTCCTCCGGAGTTGTTACAACTGGCCATATTTCATTGATTTCCAGGCTGAATAATATTCCACTCTACCTAAGTACCACATCTCTATCCATTTTTTCCCTCCAGAGACATTTAAGTTATATCCTAGTCGAGGATCTTTTAAACAGAGAGGCAGTAAATATTGGGGTGCCTGTGTCCTCTCGATTTTTGTTTTTCCCAAGATATACGCCCATGAGTGCAAGTGCCCTATGCTCTGTAGCTCATTTTTTAGATGCTTTAGTAAACACAATACATTTCTCCAGAATGGCTGTTGGCAATATACATTTCCACTATAAGCCTCACAGGGCTCCCTCTTCTCCTTGCCCTGTCCTGCATTTCTGGTGTTTACACTTTATGAGGATGGCTCTTCTGACTGATGCAAAGTGATATCTTTTGTAGTATTGATTTCCAGTGCCTACCTGTTTGGTTGGCTAAAAAGGTGTATGCCCTTTTCTTGAATATATACAGAAGAAAACGCATACAGCCTTTTTGGCCAACTGCAATGTTGGCAATGTTCAGCTCCTTTTCTTGTGCTTAATGGCGAGTCTTTTCTACCTCTTCAAATCCCTTTCCTGCCATTCTCCCTTGCTTACAAGTCCTTTTCTCTGACTTTCCTCAAGACATTTTTCAGTGATGGATATTTTCAACTCTGCAGTTTCATGAATTTTACTGCCCCTGAGTTCCATTGTTCAACTTGTGTTTATGGGAACTGGCCACAAAGCAGCGGGATTTCCTCAAGCCCTATACTGTTTCCATGGGCAACCCTAGGCTTTGGTCAATTCGTCTTCCTGATTGGAAATTAGAGTGACATGTGCCTGTCTGAACACCTAGGACTTGTCTCTCATTGTTCCTCATCCTTCCGCTTCATCCTCTGGACAAATTCCAAACTGTACGCAACAGGACGTTGACAGTGCTGACATCTCCAAGTGGGGAGACTGTTAGTAAAGACGCTGGAGGGGTGAACCCGAGGACCAGGAGATGAGGAGATGAGATGCCTTTTCCAAACTCTTCCCGATCAAACGGTATACCATCCTCTGGGTGTGACAGACATGTTTTAGCAGTAGGAAGAGTCCCATTCATGTAAGGAGAACACCAGGGCTTTTTCAAAATCAGTGTCTCCCCGAAACCCAAACTGGGGAATTATTTAAGCTATGGCTACACATATGTTCATTAAGGGCCTTGGGAAGTAGGCAGAGTCCAAACTTTAGATGATTGAAGTCTTCAGGGTCAGAAGCACTCACCACCGGCTTCCCTTAGGTTACACTTTAACTGTCATTGATAGATGATGTCAATAAAAATATCTATTCATTTTCAGATTATTTCCCCTTATAGGTTATTGCAAAATATTGAGTGTAGTTCCCTGTGCTATACAGTAGTTCCTTGTTGATGATCTATTTTATACATAGCAGTGTGTATGTGTTAATCCCAAACTGTTAATTTATCCCTCCTCCCACCTTTCCCCTTTGGTAATAATAAATTATAAGATTCTATACTTCTCAGAAATGGGGGAGCTGAAAGAGAGGTATCATTTTCAATGGAAAAGCATTTAAAACAAGATTGAAGCTTTAACCAAGATTATTAGATGTACATCCTTGGAAAGAAATCACTTCGTTTCTCTAATATTGACCTGACAAATAAGACAAACCTTTTCACTGAACTTGCTTATAATAAAGTGATGGAAATATCAAATGGAAGTGTTAGAAACATCTTATCTTACCCGAGTCTTATACACTGTTCTATGTTAATTACAGTTTGGCTCACACATCTGTTCATTGAAGTTACAATAGTCTCAATTTCTGTTACTGATCCTCCAGAGTGGACCCCAACAAGTGTCCCCCTGCCCAGTGTCATTGGGGCCTACAGATCGAGACTGAGTTTTGTTCACAAGCAAAGGAAACTTTATATTTTGATCAGAGAATGGAGAGGTGAGAGCATGCACTACCCCATGGGCTGTGGGCTGGGCTGCTGGGTAGAAATCCTGTCAGAGTCAGTGGGAGGGAGGGGGTGGTGCTCTCGAGGGCCAGGTTGGCTGCAGCTCAGGCTCTATATCGCGGAGTCTGCACTGGGCCCCAGGAGCTGAGGTGTCGAAGCAGCTATTCTGCACTAGGAAATCTGGTCTGAAGTGCTGGGTGTGGGACCTCTGCATGTGGGACCCTAGGAGCATGTGAAATTAGACAAATCACAAAGGATAAAAAAGGTTAGACTTGACTTTATTGCCCAGATTCTATTTTTATCTCCCAGGGATTTTTAATGGGCTTTGCTGGGGACAAACCCCTCCTCTGCCTTTTGTCCCGTTCCTCATTCTTGGAGTGCTGAGGGTGCAGACCCTTCTTCTGTAACTGCTGGGTGCTGAGTTTGGAGCCCTCATACCCGGGGACAAGGGTCAGAACTTCTCCCCAGCAGCCTCCAGGTGACGTTGATTGTCCCCAGGCCCCCTGCCTCCCTGCTCGTCCGCCTGAGCACCAGCATTGGAAGTGTTATAGATTCTAATGACCTTTAAGGGTCCAGGAAAGAGATGTGCAGAGACGCTATGGGGGCCGGTTTCACCCCGCCCCACATTTGTTCGGCCACCTTAGGCTGACCGTTTCTGCCAGCCTAGATGCTCTGACCAGTAGTCTGCGCTTTCTTCAATTAGGCCCCTGAATTAACGTAGAAACAGCACCAGGTGTCAGAGCCCTGCCCGCTCAACTCCCAGACAGTCCAGGGTCAGTGGTGATCAAGGACCATGATGGGCACTGAGTCAACAGCTTTTTGAAGTAAACAGGAGTCCAGCCGGTCTTATTGGCCACCATCATCACGGTGTCTGTAGGCTTTTCTATGGTGACAGTGTGATATACGGTTCCCCCAGCACGATTATTAGCTCCCCTCTGGGTGCAGTAAGTCCTGCAAGCAGTAGTCTACTCTTTTGGGACACACTCTTGTTGTTTTATGAGAGAAACTCCAGGTCAAGTGATGTTCACACGAGTCGTCATGGTGCCCTGTTGCCCCTGGTTATCTCTCTGGATGTTGGAGTTGGAGGGCCTCCTCACTTGAGGTCGGTGGGCCCACGGAGCGAACCCTGCAACTTCAGGGCATGGTTGGTGGTTAGGATCACAATGTGGGGTCCTTTTCCCTTAGGAGGGAGGTGGCCTTTTGGGCTGCTGATTTTCAGGTTTTTAGATACCGCCAGTATCTTGGCCAGATGTGGCAGTGGACCAAGCCCCTTGGTGACCGTAGTTTATCCTACCTGGATGGCATTCTTGCATTGTTCCATTTCAAGTGGTCCCAGTTTTTGCACTAATTCTCCAATGGCGATTCACCTTTCACCGGGAATGTAAAGGTCAAAGGGTTTAGCTCAATTAGGGAGTTCCAGGGCAAGGGTCTGAATTGACTGCTCTTTCCATTCTTGAAAGGCCACTTCTGGATTCTATTCAAAAGGATCATCATCTTTTCCTTTCAGTGTTTCATATAGAGGCCCAGCTAGTAGACTGTAGCTGGGGATCCAGAAGCAGCAAACCCTGGTCTCCCCAGGAACCCCTAAGCTGTCTTCTAGTTTTAGAAAGGGGTAAGGCTGCAAATGGTTTCTTCCCTTCCCTGGGATGTGCTTCTCCGACCTTCTGTGAGAATGAAGCCCAGGCAGGTCACCGCAGTCTGTGATATTTGAGCTTTTTCTTGGACAACTTCTATCCTTTATTGGCTTGGTAGTTCAGAGGCCTCCTTAGTAGGGCTGGCGATCAAAATATCATCTGCGTATTGAAGGAGAGTTTCCTTTTCCAGAGGTAGAACTTTTAGGTCTTTAGCTAAGCTTTCCCCAAAGATGGTGTGGGAATTTTTGCACCCTTGGGGCAAGACGGCCCGGAAGTATTGTTTTAGTTGTATGTTGAGTCCTGCCACTCACAAGCCAAAATTTCTTGTGACTCTGGGACTAATGGAATACAAAAGAAGGCATCATTGAAGACTAATACAGAATACCATGTCCTGGTGGTTGGTAGAATGACCAGCAGGGTGTAGGAATTAGGAGCAACTGGAGGTATATCCTCTGTGGCTTCACATACTGTCCTGACATCTTTTACCTGGTCCCCAGCAGCACATGGGGCTCTCGTGGTCAGGCCAATCCCAGGATATGGAGCTCACCTGGGCAGGTACCCCACCCCCACCCCAGCCCATGGGGCTCTCGTGGTCAGGCCCCTCCCAGGATACAGAGCTACCCTTGCAGGTACCGTGGCAGGGCTGGGCACACAGGAACCGTGCACATAGCCCTCATTGCAGAGCACCCGCAGCTCACCCGTCGCTCAGAGCTGACACAGAGCACCTCAGAGCAGGACTTGAACTAACAAACAGCACCTCCGACAGGTCTGTGACCCTGGGCATCACTCTGTGCAGCCTCCCTCCACCTGGTCTTCCAGAGACTTCCACTGCACCCGGGGCACCAGGCCTCTGTCTCCAACCACCAGCCACCCCTCCTCTCCCTGACTCCTGGGTTCCTCTCATTAGGAGAGGGTTTTGAAGTTGTCTCCCACTCATGGGCCAGATAAAATGATTAGAAAAGAAGCCAGAGCTGCAGCCCCTTGTCTATCCTGACTCTCAAGAGCCCACACCTGTTCCTTGGACCTGGCCGGTTCAGCAAGTTCCATTTTCTGCAACTGTGAGCCCCTGAGGGATGATGATTGGCTGACCTGGGCAGCCTTACGTGTTGGCCAGCCCTCCCCAGGTGTGCCTGGGTTGAGATCAATATAAATACCACTCCAGGCAGCTAGAGCCCCTGCAGCTGTGCCTGACGCCATTTTCTCTGCCCTGTCAGCAGTCTCGGGGCTGGGCTTGTGGGAGGGAGTGAGAGGCCATGGCTTTGTGGGTGGCCCAGTGTGAGTGGGGCTCTGCTGGACTTTCTGCAGCAGTTGCCAGGCTGCCACCTGCTAAAGAAGAGGATGTGTCACCCATACCTTATGCTGGAATTTCTCCCTGGGCAGAGGTGAGGAAGGAAAAAAGCAGTGGGGGCAGGGACAGGACGGGTATCTCAGGCAGGGAAATGGAAATCTTCCAGAAGAGCACCCAGGGCCAGGACCATCCTGGCTGGCCTGCAGGCACCAAGTCGGCCGGCATGCTGTCACTCGTGTGGCTCCATGGCCCTTCCTCTAGGCTTTCAAGTCCTTGTATGTATTCAGGTGTTTTACCTGGGAAGGGAGGGAACAGTTCAGCAGCAACTGGCCTGGGGCTCAGCTCACGTTTACTCACAGATGCCTCGGCACGGTGCCCCAGCTTTGCAATGAGGACGCTTGTTGCATGGGGGCTGCTGGCTGAATGGGAGACGATTCCCCACCACTGGCCAACTTCAGAATTGTTTACAACTGGAGCAAATGCCCTGATACGGTTTTCCTCTGTGTAATTGGTGGGTTCTGTTTTTTTTTTTCTCTTTTTCGTTTTTGGTTCAAGGTAGATTTTATTCCTCTTTTTTGTATTTACAGATATAAGCATGGAAATAATTTATTCATATAAATACATGTATGTGAAGGGAATAATTGTTTTTTCTGTTTTATTGTTTAAATTTTATTTCTTTTTAATTTTGAATTTTATTTTATATTTTTATACAGCAGGTTCTTATTGGTTATCTATTTTATACATATAAATGTATACATGTCAATCCCAATCTCTCAACTCCTCCCACCACCACCCCCCAACAGCTTTCCCCCCTTGTTGTCCATACGTTTGTTGTCTACATCTGTTGTTCTATTTATGCCTTGCAAAACGGTTAATCTGTACAGTTTTTCTAGGTTCCACATATATGCATGAATATACAAGATTTGTTTTTCTCTTTCTGACTTACTTCACTCTGTATGACAGTCTCTAGATCCATCGACGTCTCTACAAATGACCCAATTTCATTCCTTTTTATGGCTGAGTAATATTCCATTTTATATATGTACCACATCTTTATGCATTCGTCTGTCTGTGGGCATTTAGGTTGCTTCCATTACCTCGATATTGTAAATAGTGATGCAATGAACATTGTGGTGAATGTCTCTTTTTGATTTATGGTTGTGTCTCGGTATATGTCCAATACTGGGATTGCTGTATCATATGGTAATTCTATTGTTAGTTTCTTAAGAAACTCCATATTGTTCTCCATAGTGACTGTATAAATTTATATTCCCAACAATACTGGAAGAGTGTTCCTTTTCTCCACACCCTTTCTAGCATTTGTTGTTTGTAGATTTTCTGATGATGCCCATTCTAACAGGTGTGAGGTGATACCTCATTGTTGAGTCCATTTCGTTGAGCAAGGGGTAGGTCTTGTCTATTACATATTTGGCTTATAGAACAGTATCTGTGCTAATTTCAAACTCTGGTTTTATGCAGCACCCCAACTCACCTTTCCCCTTAAGCAAGCATAAGTTTTTTTCTAAACTTGAGACCCTGTTCTGTTTTGTAATTCAGTTCATGTGCAGCCAAGTTTACATTCCGTGTATTAGTGATACCTTATGATGTTTCTTTTTCTGTGTGACTTATTTCACTTAGAATCATTGTGCCTGAATCCACTCATTATGCTGGTACGGGCCTGGTGAGATAGATTTCTTTGCTGAGTGGTATTCCGTTGTACGTAAGTACCGCAACTTCTTTATCCATTATTTGCTCTTTGGGATATTTAACTTGTACTGTAGAAGAGGTTTCTGTAAACAGAGCCATGCCAAATTTTGGGGTGGCTGTATCTTTTTGATTTTAATTTCCCTAAGCTATAGGACCATAAGTGGAAGTACCCTAGACTCTGTTGCTTTGTTTTTTAGATGTTTCAGGAAACACCATACACTTCTCCAGAGTGGCTGTTGGCAATTTACATCCCGCCCATCAGCAGAACAAGGCTCCCAGTTCTCCATGGCCTGTCCTGCCTTTCTGGATTTTACACTTTTTTCAGATGGCCCTTTTGACCGGGGGGAGGTGAGACTTCATTGTAGTGCAGATTTCCATTGCAAGATTGCTTGGCTGGCCAAAAAGGGCGTATGCGTTTTTTCCTGAATATATTCAGGAAAAAACGCATACGCCCTTTTTAGCGAAGTGCATCATTGTTGACGTTCTGCCTCCTTTCCTATCCTTTAAATGCAAACCCAGTCTACCTCCTGAAATCGGTTTCCTGCAATTCTGCCCCGCTCAAGTCGTCTTCGCAGCCTTACTTCAATATATTTTTGGACGATAGCTGTCATTTATAACTCTGCAGGTTTGTGAATTACAGGGCCCCTGAACTCCTTTCTTCAACTCGCTTTCTTGTGAGCTGGCCGCAAACCCGCAAGATTGCTTCAGGCCCTAATCTGGTTCTGGCAGGGCACGCTGAGCCTTCGGTTAATTCCACTTCCTGGTGGGAAATTAGGGTTAAATGTGCCCGTCCAGACACCTACCTCACTCTCAGCCCCTTGGTGATGTGGGTCCTCTGGTTTGTGCCCACCTTAGCTGGGTTCCTCACCTTTCAATGATGTGGCCCCACTGGTGTGAGGACACTCCTGCCTGGTTCTCATCCACGTGGTTATGTGGACGCCCTGGTGAGAGTCTTATCCTGGCTGTGTTCCTCACCCTTCTGTGAGGGAGACCCTCTGCTGATAGGTCACTCCTGCATGGCTGGCACACATTGCCTTGGCGAAGTCAGCCGTGTGGTGGCAGTTGGAGCGTGCTGGGAATCTCCTCCCCTCGGTGATGAGGGCCCTCTGGCGTCAGACCCTAACTGCTGGGATTCCCACATTTTCTGATGTGCGCCCAGTGATGCGAGGACACTCCATCCAGGTTCACATCCCCATTGGGATGTGGGCCTTCTGCTCTGAGGTCCCAACGGCTGGGACCGTTGGGTTCATAGTTTCATGATGTGGGCTCTCTGCTGTTAGTTCACTCTGGCCTGGATGTCATAGCCTCTGTGCTCTGGGCCGCCTGCTGGGAGGTTCCAACTGTTGGATTCCTCAACTTTTTTATTCTATGGGCCCTGTGTTGTAATGCTCCTCCTGCCTGCCTCACTCGCAACCCCTTCGTGATGTGGGTCCTCTAGTTTGAGGCCACATGTGCTGGTTTCCGCAACTTTCGATGATGTGGCCCCACTGGTGTGAGGACACTTCTGCCTGGTTCCCATCCCCTTGGTGATGTGGGCCTTCTGGTGACAGTCTTATCCTGGCTGGGTTCCTCACCCTTTTGTGAGGTAGGCCCTCAGCTGTGAGGTCAATCCTGCCTGGCTTGCACACATCACCTTGGCGACGTGGGCCCTCTGTTGGCACATGGAACCTGCTGGGAGCCTCCTCCCCTCGGTGATGACGGCCCTCTAGCGTCAGGCCCTAACTGCTGGGCTCCCCACGTTTTCTGATGTGAGCCTAGTGATGCCAGGACACTCCTGTCAGGTTCCCATCCACATGGGGATGTGGGCTTTCTGCTCTGTGGTCCCAACGCCTGGGTTGCTCAGTTTCATGAGTGGGCTCTCTGGTGTTAGTTCACTCCTGCCTGCATCCCATAGCTTCTGTACCCTCGGCCGCCTGCTAGGAGGTTCCAACTGCTGGATTCCTCACCTTTCTTATTCTTTGGGCCCTCTGTTTTTAGGCTCCTCCTGCCTGCCTCACTTCCATTCCCTTTGTGATATTTGTCCTCTGATTTGAGGCCACATGTGCTGGGTTCCTCACCTTTCGATGATGTGGCCCCACTGGTGGGAGGACAGTCCTGACTGGTTCCCATCCCCTTGGTGATGTGGGCCCTCTGGTGAGAGTCTGATCCTGGCTGGGTTCCTCACCCTTCTGTGAGGTGGGCCCTCTGCTGTGACGTCAATCATGCCTG
Source organism: Lagenorhynchus albirostris (assembly GCF_949774975.1). Taxonomy (NCBI): domain Eukaryota; kingdom Metazoa; phylum Chordata; class Mammalia; order Artiodactyla; family Delphinidae; genus Lagenorhynchus; species Lagenorhynchus albirostris. Next base: position 25,144 of record NW_026783310.1, on the reverse strand, counting down.
TCTGGCACATGTCACCTTGGCGACGTTGGCCCTCTGGTGGCAGTTGGAGTGTGCTGGGATCCTCCTCCCCTCGGTGATGAGGGCCCTCTTGCGTTAGGCCATAACTACTGGGCTCCCCACATTTTCTGATGTGCGCCAAGTGAGCGAGGACACTCTTGCCAGGTTCCCATTCCCATGGGGATGTGGGCCTTCTGCTCTGAGGTCAAAACGGCTGGCTTGCTCACAGTACGATGATGTGGGCCCTCTGCTGTGAGTTCACTCCGGCAAGGATCCCTTATCGTTGATGCTCTGGGCCGCCTGCTGGGAGGTTCCAACTGCTGGATTCCTCGACTGTTTTATTCTATGGGTCCTCTGTTGTGAGGCTACTCCTGCCTGCCTCACTCCATGCCCCTTCGTGATGTGGGTCCTCTGGTTTGAGGCCACATGTGCTGGGTTCCTCACCTTTTGATGATGTGGCCCCACTTGTGTGAGGACATTCCTGCCTGATTCCCATCCCCTTGGTGAGGTGGGCCCTCTGGCGAGAATCTAATCCTGTCTGGGTTCCTCAACGTTCTGTGAGGTAGGCCATCTGCTGTGAGGTCACTCCTGCCTGGCTGGCACACGTCACCTTGGTGACATGAGCTCTCTGGTGGCAGTTGGAGCGTGCTGGGTGCCTCCTCCTCTCGGTGATGATGGCCCTCTGGTGTTAGGCTCTACATGGTGGGCTCCCCACATTTTCTGATGTGCGCCCAGTGGTGCGAGGCCACTCCAGCCATGTTCCCATCCCCATGGGGATGTGAGCCTTCTGCTCTGAGGTCCCAACGCCTGGGTTGCTCACAGTTTTATGATGTGGGCCCTCTGCTGTGAGTTCACTGCAGCCTGGATCCCATAGCCTCGGTGCTTTTGGCCACCTGCTGTGAGGTTCCAACTGCTGCATTCCTCACTTTTTAAATTTTTTGGGCCCTCTGTTGTGAGGATCCTCCTGCCTGCCTCACTCCCAGCCCCTTCGTGATGTGTGTCCTCTGGTTTGAGGCCACATGTGCTGGGTTCCTCACCTTTCGATGATGTGGGACCAATGGTGTTAGGAGACTCCTGCCTGGTTCACATCTCCTTGGTGTTGTGGGCCCTCTGTTGAGAGTCTGATCCTGGCTGGGTTCCTCACCCTTCTGTGAGGTGGGCCGTCTGCTGTGAGGTCACTCCTGCCTGGATGGCACACCTCTCCTTGGTACGTCAGCCCTCTGGTGGCAGTTGGAACAAGCTGGGAGCCTCCTCCCCTCAGTGATGAGGGCCCTCTGGCATCAGGCCCTAACTGCTGGGCTCCCCACATTTTCTGATGTGTGCCCAGTAGTGCGAGGACACTCCTGCCAGATTCACATCCCCATGGGGATGTGGGCCTTCTGCTCTGAGGTCCCAACAGCTGGGTTGTTCACACTTTCATGATGTGGGGTCTCTGGTGTTTTTCACTCCGGCCTGGATCCCATAGTCTCTGTGCTCTGTGTCGCCTGCTGGGAGGCTTCAACTCCTGGATTCCTCACCCTATTTATTCTTTGGGCCCTCTGTTGTGAGGTTCTTCCTGCCTGCCTCACTCCCAGCCCTTTGGTGATGAGTGTCCTATGGTTTGAGGCCACATGTTCTGAGTTCCTCAAATTTCGAAGATGTGGCCCCTCTGGTGTGAGGACACTCCTGCCTGGTTCCCATCCCCTTTGGTGATGTGGGCCCTCTTGTGAGAGTCTGATCCTGGCTGGGATCCTCACACTTCTGTGAGGTGGGCCCTCTGCTGTGAGGTCACTCCTGCCTGGGTGGCACACCTCGCCGTGGTGACGTCGGCCCTCTGGTGGCTTCCTACCCTCGGAGATTAGGGCCCTCTGGCGTCAGGCCCTTACTATTAGGCTCCCCACATTTTCTGATATGTGCTCAGTGCTGCAATGACACTCCTGCCAGGTTCCCATCACCATGGGGATATGGGTCGTCTGCTCTGAGGTCCCAAAGTCTGGGTTGCTCAGAGTTTCATGATGTGGGCCTTCTGCTGTGAGTTCACTGCGGCCTGGATCCCATAGCCTCTGTGCTCTGCGCCACCTGCTGGGAGGTTCTAAAAGCTGGATTCCTCAAATTTTTATTCTTTGGGACCTCTGTTTGTAGGCTCCTCCTGCCTGCCTCACTCCAGGCCACGTCGTGATGTGTGTCCACTGGTTTGAGGCCACATGTGCTGGGTTCCTCACCTTTCGATGATGTAGCCCCACTGGTGTGAGTACACTCCTGCCTGGTTCCCATGCCCTTAATGATGTGAGCCCTGTGGTGAGAGTCTGATCCTGGCTGTGTACCTCACCCTTCTGTGAGGTGGGCCCTCTGCTGTGAGGTCACTCCTTCCAGGTTGGCACTGCTCGCCTTGGCGACGTTGGACCTCTGGTGTCAGTTGGAACCTGCTGGGAGATTCTTCCCCTCGGTCATGATGACCCTCTCGTGTCAGGCCCTAACTGCTGGGCTTCCCACGTTTTCTGATGTGAGCCCAGTGATGCCAGGGCACTCGTGTCAGGTTCCCATCTGATGGGGATGTGGGCCTTCTGCTCTGAGTTCCCAACGGTTGGGTTGCTCACACTTTCATGATGTGGGGTCTCTGGTGTTAGTTCACTCCAGCCTGGATCCCATAGCCTCTGTGCTCTCAGTCGCTGGCTGGCAGGATCCAACTGCTGGATTCCTCAACTTATTTATTCTTTGGGCCCTCTGTTGTGAGGTTCCTCCTGCCTGCCTCACTCCCAGGCCCTCGGTGATGTGGGTCTTCTGGTTTGAGGCTACATGTGCTGAGTTCCTCACCTATCAATGATGTGGCCCCACTGGTGTGAAGACACTCCTGCCTGGTTCCCATCGCCTTGGTGATGTGGGCCCTCTGGTGAGAGTCTGATGTTGGCAGGGTTCCTCACCCTTCTGTGAGGTGTGACCACCGCTGTGAGGTAACGTCTGCCTGGCTTGCTCATGTTGCCCTGGCGATGTGAGCCATCTGGTGGCAGTTGGAGCCTGCTGGGAGACTCCTCCCCTCAGTTATGAGGGGCCTGGAAAAAATGCATGTACTCTTTTTGGCCACGTGCATCATTGTAGACGTTCTGCCTCTTTTCCTATGCTTTAAATGCAATTCCAGTCTACCTCCGGAAATCGGTTTCCTGCAATTCTGCCCCACTTTCAAGTCCTCTTCACAGCCTTACTTCAATATATTTTTGGACGATAGCTGTCATTTATAACTGTGCAGGTTTGTGAATTACAGTGCCCCTGAGCTCCTTTCTTCAACTCGCTTTCTTGTGAGCTGGCCGCAACACCGCAGGATTGCTTCAGGCCCTAATCTGGTTCCGGCATGGCACGCTGAGCCTTTGGTTAATTCCTCTTCCTGGTGGGAAATGAGAGTTAAATTTGCCCGTCGAGACACCTCCAGCTAGTCTCCCTTTTGTTCTCCCTATTCCTGTTAATCTTCCGCAGAAATTGCAAACTGAGCCAAACAGGAGGTTAAAGTCACTGACTCTCCAAGTGGGGAGAGTGTTAGTAAAGCGTCTGGAATGTTGCACCCGAGTACCAGGGGACGAAAACTGAGACACATTTGAACACGTTTCCCGATCACTCGGTGGATCATACTCTGGGTTCCACATGCATGTTTTAGCTGAAGGAAGAATCCCTTAAACCTGGAGAGTTGAGACCCATGGAATGGGTACCATGCAATATGACTTCAAAGGGTCTGCATTTGCTCACTGAACCTCACCAGTCCTATCACTGCTGCGTTTATGCCACTGTACACACGCTTGATTCTCTTTCAGAAGCATATAAATCCATAGGTTGTAAGATTCTTACTAGTCAGGTATATTCTTAGGCGTTTAATATGGGGTGTTGAGTCCATTTCGTTGAGCAAGGTGTAGCTCTTGTGTATTATATATTTGGATTATGGAACGGCATCTGTGCTCATTTCAATCTCTGGTTTTATGCAGCACCCCAACTCACCTTTCCCCTTAAGCAAGCATAAGTTGGTTTTCTAAATTTGAGACCCTGTTCTGTTTTGTAATTCAGTTCCTGTGTAGCCAAGTTTACATTCCATGTATTAGTGATATCTTATGATGTTTCTTTTTCTGTGTGACTTATTTCAGTTAGAATCATCGTACCTGAATCCACTCATTATGCTGCTACGGGCCTGATGACATAGATTTCATTGCTGAGTGATATTCCATTGTACGTAAGTACCACAACTTCTTTATCCATTTTTCACTTTCTGCAAAATTGACCTTGTACCGTAAACGAGGTTCTTGTAAACAGAGCCGTCCAAAATTTGGGGTGGCTGTTTCTCTTTTATTTTAATTTCCCTAAGCTATAGGACCATAAGTGGAAGTGCCCTAGGCTCTGTTTTTTGATTTTTAGCTGTTTCAGGAAACACCATACACTTCTCCAGAGTGGCTGTTGGCAATTTACATCCCGCCCATCAGCATAACAAGGCTCCCAGTTCTCCATGGCCTGTCCTGCCTTTCTGGATTTTACACTTTTTTCAGACGGCCCTTTTGACCTGGGGGAAGTGAGACTTCATTGTAGTGCAGATTTCCTTTGCAAGCTTGCTTGGTTGGCCAAAAAGGGCGTATGCGTTCTTTCCTGAATATATTCAGGAAAGAACGCATACGCCCTTTTTGGCCAAGTTCATCATTGTCCACGTTCTGCCTCTTTTCCTATGCTTTAAATGCAATTCCAGTCTACCTCCTGAAATCGGTTTCCGGCAGTTCTGCCCCGCTTTCAAGTCCTCTTTGCAGCCTTCCTTCAATATATTTTTGGATGATTGCTGTCATTTATAACTCTACAGGTTTCTGAATTACAGTGGGTAAGGGTTATGGTTAAGGTTAAGGTTAGGGTTAGGGGATGGGGACGCTTTACGATACAGGTTAGGGTACGACAACCGTATTGGGTGAGTGTACGTGTTATAGTACCTGTTAGTGTTATCGTACAGGTTAGGATTAGGGGACGGATTAGGGTAAGGCTCCAGTAAGGGTTTGGGTTAGGGTTAGGGGACGGGGACAGGGACGGGGACTGGGACAGTTCAGGATACAGGTTAGGGTACAACAACTGTTTAGGATGAGCGTACGTGTTAGGGTACGGGTTAGTGTTACGTACGGGTTAGGATTGGGGACAGGTTAGGGTAAGGCTTCAGGTAAGGGTTAGTGTAGGGTTAGGTTTAGTGTTAGGGGACAAGGACGGTTAAGGTACTGGTTAGGGTACGACAACTTTTTAGGATGAGCTTACATGTTAGGGTATGTGTAACTCTTAGCGTACGGGTTAGCATTAGAGGACAGGATAGGGTAAGCCTTCGTGTAAATGTTAGGGATAGGGTTAGGGTTAGGGGACGGGGATTGTTTAGGGTACAGGTTAGGGTATGACAGCAGTTTAGGGTGAGCGTACGTGTTACGGTACGGGTTAGTGCGTACCGTACGTATGGCTTAGGATTAGGGGACGTGTTAGGGTAAGGCTTTAGGTAAGGTTTAGGTTTAGGGTTAGGTTTAGGGTTAGGGGATGGGGACGGTTTCGGGTACAGGTTAGGGTACGACAACAGTTTGGGGTCAGCGTACGTGTCAGGGTATGGTTTAGTGTTAGCATATGGGTTAATATTAGGGGATGGGTTGGCGTAAGGCTTTGGGTAAGGGTTAGGGTTACGGTTAGAGCTAGGGTTTGGGTTAGGGGATGGGGACAGTATAGGGTACATGTTAGGGTATGACAACCATTTAGGGTGAGCATACATGTTACGGTATGGGTTAGTGTTAGCGTACGGTTTAGGATTAGGGGATGGGTTAGGGTAAGGCTTTGGATAAGCGTTAGGGTTACTCTTAGGGCTAGGGTTAGAGTTAGGGGACGGGGACGGTTTAAGGTACAGGTTAGGGTACTACAACGGTTTATGGTGAGCATGCCTGTTAGGGTATGGGTTAGTGTTAGCGACGGGTTAGGATTAGAGGACGGGTTAGGTTAAGGCTTTGGGTAACGGTTAGGGTTACGGTTAGGGTTAGGGTTAGGGTTAGGGGACAGGGACTGTATAGGGTACAGGTTAGGGTACGACAGCGGTTTAGGGTGAGCGTACGTGTTAGGGTACGGGTTAGTGTAAGCATACAGGTCAGGATTAGGGGACTGGTTAGGGTAAGGCTTCGATTAAGGGTTAGGGTTAGGGTTAGGGGACAGAGATGGTTTAGGGTACAGGTTAGGGTACGACAACAGTTTAGGGTGAGCGTACGTGTTAGGGTACTGGTTAGAGTTATCATACAGGTTAGTATTAGGGGACGGTTTAGGGTACAGGTTAGGGTACGACAATGGTTTAGGGTGAGCGTACGTGTTCGGGTATGGGTTAGTGTTAGCTTACGGTTTAGGATTAGGGGACGGGTTAGCATAAGGCTTCGAGTAAGGGTTAGGGAACGGGGAGAGTTAGGGTTAGTGTGAGGGCTAGGGTTAGGTTTAGGATTAGGGTTTGGTTTAGGGTTAGGTAACAGAGACAGTTTAGGGTACAAGATAGTGTACGACAACACTTTAGGGATAGCGTATGTGTTAGGGTATGGGTTAGTGTTAGTGTACGTGTTAGGGTTAGAGGACGGGGACGGTTTAGGGTACAGGTTAGGGTACGACAACGGATTAGGGTGAGTGTACGTGTTAGGGCACATGTTAGCGTAAGGGTAGGGTTAGGGAACGCGTATGGTTTAGATCACAGTTTAGAGTACAACAACATGTTAGGGTATGTATCAGGGTACAGGTTAGTGTTAGTGTATGGGGTAGGATTAGGGAACTGGTTAGGGTAAGGGTTCGGGTAAGGGTTAGTGTTAGGGTTAGGGTTAGGAAATGGGGATGGTTAAGGGTACATGTTAGGGTACGCAACGGTGTAGGGTTAGCATACGTGTTAGGGTATGGGTTAGTGTTAGTGTATGGGTTAGGATTAGGGGACGGTTTAGGGTAAGGCTTCCTGTAAGATTTCGGTCTAGGGCCAGGGTTTGTGTTAGGGAATGGGAACGGGAACGGTTTAGGTTACAGGTTAGTGTATGACAACGGTTTTGGTTTAGCGTACGTGTTATGGTATGGTTTACTGTTAGTGTATGGGTTAAGATTAGGGGTCGGGATAGGGTAAGGCTTTGGGTAAGGGTTAGTGTTAGGGTTAGGTTTAGGGGATAGGGACGGTTTAGGGTACAGGTTAGGGTACGACAACGGTTTAGGGTGAGAGTACGTGTTAGGGTACGGGTTAGTGTTAGTGTAGGAGTTAGGATTAGGGGACAGGTTAGGGTAAGACTTCGGGTAAGGGTTAGGTTTATGGTTAGGGTTAGGGAACGGGGACGGTTTAGTGTACAGTTTAGAGTATGACAACAGTTTAGTGTTAGCGTACGTGTTAGGGTACGGTTTAGTGGTTGTTTATGGGTTAGGATTAGGGGACAGCTTAGGGTAAGGCTTAGGGTAAGAGTTAGGGTTAGTGAACGGGGACAGTTTAGGTTAGGGTACAGGTTAGTTTATGACAACACTTTATGGTTAGCGTACGTGTTCGGGTATGGGTTAGTGTTAGTGTACGGTTTAGGATTAGGGGACGTGTTAGGGTAAGGCTTCGTGTAAGGATTAGGGTTAGCGTTAGGGTTAGGGTTAGTGAACGGGGCTGGTTTAGGGTACAGGTTAGGGTATGACAACTCTTTAGTTTTAGCGTATGTGTTAGGGTATGGGTTAGTGTTAGTGCACAGTTTAGGATTACGGGACGGCTTAGGGTAAGGCTTCGGGTTAGGGATAGTGTTAGGGTTAGGCTTAGGGATAGGGAACAGGGATGGTTTAGGGTACCCGTTCGGGTACGACAAAGGTTTAGGGTTAGTGTACGTGTTAGGTTACGTGTTAGTGTTAGTGTATGGGTTAGGTTTAGGGAATGGTTTAGGGTAAGGCATCAGGTGAGGGTTAGTGTTAGGGTTAGGGAATGGGGATGGTTTAGGGTACAGGTTAGTTTATGGCAATGGTTTAGGTTTCGCGTATGTGTTAGGGTATGGGTTAGTGTTAGTGTATGGATTAGTATTAGGGGACAGGTTAGGGTAAGGCTTCGGGTAAGGGTTAGAGTTATGGTATGGGGACGGTTTAGGGTAAAGGTTAGGGTACGACAAGAGTTTAGCTTTAGCATAGGTGCTATGGTATGGGTGAATGTTAGTGTACGGGTTAGGATTAGGGGACATCGTAGGGTAAGGCTTTGGGTTAGGGTTACGGAATGGGGGTGGTTTAGGGTACAGGTTAGGGTACGACAACGGTTTAGGGTTAGTGTACTTGTTAGGGTACAGGTTAGTGTTAGTGTATGGCTTAGGATTAGGGGATGGCTTAGGGTAAGGCTTCAGGTTAGGGATAGTGTTAGGGTTAGGCTTAGGGAATGGGGAGGGTTTAGGGTACAGGTTAGGGTACGACAACGGTTTAGGGTGAGCGTGCGTGTTAGGGTATGCGTTAGTGTTAGGGTATGCATTAGTGTTATTGGTACGCGTTAGTGTTAGTGTACGGGTTAGGATTAGGTTTAGGGTTAGGGGTAGGTTTAAGGTCAGGGTTAGGGTTAGCGTTAGGGATCGGGTACATTTCAGGGTTAGGGTAGGGTATGTGTTAGGTTATGTGTTATTGTTAGTGTACGGATTAGGATTAGGGTACCGTGTAGTGTAAGGGTTAGGTAAAGAGTTCAGTTTAGGATTAGGGTTAGAGTTAGGGTTAGGGTTATGGAACAGGTGAATTGCAGTGCCCCTGTGCTCCATATAAAGTGATGGAAATATCCAATGGAAGTGTTAGAAACATCCTATTTTACCCAAAACTTATACACTGCTATACGTTAATTACAGTTTTGCTCACACATCTGTTCATTGATGTTACAATGTTGTCAATTCACTGATATATGTTAATTACAGTTTTGCTCACACATCTGTTCATTGATGTTACAATGTTGTCAATTTCTGTGACTGATCCACCAGAGTGGGCCCCAACAAGGCTCCCCTTGCCCAGTGTCATTGGAGCCAACAGATCGAGACTGAGTTTGGTTCAGAAGCAAGGGAAATTTTATATTTTCTTCAGAGAACGGAGAGATGAGAGCGTGCACTACCCCGCGGGCTGTGGGCTTACCTGCTGTGTAGGGATCCCAGCAGCATCAGTGGGAGGGAGGGGCGGAGCTCTCGAGGGGCGGGTTGGCTGCAGCTCAGGCTCTATGTCGTGGAGTCTGCATGGGGCCCCGGGAGCTGAAATGTCAACCCAACCATTCTGCATTAGGAAATCGGGTCTGAAGTGCCGGGTGTGGGACCTCTGCATGCGGAACCCTAGGAGCACGTGAAATTAGACAAAGTACAGAGGAAAAAAAGGTTAGACTTTATTTTATTGCCCAGATTCTATTTTTGTCTCCCAGGAATTTTTCATGGGCTTTGCCGGTGACAAACCACTCCTCTGCCTTTTGTCCTATTCCTCATTCTTGGGGCGCTGTGGGTGCAGACCCCTCTTCTTTCACTGCTTCGTGCTGAGTTGGGAGTCCTCGCACTTGTGGGGAGGGGCAGAACTTCTCCCCAGCAGCCTCCAGGTGAGGTTGATTGTCCCCAGGTCTCCTGCCTCACTGCTCGTCCACCTGAGCACCAGCATTGGAAGTGTTATAGATTCTAATGACCTTTAAGGGTCCAGGAAAGAGATGCGCAGAGAGGCTGGGGGGGCTGGTTTTACCCCTCCCCACATTTGTTCGGCCACCTTAGGCTGACGGTTTCTGCCGGCCTAGATGCTCTGACCAGTAGTCTGCGCTTTCTTCAATTAGGCCCCCGAGTTAATGTACAAACAGCACCAAGTGTCAGAGCCCTGCCCGCTCAACTCCCAGACAGTCCAGGGTCGGTGGTGGTCCAGGACCATGACGGCCACTGAGTCAACGGCCTTTTGAAGTAGCTAGGAGGCCAGCCGGTCTTATTAGCTGCCATCACCGCGGTGTCTGTAGGTTTTTCTATGGTGACAGCATGATATACGGTTCCCCCGCCAAGCTTATTAACTCCCCTCTGGGTGCAGTAAGTCCTGCAAGCAGTAGTCTGCTCTTTTGGGGCACACTCTTGTTTTCTGAGAGAAACTCCAGGTCAAGTGATGGTCACACGAGTCGTCATGGGGACCCGTTGCCCCCGGTTGTCTGTCTGGAGGTTGGAGTTGGAGGGCCTCCTCACTAGAGGTCAGTGTGCCCACGGAGCGACCCCTGCAACTGCAGGGCATGGTGGGTGGTTAGGATCACCACGTGGGGTCCTTTTCCCTTAGGAGGGAGCTGGCCTTGCGGGTTGCTGATTTCCATGTTCTTACATACCCCCAGTACCCTGGCCGGATGGGGCGGTGGGCCAAGCCATTGGTGACCGTAGTTTATCCTACCTGGAGGGCATTCTTGCGTTGTTCCATTTCAAGTGGTCCCAGTTTTTGCACTAATACTCCAAGGGTGATTCACATTCTATGGGGATGTAAAGTTCAAAGGGTTTAGCTAAATTAGGGAGTTTCAGGGCAAGGGTCTGAATTGACTGCTCTTTGCATTCTTGAAAGGCCGCTTCTGGATTCTATTCGAAAGGATCATCATCTTTTCCTTTCAGTGTTTCATATAGAGGCCCAGCTATTAGACTGTAGTTAGGGATCCAGATGCAGCAATCCCCGGCCTCCCCAGGAAACCCTAAGCTGTCTTCTAGTTTTAGAAGGGGGTAAGGCTGCAAATGGCTTCTTCCCTTTCCTGGGATGGGCTTCTCCGACCTTCTGTGTAATGGAGCCCAGGCAGGCCACCTTAGTCTGTGATATTTGGGCCTTTTTCTTGGACGCCTTCAATCCTTTATTGGCTAGGTAGTTCAGAGGCCTCCTTAGTAGGGCTGGTGATCAGAATGTCATCTGCATATTGAAGGAGGGTTCCCTTTTCCAGAGGTAGAACTTTTAGGTGTTTAGCTAACGTTTCCCCAAAGATGGTGTGGGAAATTTTGAACCCTTGGGGCAGGACGGCCCAGCAGTATTGTTTTTGTTGTATGTTGAGTCCTGCCACTCAGAAGTCAAAATTTCTTGTGACTCTGGGACTAATGGAATACAGAATGAGGCATAATTGAAGTCTAATACAGAATACCATGTCCTGGTGGATGGTAGAATGACCAGCAGGGTGTAGGGATTAGGAACTACTGGATGTATATCCTCAGTGGCTTCACTGACTGTCCTGACATCCTTTCCCAGATCCCCAGCAGCCCACGGGGCTCTCGTGGTCAGGCCCCTCCGAGGATATGGAGCTCACCTGTGCAGCTACCCAGCAGCCCACGGGACTCTCGTGGTCAGACCCCTCCCAGGATACAGAGCTCCCCTTGGCAGGTACCCTGGCAGGGCTGGGCACACAGGAACTGTGCACATAGCCCTCAGTGCAGAGCACCCCCAGCTCACCTGTCACTCAGAGCTGACACAGAGCACCTAAGAACAGGACCTGAGCAAACAAAGAGCAGCTCCGACGGGTCTGTGACACTGGGCGTCACTCTGTGGGGCTTCCCTCCACCTGGTCTTCCAGAGACTTCCACTGCGGCTGGGGCACCAGGTCTCTGTCTCCACCCACCACCCCTCCTCTCCCTGACTCCTGGGTTCCTCTCATTAGGAGAGGGTTTTCTTGAAGTTGTCTCCCACTCATGGGCCAGATAAAACGATTAGAAAACAAGCCAGAGCTGCAACCCCTTGTCTATCCTGACTCTCAAGAGCCCACACCTGTTCCTTGGACCTGGCCGGTTCAGCAAGTTCCATTTTCTGCAACTGTGAGCCCCTGAGGGGTGATGATTGGTTGACCTGGGCAGCCTGACCGTGCGGGCCAGCCCTCCCCAGGTGTGCCTGGGTTGAGGTCAATATAAACACGGCTCCAGGCAGCAAGAGCCCCTGCAGCTCTTCCTGACGCCATATTCTCTGCCCCGTCAGCAGTCTCGGGGCTGGGCTGGTGGGTGGGAGTGAGGGGCCACGGCTTTGTGGGTGGCCCGGTGTGAGTGGGCTCTGCTGGACTTTCTGCAGGAGTTGCTGTGCTGCCACCTGCTAAAGAAGAGGATGTGTCACCCATACCTTACACTGGAATTTCTCCCTGGGAAGAGGTGAGGAAGGAAAAAAGCAGTGGGGGCCTGGACAGGAGGGGTATCTCAGGCAGGGAAATGGAAAGCTTCCAGAAGAGCGCCCGGGGCCAGGACAATCCTTGCTGGCCTGCAGGCACCAAGTCGGATGGTGTGCTGTCGCTGGTGTGGCTCCACGGCCCTTCCTCTAGGCTTTCAAGTCCTTGTACATATTCAGGTGTTTTACCTGAGAAGGGTGGGAACAGTTTAGCAGTAGCTGGCCTGGGGCTCAGCTCGCGTTTACTCACAGACGCCTCGGCACGGTCCCCCAGCTTTGCAATGAGGACGCTCCTTGCGGGGTGGGGGGCTGCTGGCTGCATGCAAGACGATTCCCCACCTCTGACCAACTTCAGAATTGTTTACCAGTGGAGCAAGTGCCCTGATAGGGTTTTCCTCTGTATAACTGGTGGGTTCTGTGTTTTTGTTCTTTTTTGGTTCAAGGTAGATTTTATTCCTCTTTTGTACTTATAGATATAAGCATGGAAATAATTCATTCATATAAATACATGTATGTGAAGGGAATAACTTTTTTCTGTTTTTTAAAAAATCTTATTTATTTTTTAATTTTTTAACTTAATTTTATTTATTTTCTATACAGCATGTTCTTACTGGTTATCTATTTTATACATATAAATGTATACATGTCAATCCCAATCTCCCAACTCCTCCCACCGCCACCCCCCCCCCACGGCTTTTCCCTCTTGGTGTCCATACATTTGTTCTCTACATCTGTGTCTCTATTTCTGCCCTGCAAACCGGTTCATCTGTACCATTTTTCTAGGTTCCACATATATGCATTAATATACAATATTTGTTTTTCTCTTTCTGACTTACTTCACTCTGTATGCCAGTCTCTAGATCCATCGACGTCTCTACAAATGACCCAATTTCATTCCTTTTTATGGCTGAGTAATATTCCATTTTATATATGTACCACATCTTTATCCATTCGTCTGTCTGTGGGCATTTAGGTTGCTTCCATGACCTGGCTATTGTAAATAGTGCTGCAATGAACATTGTGGTGAATGTGTCTTTTGAATTTATGGTTTTCTCTGGGTATATGCCCAGTAGTGGGATTGCTGGATCATATGGTAATTCTATTTTTAGTTTTTTAAGGAACCTCCATACTGTTCTCCATAGTGACTGTATCAATTTACATTCCCACCAATAGTGGAAGAGGGTTCCTTTTCTCCACACCCTCTCCAGCATTTGTTGTTTGTAGATTTTCTGATGATGCCCATTCTAACAGGTGTGAGGTGATACCTCATTGTAGTTTTGATTTGCATTTCTCTAATAATTAATGATGTTGAGCAGCTTTTCATGTGCGTCTTGGCCATCTCTATGTCTTCTTGGAAGAAATGTCTATTTAGATCTTCTGCCCATTTTTGTATTGGGTTGTTTGTTTTTTTAATATTGAGCTGCATGAGCTGTTTATATATATTGGAGATTAATCCTTTGTCCATTGATTCGTTTGCAACTATTTTCTCCCATTCTGAGGGTTGTCTTTTCGTCTTGTTTGTAGTTTCCATTGCTTTGCAAAAGCTTTTACGTTTCATTAGGTCCCATTTGTTTAGTTTTCTTTTTTATGGCATTACCCTAGGAGGTGGATCAAAAAAGATCTTGCTGTGATTTATGTTAGAGTATTCTTCCTATGTTTTCCTCTAAGAGTTTTATACTGTCTGGTCTTACATTAAGGTCTCTAACCCATTTTGAATTTATTTTTCTGTATGGTGTTAGGGGGTGTTCTAATTTCATTCTTTTACATGTAGCTGTCCATTTTTCCCAGCACCACTGATTGAAGACACTGTCTTTTCTCCATTGTATAGTCTTGCCTACTCTGTCATAGATTAGTTGACCATAGGTGTGTAGGTTTATCTCTGGGCTTTCTTTCTTTTTTTTTCCTTTTACACCTTTATTGGAGTATAATTGCTTTACAATGGAGTGTTAGTTTCTGCTGTATAACAAAGTGAATCAATTGTACATATACATATATCACCGTATCCCCTCCCTCTTGCATCTCCCTCCCACGCTCCATATCCCACCCCTTTAGGTGGTCACAAAGCACCGAGCTGATCTCCCTGTGCTATGTGGCTGCTTCCCAGTAGCTATCGATGTTACATTTGGTAATGTAGATATGTCCATGGCACTCTCTCACTTCGTCCCAGCTTACCCTTCCCCCTCCCCGTGTCCTCAAGTCCTTTCTCTACGTCTGTGTCCTTAATCCTGTCCTGCCTTTGTTTTCTTTAGATTTTTTTCTTTAGATTTGTTTTCTTTAGATTTTGTTTTCTTTAGATTCCATATATCTCTGTTAGCATACGGTATTTATTTTTCTCTTTCTGACTTACTTCACTGTGGAGGACAGACTCTAAGTCTATCCACCTCACTACAAATAACTCAGTTTTGTTTCTTTTATGGCTGAGTAATATTCCATTGTATATATGTGCCAGATCTTCTTTATCCATTCATCTGTCGATGGACACTTAGGTTGCTTCCATGTCCTGGCTATTGTAAGTAGAGCTGCAATGAACATTGTTGTATATAACTCTTTTTGAATTATGGTTTTCTCAGGGCAAATGCCCAGTAGTTGGATTGCTGGGTCGTATGGTACTCCTATTTTTAGTTTTTTAAGGAACATCTATACTGTTTTCCCTAGTGGCTATACCAAGCAACAGTGCAAGGGCGTTCCCTTTTCACCAGTAAATGCCTCTCCAGCATTTATTGTTTGTAGATTTTTTGATGATTGCCATTCTGACTGCTGGGAGGTGATACCTCAAGGTAGTTTTGATTTGCATTTCTCTAATGATTAGTGATGTTCAGCATCCTTTCATGTGTTTGTTGGCAATCTGTATATCTTCTTTGGAGAAATGTCTATTTAGGTCTTCTGCCCATTTTTGGATTGGGTTGTTTGTGTTTGTGATATTGAGCTACACGAGCTGCTTGTAAATTTTGGAGATTAATCCTTTGTCATTTGCTTCATTTGAAAACAGTTTCTCCCATTCTGAGGGTTGTCTTTTCGTCTTGTTTATGTTTTCCTCTGCTGTGCAAAAGCTTTGAAGTTTCACTAGGTCCCATTTGTTTATTTTTGTTTTTATTTCCACTTCTCTAGGAGGTGGGTCAAAAAGGATCTTGCTGTGATGTATGTCATAGAGTGTTCTGCCTATGTTTTCCTCTAAGAGTTTTATAGTGTCTGGTCTAACATTTAGATCTCTAATCCATTTTGAGTTTATTTTTGTGTATGGTGTTATGGAGTGTTCTGATTTCATTCTTTTACGTGTAGTTGTCCAGTTTTCCCAGCACCACTTACTGAAGAGGCTGTCTTTTCTCCATTGTATATCTTTGCCTCCTTTGTCATAGATGAGTTAGCCATAGGTACGTAGGTTTATCTCTGGGCTTTCTGTCTTGTTCAATTGATCTATATTTCTGTTTTTGTGCCAGTACCATATAGTCTTGATTACTGTAGCTTTGTAGTATAGTCTGAAGTCAGGAAGTCTGATTCCTCCAGCTCTTTTAATTTCCCTCAAGACTGCTTTGGCTCTTCGGGGTCTTTTGTGTCTCCAAACAAATTTTAAGATTTTTTTGTTCTAGTTCTGTAGAAAAAGCCACTGGTAATTTGATAGGGATTGCACTGAATCTGTAGCTTGCTTTGGGTAGTATAGTCATTTTCACAATATTGATTCTTCTAATCCAAGGACATGGTTTATACCTCCCTCTGTTTATATCATCTTTGATTTCTTTCAGCAGTGTCTTATAGTTTTCTGAGTACAGGTCTTTTACCTCCTTAGGTAGGTTCATTCCTACGTATTTTATTCTTTTTGTTGCAATGGCGAATGGGATTGTTTCCTTAATTTCTCTTTCTGATCTTTCATTGTTAGTGTAGAGGAATGCAAGAGATTTCTGTGCATTAATTTTGTATCCTGCAACTTTACCAAATTCATTGATTAGCTCTAGTAGTTTTCTGGTGGCATCTTTAGGATTCACTATGTGTAGTATCGTGTCATTTGCAAACAGTGACAATTTTACTTCTTCTTTTCCAATTTGTATTCCTTTTATTTCTTTTTCTTCTCTGATTGCTGTGTCTAGGACTTCCAAAACTATGTTGAGTAATAGTGGTGAGAGTGGACATCCTTGTCTTGTTCCTGATCTTAGAGGAAATGCTTTTAGTTTTTCACTATTGAGAATGACGTTTGCTGTGGGTTTGTCATATACTGCCTTTATTACGTTGAGGTAGATTCCCTCTATGCCCACTTTTTGGAGACTTTTAATCATAAATGGGTGTTGAATTTTGTCGAAAGCGTCTCCTGCATCTATTGGGACGATCATATTTTTACTCTACAACTTGTTAATATGGTGTATCACATTGATTGATTTGTGTATATTGAAGAATTCTTGCATCCCTGGGATAAACCCCACCCGATCATGGTGCATGATCCTTTTAATGTGTTGTTCAATTCTGTTTCCTAGTATTTTGTTGAGGATTTTTACATCTATACTAATCAGTGATATTCGTCTCTAATTTCCTTTTTCTGTAGTATCTTTGTCTGGTTTTGGTATCAGGGTGATGGTGGCCTCATATAATGAGTTTGGGAGTGTTCCTTCCCCTGAAAATTTCTGAAGAGTTTGAGAAGATTGGGTGTTAGCTCTTGTCTAAATGTTTGATAGAATTCACGTCTGATGCCATCTGGTTCTGGACTTTTGTTTGTTGGAAGATTTTAAATCACAGTTTCAATTTCGTTACTTGTGATTGGTCTGTTCATATTTTCTATTTCTTCCTGGTTCAGTCTTGGAAGGTTTTACCTTTCTAAGAATTTGTCCATTTCTTCCAGGTTGTCCATTTTATTGGCATGGAGTTGCTTGTAGAGGTCTCTTAGGATGCTTTGTATTTCTGTGGTGTCTGTTACAACTTCTCCTTTTCCATTTCTAATTTTATTGATTTGAGTCCTCTCCCTCTTTTACTTGAGTCTGGCTAAAGGTTTATCATTTTTGTTTATCTTCTCAAAGAACCAGCTTTTAGTTTTATTGATCTTTGCTATTGTTTTTATTTCATTTATTTCTGCTCTGATCTTTATGATTTCTTTCCTTCTATTAACTTTGGGTTGTATTCTTCTTTCTCTAGTTCCTTTAGGTGTAAGGTTAGATTGTTTATTTGAGATTTTTCTGGTTTCTTGAGGTAGGCTTTTATTGCTATAAACTTCCCTCTTAGAACTGTTTTTGCTGCATCCCATAGGTTTTGGATCATTGTGGTCTTGTTGTCATTTGTCTCTAGGTAGTTTTTGATTTCCTCTTTTATTTCTTCAGTGATCTCTTGGTTATTTAGAAACGTATTGTTTAGCCTCCATGTGTTTGTGCTTTTTACGTTATTTTCCCTGTAATTGATTTCTAATCTCATAGCGTTGTGGTCGGAACAGCTGCTTGATGTGATTTCATTTTTCTTATATTTACTGAGGCTTTATTTGTGACCCAAGATGTGATCTATCCCAGAGAATGTTCCATGTGCCATTGAGAAGAACGTGTAATCTGCTGTTTTTGGATGGAATGTCCTATAAATATCCATTAAATCTATCTGGTCTATTGTGTCATTTAAAGCTTGTGTTTCCTTATTAATTTTCTGTCTGGATGATCTCCATTGGTGTAAGTGAGGTGTTAATGTCCCCTGCTATTATTGTGTTACTGTTGATTTCCTCTTTTATAGCTGTTAGCAGTTGCCTTATATATTGAGGTGTTCCTATGTTGGGTACATATATATTTATAATTGTTCTATCTTCTTGGATTGATCCCTTGATCATTATGTAGTGTCCTTCCTTGTCTCTTGTAACATTCTTTATTTTAAAATCTATTTAATCTGATATGAGTATTGCTACTCCAGCTTTCTTTTGATTTTCATTTGCATGGAATATCTTTTTCCATCCCCTCACTTTCAGTCTGTATGTGTCCCTAGGTCTGAAATGGGTCTCTTGTAGACAGCGTATATATGGGTCTTGTTTTTGTATCCATTCAGGGAGCCTGTGTCATTTGGTTGGAGCATTTAATCCATTCACGTTTAAGGTAATTATCGATATGTATGTTCCTATTATTATTTTCTTAATTGTTATGGGTTTGTCTTGGTGGGTCCTTTTCTTCTCTTGTGTTTCCCACTTAGAGAAGTTCCTTTCGCGTTTGTTGTAGAGCTGGTTTCGTGGTGCTGAATTCTCTTAGCTTTTGCTTGTCTGTAAAGCTTTTGATTTCTCCATCAAATCTGAATGAGATACTTGCTGGGTGGAGTACTCTTGGTGGTAGGTTCTTCCCTTTCATCACTTTAAATTTATCATGCCACTGCCTTCTGGCTTGTAGATTTTCTGCTGAGAAATCAGCTGTTAACCTTATGGGAGTTCCGTTGTATGTTAGTTGTCACTTTTCCCTTGTTGCTTTCAATAATTTTTCTTTGTCTTTAATTTTTTCAATTTGATTACTGTGTGTCTCGGCATTTTTCTCCTTTGGTTTATCCTGCCTGGGACTCTCTGCGCTTCGTGGACTTCGGTGGCTATTTCTTTTCCCATGCTAGGGAAGTTTTCAACTATAATCTCTTCAAATATTTTCTCGAGTCCTTTCTCTCTCTGTTCTCCATCTGGGACCCCTATAATGCGAATGTTCTTGCGTTTAATGTTGTCCCAGAAGTTTCTTAGAGTGTCTTCATTTATTTTCATTCTTTTCCTTTATTCTGTTCCATGGCAGTGATTTCCACCTTTCTGTCTTCCAGGTCACTTATCCGTTCTTCTGCCCCATTTATTCTGCTACTGACTCCTTCTAGTGTATTTTTCATTTTCAGTTATTGTATTGTTCATCTCTGTTTGTTTGTTCTTTAATTCTTCTAGGTATTTGTTCCTTAATTCTTCTAGGTCTTTGTTAAGCATTTCTTGCATCTTCTCGATCTTTGCCTCCATTCTTTTTCTAAGGTCTTGGATCATCTTCACTATCATTATTCCGAATTCTTTTACTGGAAGGTTGCCTATCCCCACCTCATTTCGTTGTTTTTCTGAGGATTTATCTTGTTCCTTGATCTGGTATAAAATCCTCTGCCTTTTCATTTTCTCTATCTTTCTGTGAATGTGGTTTTCCTTCCACAGGCTGCAGAATTGTAGTTCTTCTTGCTTCTGCTGTCTGCTCTCCAGTGATTGAGTCTATCTTAGAGGCTTGTGCAAGCTTCCTTATGGGAGGGACTGGTGGTGGGTAGAGCTGGGTGTTGCTCTGGTGGGCAGAGCTTTAATCTGCTTGTCTGTGGATTAAATAAAAGTTTAATAAAAAGTTTAATCCGCTTGTCTGCTGATGCATGGGGCTGGGTTCCCTCCCTGTTGGTTGTTTGGCCTGAGGCGACCCAGCACTGGAGCCTACCTTGCTCTTGGTGGGGCTAATGGTGGACTCTGGGAGAGTTCACACCAAGGAGTATTTCCCAGAACTTCTGCTGCCAGTGTCGTTGTCCCCATGGTGAGCCACAGCCACACCCCGCCTCTGCAGGAGACCCTCTAAAACTAGCAGCTAGGTATGATCATTCACCTACGGGGTGACTGCTCCTTTCCCTGGGTCCTGATGTGCCCACTACTTTGTGTGTGTCCTCCAAGAGTGGAGTCTCTGTTGAGACTCTGAGTCTCTGAGTGCAGTTGAGACTCTGAGACTCGGAGTGGAGTCGCACAGACTCTGGGTCCTGTGAAGCTTCGATGCTTTGTGGTTCTAGAAATCCTATAGGAGACGGTCCACAGCAGGTGAAGTTAATGCTGTCATAGAGGTGGTGAAGCCAAAGATCTGCAGTTCCGACTAGAGGTGCTGATGTACATACAGGACAAAATCATCTCGTGTGAATGTAGTTCAGGCACGTTTAAGATG
Source organism: Lagenorhynchus albirostris (assembly GCF_949774975.1). NCBI lineage: Eukaryota > Metazoa > Chordata > Mammalia > Artiodactyla > Delphinidae > Lagenorhynchus > Lagenorhynchus albirostris. The sequence continues at coordinate 5,231 of NW_026783310.1, read as the reverse complement.
AATGCAGTCATGTTAATGCCTAGCATCTTCTATCTTGTGCCTCTCCTCAGGGACCCCCTCCCCAGTTCCTGAGGCTCCTGTAAGTCATGTACAGGGGAATGGAGAGTGGGCTCTGTCCAGTCTGAGCCCTGAGTTACCCTGTGTGTATCTTAGGATACTTTGTATTTCTGTGGTGGCTCTTGTAACATCATCTCTTTCATTTCTGATTTATTTGGGCCCTCTCTTTTTTTGAAAAAAAAATACTACTGTTGTCTTTTATTCTTTACAGAAGTTTAATAAGTGTTTGATCTACTACCCTTACTCTATGTATACTTTTTGCTGTGAGATTTTTACTTTTGTTTGTTTTCTTGTTACTGTCAATAATTAGTGAGACTTCTTTTAAGCTACATTCAACATTGCTTATAAAACTGCTATATTAGTGATGACAGAGCTTTAATGGAAGTCGTGTTCTGGTTGTAAATTAGAATGCAATGTGCCAACAAAAAGCCCCTTAAGTGTATGTCTCATTACTTCTTGTTCTTTTTTTCCTCTCTTTTTTCTTCTTGTTCTTTTTTAATTTTTATTTTTTATCAGAGCAAATTTGATTAAAATGTTTTGTTTGTTCTAGGTGTGTAAGATGTAGTTCTTTTACACATATACATGTATCTATACTTCTTCAGATCGTTTTCTCATGTAGGTTATGACACAATGTTGAGTAGTCTTCTCTTGGTATTCCGTAGGTCTTTGGTGATTATATATTTCACACGTGTTTCTATATCTATGTTAACCCCAATATCCTAATGTACCCAGTCCTCACACCTTTCCATTTGGTGAACCATAACTTTGTTGAATGAATCTGTGATTGCCTTTCTCTGTGGAAATATCTTCATTGGTATCAATTTTTAGCTAACACCTATAAGTGATATTACAGGATATGTGTCTTTTGCTGTCTGACTTAGTACAATTTGCCTGATTACCTCTAGAATCATCTACGGTGCTGCAAATGGCATTGTTTCATTTTCTTCCCTAGCTAATATTCCATCTGTACATGTACCAGTTCTTCTTTGTCCACTCACCTCTTGATGGACTTTTTGGTTGCCTCCATGTCTTGGCTATTGTAATACTGCTGCACTGCACATTTGCCTGCCTGTGTCTTTCCTTCTGTCTTCTTATGTTATAGGCCCAGGAGTGGGCCTCCTGTATCATATGGTATCTCAGGGTTTACCGTTTAAATGCACCACGATTCTGTGCTCATTAGTGGCTCTTTCCAGGTTACATCCCACTTAAAGTTGAGGGTATGCATTTCTCCACAACACCGTCAGCATTTATTTATTTATTTTTAACATCTTTATTGGAGTATAATTGCTTTACAATGGTGTGCTAGCTTGTGCTTTACAACAAAAGGAATCAATTATACATACACATATGTTCCCATATCACTTCCCTCTTGCGTCTCCCTCCCTCCCACCCTCCCTATCCCACCCCTCCAGGCGGTCACAAAGCACCGAGCTGATCTGCCTGTGCTATGCTGCTGCTTCCCAATGGCTATCTACCTTACGTTTGGTAGTGTATATATGTCCATGCCTCTCTCTCCCTTTGTCACAGCTTACCCTTCCCCCTCCCCATATCCTCAAGTCCATTCTCTAGTAGGTCTGTGTCTTTATTCCTGTTTTACCCCTACGTTCTTCATGACATTTTCTTTTTCTTAAATTCCATGTATATGTGTTAGCATACGGTATTTGTCTCTCTTTTTCTGACTTACTTCTCTCTGTATGACAGACTCTAGGTCTATCCACCTCATTACAAACAGCTCAATTTCGTTTCTTTTTATGGCTTCAGCATTTCTTGTTTGTAGTTTTCTTGCTGATGGATATTCTGACTGGTGTGAGCTGATACCTCTTTGTGGTTGAAATTGCGTATGACTCATAATCCTTTGAAATTGAGCTTTAAGGCATGTCCTTTTTATTTTTCAAACTGTGATTACAGCTTAGCTCTTCAAAGTGTTTTCTTAAAGTATGTGTTACATTTTGAAATTTATTGGCCATTACCCCCCTCAAAACATTTTGAGGGCAGGTTTCATTTACAGCCCTGCAGTACTTGTTCACATGAAGTGACCATTAGCACAGGCTTTAAAGCTGCTTTTGCAGGTAACGGCCAGATTGCGGCAGCCTTTCTTTGTTCCCCATGCTGGTACTAGGGAAACAGACCTTCCAGCCAGTGGTCTTCCTCGGTTGTAAATTAGAGTGGAATGTGCCCGGATAAACCCCCAAAAGCTGATGTCTCCTTACTTTTGTTTGTTTTTTTAATTTAATTTATGTTTTTATTGGAGTAATATTCCATTGTGTATATGGACCACTTTTTGGTGCATTCCTCTGTTGATGGACATTTTCGTTGCTTCCAAGTGTTGGCTATATTAAATATTGCTGGAGTGCAAGATTGCCAGCCTGTGACATTTCGATTCTCATTTTCTCAGGTGATAGGCCCAGCAGTGGGTGTGACTGATTGACTGGTAGCTGAATGTTTACCTTTTCAAAGCACCTCCATTGTGTTTTCATTAGTGGCTCTTACCGTGTCTCCCTTAGAACCGAGGGTACGAACTTCTCCACAATCCCTTCAGCATTTATAGTTTGCAGCATTCTTGCTAATGGCCATTCAGACTGCTGTGACCTGATAGGTTTTTGTAATTTGGGTTTGCATGCCTTTAAAAATTCCTAAAATTCATCATTTTCCATGCCTTTTTCCTTTCTGTTAAAAATAAAGTGTGAGTACAATATATCTCTTGAAGCTGTCTTCTTGGAAGGTTGCCCTCTTTTGAATTTTTGGTCGATATTCGACCCCAGGATTTTTTTGGAAGGCAGATGTCATTACAGAACTGCAAGTTCGGTGAATATTTAGTGACCATTAACACTGGGTTTAAAGCTGCTGTTGTGGGAAACGGCCACAAGGAGGCAGCATTTGTCCTTTCCCAAATCTGGGTACTAGGGCAGCAGAGCCTTTCTGGAAGTCGTGGTCCTGGGTTGTAAGTTAGAATGGAATGTGCCAGGAGGAATGCCCATAAGTTTATGTCTCATTACTTCTTCTTGGTTTTTAAAATTTATTTAATCGGGGTAATGATTAGATATTGTTTGTCCAGATGTACACACTCTAGTTCATTTGTACAATATATGTGTCTATCCATGTTCAGATCCTCTTCCCACGTAAAATGTCCGTAGACCTCCCTTGCTATATGGTCCGTCTTTTTGATATATGTTTATAATATGTGTTTGTATACGTATGGTAACGCTAATCTTAATTTATCCATTCTGCCCACCTTTCCTTTTAGATAAGCATACTTAATTTCTAAGTCTGTGAGTGTCTTTCTCTGTGGAAATATGTTCATTTGTGTTAGTTATTAGATTACGCCTATAAGTGATATCATAGGATATAGGTCTTTTGCTTTCTGACTTACCTCATATTCTGTGATTATCTCCAAGCTCATCTATGGTGCCTCAGATAGCAGTGTTTCATTGTTTTCCATGGCTAATATTCTATTGTGAACGTGGACCACTTCTTCTTCATCCATACATCTGTTGATGGACATTTTGGTTGCTTCACTGTCTTGGCTATTGTGAATAAGGCTGCAGTGCAGCTTTTGCAGCCCAGGTCTTCTCGACTCTGGTCTTCTCAGGTGAGAGGCCCAGTGGTGTGACTGCTGGATTGAATGGTACCTCAATGTTTACTTTTAATCGTAGCTCCTTTCTGTTCTCGTTATTGGCTGTTAACACTTTACATCTCACCAGCAGCTAGAGGGTACACAGTTCTCTAAAACCCCTTCAGAATTTATTGTTTGTACACCTTTTGCTGATGGTCAGTTGACTGGTGTGAGTTGAAACCTTTTTGTTGATTAGATTTGCATGAGTCTAATAATTCCTGAGGTTGAGCTTTCACCCATTTTCCTTTTTTTAAAAAAGAGAGTGAGTCAAACTTACCTCTTCATACTATCGTCTTGAAAAATTTGCCAGTTTTGAATTTAATTGTCCGTTCCCTACCTCAGCACAGTTGTTTAGGGCAGGTGTCCTTTGCAGCCCTGAGTCCTTGTGAATGTTAAGAGACCATTAGCTGTGGGCTTAAAGCCGCTCTTGCGGGAAACGGCCACAAGGCAGCAGAATTTCTACATTTCCAACTCTGGGTTTTTGGGCAGCAGAGCCTTCCTGGAAATCGTGTTAGTAGGCTGCAAATTAGAGTGGAATGTGCCAGGGCACATCCCCAAGAGCTTATATCTCCTTACTTCTTGTTTGTTTTATAAATTTAATTTTTATTAATTATCAGAGCAAACTTGATAAAAATATTTTGTTTCTCCTAGGTGTACAGAATCTGGTTCATCATATCAATGTATCTGTCTATTCATCTTTGGGTCCTTTCCTGTGTAGGTTATTACAGAGTGTTGAGTAGACCTCTCTTGGTATTCCATAGGTATTTTGTGATTATATATTTCATATGTCTTAGTACATGTCTGTTAACCCCCATATCCTACTTCACACATTCCTTACACTTTTCCATTTGGTTAAACATAATTTTTTTCTTAATCCATGCTTTTCCTTCTCTTGGAAATAAGTTCATGGGCATCAACTTTTAGGTAACACCTAGAAGTGATGTCATAGGATATCTGTCTTTCAGTTTCTTTCTTACTTCAAGTTGGGTGATTATCTCTAGGTCTTTATATGGTGGTGCCAACGGCACTGTTTCATTGTTTTCCATGGCTAATATTCCATTGTGTACATGGACCACTTCCTCTTTGTGCATTTTTCTGTTCATGGACCTTTTGGTTTCTTCCAAGTCTTGGCTATGTTAAATGTTCCTGCAGTGCAGGATTGCCAGCCTGTGTCTCTTCCATTCTGCTCTGCTCTGGTGATAGGCGCATCAAAGGACCTACCAGATCACATGGTAGGTCAGTTTTTACCCTTAAACGCACCTCCATTATGTTCTCACTACTGGCTGTTACCAGTTTACATCCCCCCAGCAGCTAGAGGGTACACAGTTCTCTGAAACCCCTTCAGCCTTTATTCTTTGTAGACTTTTTGCTGAAGAACATTCTGACGGCTGTGAGGTGAACATTTCTGTAATTGGATTTGCATGGCTTTATTCATTGCTGATGTTGCGCATTTTTCAATTCCCTTTTATTTTAAAGAGAAAAAAAAGAAAAGACAAAATGTGCGTAAAATATGCCTCTTGAAATTGTCTTCTTGAAATGTTGACGTCTTTGAATTTTCTGG